>NC_143549.1:13065357-13395714 GCF_054136105.1 Typopeltis vanoorti | reverse complement strand
TCTGCCTTCTAGTATTCTATATGTATTTCAGTTGTCTTTTTCCACTTAATTCTGTCTGAAGCAGTATTCAGAACATGGTCTACCAGTCCCAACTTCCCATGCAGATGATCATGGTTGCAGTTCCAGTGGATCCAAAGTAAGCTTGGCTGAGTAGTTAGCATATCTCACTCTCTCTCTACCCAACTGTAGGTTCAAATCCTACTGTGTCATGAATATTTGTGATGAATTTTACACCAGATGATGAAATTCATCATCTGGTGTAAAACCACTAGCCCTGCTTATTTGAGGCCCGAAGTGGCTTGAAAAAAATCCATGTTTGTTCTCTAGAGCAGTGTTTCTCAAACTTCAGATATCTGCGTACCCCTTCTTAAATTTTCATTATTACCAAGTATCCCCTAATTAATTAATTTATTAATAAATTTTTAAATTATTAATAATGAAATTAATTAAAATTAAATATCTATTTTATTTGAATTTATATGTTCATGTAAACAAAAAATATCATTTATTTTTAAATTTTGGTTCTCTAGAGATGTCAGACAACACTCATCAAAATTTCATTTGATCCAGATGCAATATCAACGTTTTCTTGTTGCTTACAGCTACTTGTATTTGCTATATTGCTCTCTTTTGGGGGTTTTATAACAATCTTTAACGAATGATCCATACGTAAGAATTTGAAAGCTAGAAAAAAAAAGACTGCATTTTTGGAAATTATGGACACAACTACCGTGTTTGAATAAAAACTTTAGTTTAATATTACTAAAATTTACAATTCGACGTTTCGACCTTTATGTCAAGGTCATCTTCTGGAGCATACACAAGAAACAAGCTATACTACAATCAGACTGGTTCGTTAAAGACACTGACCAACCACTGCCACAATTGTTGGCCTGACCTCTGGTGGGGAAAAAAAAAATAAATAAAATAAAAAAAATAAATAAATAAAATAAAATAAAATTAAAAAAAAAAAATTATACATCAATGCTAGAGTCCTATTATTTGTGTTGTCTACTATATACATATGTTAACATCATTCCAGCCAGTTGGAGTGGAATGGTTTCTAATACTGGCAGATTGGCTAGAGTCCTGACTTATGTTGAATCTTTCATATTAGGTTGGCTGAATGTGTGCCATCCAGATCCTTGGAATTTTCATACCATCTTTATTGTTGATATTTGGGTGGTTTATCAGGATTTCGCAGGATTCTTTAAATTTTCTTTCGTACCATGTTTTTGTGCGGTGTAAGGAGCAGGTGCTTTTCCAGTTGATTTGGTGTAAGGTCTTAACACCTTACATATTTCTTAGTTTTAACACGTTAACGATGGGGGTGGTGTCGACCAAAACCATATGTTCCACCGGCAACATATGGTTTTTGCTTGGTCTACACAGCAGTTTCTGTTGGAGAGGGGATGTGATTCATTAGTTAGTGCCATTTTATCCTGTTTGTTGAAAATTTCGTGTACCCCTGGGGATATGTGTACCACACTTTGAGAAACACTGCTCTAGAGCAAGGTTTACTGATTATGTAAAAAAAAAAAAAAAAAAAAAAAAAAAAAAAAAAAAACCTCCAAAAAAATAAAAACAAGAAATAAATAAAAACAGAAAAAAATTCTCCCTATCCACAGTACTAATGCACTGTAGGTTTACAACTTTTCATGGTTGGGAGTCGCATAAAAGCTAAGTTGCAGGTGCAAGGAACTTTATATGCTCCAGTATATGCAAGAGGATGATGCCAATTCTTAGATCAGATGGAGATTATATTTGCAAAGAACTTTAGTTCTCTTTTCAGATTTACTCTGAAATAGTTTTGCAGTGAATTCGTGTAGTCTAGTAGTAAGACTTATACGTTGGTTAGACATAACTGGTAATTAATTTACGGAATTAACAACGCATATAAAGTATATTAATTAAAGATAACTTTAATGAATCACTTCTATATTTCGGCAATGTCACATTGCCATCTTCAGGAACATAAAGATATGGTATGTGCACTAAGGAACTAACAAAGCAAATGAGGAAGAAAGTAAGAAACTAATTTTGTTCCTAAAGTCCTAATGGTGCCCTCTTGCAGGCTAATTTGGTAGTCTTGGCAGTTGGGCTGAAGTTCTCATAATGAAAGTCTCCCAAATTTGGGGCAGTTTCAAGCACCCAAATTTGTTGAGGTTAGGAACGTTTTTTAGAGCTGCTGAAGATTCTTTGAATAATCTTTCGTATTTAAACTTGCTGCGATGGATTATTTTTGTTTTCTTCCAACGAATTTTATGGTGGGTATCTAAGGCATGGTCTGCCAGCCCAGAGCGGCTGTACTGGTGAAACCGGATGTAGTCTTGGTGTTCTGAAATCCTGATATTTGTTGTTCTGCCTGTTTGGCCAAAGTAGGACAATTTGCAGCTGCAAGGGACCTGGTATACACCAGGTAGGTCTAGGGGAAGTGGTTGGTCTTTGGTAGAGCGGATAAGGGATGCCAACTTTTTATATGGTCTGTAACAGGAAGTAAGGTCATATTTTTTGAGGATATTAGTTATTTTTTCAGAGGTGCCCTGGATGTAGGGGATAGTGATAGACTTGGTGTAGTCTTTATTGTGGACGGGGGGAGGGGGGTTGTGGTTTACAGGTTTTAGTATTTTTTGGATTTTTTTGGGGTTATAGCCATTGGCTAAGAAAGTGTTGAGGATGTGGTTTAGTTCCATAGTCAGGGCCTTGTCATCTGAGCAGATTAATTTTGCCCTGTTATATAGTGTTTTTATCACCCCATATTGTTGTGAGGGGGGGGGGGGAATTGCTGGTGAATGTATCTGCCAGTGTGGGTGGGTTTTCTGTAAACAGAGAAAACCAAAGATCCATCAAGCTGGCGGGTGATTAAAGTGTCTAGGAAGGGGAGGGTGTTGTTTTCCTCTTTTTTTAAGGTGAACTGGACTCTGGGATGTTGGTTGTTTAAGTGTGTTAGGAAGGAGTGGAGTGTGTCTGAGCCATGTGGCCAAAGAGCAAACACATCATCCACATAACGAAGCCAAATAGTGGGTTTTTGTGGGGCGGAGTTTAAGGCTTTCTCTTCAAATGTCTCCATAAAGAAATTGGCCAAGGGTGGGGAAAGTGGTGAACCCATGGCTGTCCCCTCTATCTGTTTGTAGACCTTTCCTTGCCAAACGAAATAGCCTGAGTTCATTGTGAACTGAAATAGGGCTGAGATATCGGGAGGAAACTTGGCTTGGATGAGCTCAAGGGTTTCTTTGAGTGGGACATTAGTGAATAGGGAGGAGACGTCAAAACTGACCATTATGTCAGTGTGTTGGAGTGTGAGGTTTTCTATACTGGCTTTAAAGTGGGCCGAGTTTTTTATGTGTGATGGTGTGTTGCCAGTGTAGTGTGTGAGCGTTTTGGCTAAATGTTTGGCTAATTTATATGTGGGGGAATCAATGCCATCCACTATGGGACACAATGGCACATTTTGTTTATGTATTTTTGGGAGTCCATATAATCGGGGGGTCTAGAGTTATAAGGTTTAAGTTTGTTGGTGACTTCCACAGGCCAAGAAGTGACTTTCTTAAGGAGTCTGTGGATAGTTCTAATCTGAGAGCTGGTCGGATTATATTCAATGGGGAGGTAAGTAGTACGGTCTCGTATTAAAGAATTTAGCTTACCTTTGTAGTCTTTTTGATTGAGTACCACAGTGGCGCTTCCCTTATCAGCTTTGGTGATTACTATTTTTTTGTTGTTTTTTAATTCTTGTAGGGCTGTATATTCGTTTTTGGATAAGTTGGATTTTGGAGGTTTGGCTTTAGTGAGAACACCGACTACATCCAGTCTCACGTTGTTGGCGATATGGTTTGGCAGGTTGCGAATTCCACGCTCTATTTGGATCATGATTTCTTCAGCAGGTATCCTTTTAGGAGCTAGGGCGAAATTGTGACCACGTGAAAGTGCGGTGAGTGCTTCAGGCTTTAAAACTGCCGACGAGAGGTTGACTACTGTGTTAAGTGGTGGCTGGGGTACAGAAGTGGAAGTCTTTGTCAGGTTTTCGTATCTTTTCACGTGCCGACTACGTATTTTTTCGAATTCCTTTCTTGCCGATGTGCATGAGATGTCATGAAGTATAGACCATAGATCAAGGCCAAGTGTGTTAGAAAGCTCTTCCTCTAGCGCCCGTAAGGTTTTGTTTTCGTCGGCAAGGAGAATGCGCGTCGCGGTAATTTGCTCTCTTAACAGGGCAAAGCTAGTGCGGTTATAAATGCGTAGAGGTTTCTCGGAAGTGTAACGGTGCTTCAATTTGACACAGTTGGGGATCACTTTGTTATCCCGGCAGCATTTTAGGAACGTCGGACGATTTATTTGCCTCGATATCTTCAACCTCAATTTGCCGTATTGACGGGCCTTTCGTGCGATTGCATCTCCGTGGATGATCATGATTCTAGTAGTAAGACTTATACGTTGGTTAGACATAACTGGTAATTAATTTACGGAATTAACAACGCATATAAAGTATATTAATTAAAGATAACTTTAATGAATCACTTCTATATTTCGGCAATGTCACATTGCCATCTTCAGGAACATAAAGATATGGTATGTGCACTAAGGAACTAACAAAGCAAATGAGGAAGAAAGTAAGAAACTAATTTTGTTCCTAAAGTCCTAATGGTGCCCTCTTGCGAGCTAATTTGGTAGTCTTGGCAGTTGGGCTGAAGTTCTCATAATGAAAGTCTCCCAAATTTGGGGCAGTTTCATGCACCCAAATTTGTTGAGGTTAGGAACGTTTTTTAGAGCTGCTGAAGATTCTTTGAATAATCTTTCGTATTTAAACTTGCTGTGATGGATTATTTTTGTTTTCTTCCAACGAATTTTATGGTGGGTATCTAAGGCATGGTCTGCCAGCCTAGAGCGGCTGTACTGGTGAAACCGGATGTAGTCTTGGTGTTCTGAAATCCTGATATTTGTTGTTCTGCATGTTTGGCCAAAGTAGGACAATTTGCAGCTGCAAGGGACCTGGTATACACCAGGACTACATCCGGTTTCACCAGTACAGCCGCTCTGGGCTGGCAGACCATGCCTTAGATACCCACCATAAAATTCGTTGGAAGAAAACAAAAATAATCCATCGCAGCAAGTTTAAATACGAAAGATTATTCAAAGAATCTTCAGCAGTTCTAAAAAACGTTCCTAACCTCAACAAATTTGGGTGCATGAAACTGCCCCAAATTTGGGAGACTTTCATTATGAGAACTTCAGCCCAACTGCCAAGACTACCAAATTAGCCTGCAAGAGGGCACCATTAGGACTTTAGGAACAAAATTAGTTTCTTACTTTCTTCCTCATTTGCTTTGTTAGTTCCTTAGTGCACATACCATATCTTTATGTTCCTGAAGATGGTAATGTGACATTGCCGAAATATAGAAGTGATTCATTAAAGTTATCTTTAATTAATATACGTTATATGCGTTGTTAATTCCGTAAATTAATTACCAGTTAAGAATTCGTGTAGTGTTTGGAGGAAGAGCAAGTTTGCATAGTATTTTGTATATTTTCAGGGGTTGTAGCCATTGACTTTAAAAAAGTGGTGTTGTGTGAAGATACCAGAGTTCATTGGCAAGGCCTGTAATTTGACCAAAGTAGCCCCAGCTCTAAGTGTTTTTGAGGATGCTGTACTATTGGAATAGGTAATATTTCATAATAGCACTTCACAGTATAAATGACACCAAGAGAGGAAAAATTACATTTATTGAACTTACTAATGTTTTGCTGTTTTTTTTCATTCGGCCAGCATTTTCAGAGCACAGTTATAATTGTGGAAAGTAATTCAAATTGTAACTGAAATGCAAGTAATCTTGCATGGTGACCTCTGTGGGCTGAAAACTAAAGTTATTACCTCCCAGATCTTTGACAGATTAATACACCCATACTTGTTGAGGTTGGGATAGTACTTCATATAGCTGGTGCTGATTCTAAAAAATAATTTCTCAGACCTATAACAACTTCTGAATAATATGAATGTCTTCATCTATCTAATCCTATGTGAAGAAGTATCCAGAATATGGTTTGCTAATCCTGACTTGTCATACAGATGATTGTAGATGGAAGTTTTGTGTTCTTCAAGGCATGTGTTAACTGATCTACAATTCTGTTCAAAGGTGCTTTTTGACATTCTTACCATTCAGGAATGCATTAGCAGAGCTAATCTCAGGTGGTATGTCACTTAAACAGAATGGAAGAAGAAATGTCAGTAAAATAATGGGTCTTTGCTAGGATGGCAGGAAAAAAAAAAAAACAGGGGAAGACCAAGATTTGATACAATAAGTGCCTTGGAAGAAAGAAATATTAGATCTGATAATATTGGAGTCTTGACAGATAACAGATTCATTTGGAGGAAAATTGTCAATAGGAAGTTAGTAATGATGTAACACTTTCATAGCTGCTTTAATATCAGTATGTAAGTTGACATGCTTAGAAAAATTAAACTCGTACATGATATAGAGATCTACCTGTTTGGCCAAAATACGATAATCCATACTGGCAAGGAATTTAATATGCAATTTGAACACAATATAAAATTACAATTAAAAAATCATTTTCAAAAAATAATTTTATATTGTGTTCAAATTGTGTATTAAATTCCTTGCCAGTATGGATTATTGTATTTTGGCCAAACAGGTAGATCTGCAGCCATGTGTTGTGATGAACATTTAGCCTACATTAAGTTTCATGAGCTAGAGCAGGGGTCGGCAACCTTTTCAGATTCTCGGGCCACATTAAACTTTTATTTTTAAGGATCGGGCCGCAAGCATTTAATTAAGAGAAAATAGTGAGTTAAAGATACTTAAGTTATCAATTTTCGTTATATCAATCTTAAAAAACACAGAAATATTTAAAGTACGAGATATGAAACAAGCATGAAAATAAAACTCAAGGAAAAATTAATATCACTTAAAAACAAAGTAATATAGTTTATGCATCAAATATGTGTCTCCCTGCTTAATGTGACTTTTGTGATTGTTTTCCCTTAGCCAAATTATCTGGATTCACTTTATAACCTGAGGTGCCAATTCGAATCCAAGCATGCAAATATTCATCATTCAGTCAAGAAGAAAATTTGTTTTTTCTAAAATGAATGGCAGAAAATGCTTGTTCGCAAATGTATGTGCTTCCAAATGCAATTATCATCTTTGCTAAACTGATTAATTCATCATACTAAATACATCACTAAATAATTCAACATACAGGTCACATGTCATGTAAGTATGGTCAAATTTTATGGGCTGCCAAAAATGCACATTTGGGCTGCATGCAGGTCGCCAGTTGCCAACCCCTGAGCTAGAGCAATCGTGACTTGTGGAGCATGACATCACCACCAGGCACAGAGCTCTTTGGTAGAAAATTAAGGTTCTACACAAAAGTAGCACTCTTGGAATTTTTACACAAAGAGAGTAGTTCAGACCTTGCTACATCGACAAAATCTGAATGGAAATGATGGACTTAAATTATTCCTCTTATGGGATATAGTTCTTTACAAATTCCAAAATTAACTTAAATTTAATTATACTTTTTTATTTTTTGTTTATTAAGTCTTGTTAGTTATTTTTATTAGAACTTCAATATAACTAGACCATGACACTCTCTACATCATGTATGTTGAATATACTGGTTTCTGCTCTTGTTCTTTAATTTGAAAATCATATTGAAGATATCCTTGACACTAGGACAAAAATTTTATATTAATGAAAATACATAAGTTAAATCCATTTTATGTTATTTATTGAAGTTGCATCTACGAGAGCTTTCCCAGAAAGTAACTGATCAAAAACAGGTAACATATAAAACAGCTGGCCTGGCTGGCCGAGTGGTTAGCGTATCCACACTCCAGCCAAAAGGCTGCGTGTTTGAATCCTTCTGTGGGCATGGATGTTTGTGAATGTCTGTGGAAATACTAGTGGTGGGTGGCGGTAGATGGTGTTGGTGTAGTTGCAGTCATTTGGTAGATTGAGTAGTGGAGAGTTGTAGAGTGTGTGTCATCCTTCAATGAGTCCTTGAACTCCCTGTAGGTGTCACATAATAATAATAATATTGCCAAATAATAATAATAAGATGGAAATGCAAACCATTTGTTTGAAATAGAAAAATCAGCAATATGTTACCTTTTTTTGATTAGTTACTTTGTAGGAAAGCTCTCATAAACACAACTTCAATAAATCCATTTTTACAGCAGCAAATCTCGCATGTTAAGTTAAGCTTAGCCACAAAATTCACAAAACCTAGAAGCAATCGCATGAATTTACTCACCAGAAATCCTAAGATAGTTCTGATCATTTATAATCTGTTAATATAAATATCGGTCTGCGCGGTTAGCCTAGTGGCTATGCACTTCGCAACCATATGCCTGGGGAAGGAATGTCCTAGGTTCGATTCCCGTCGGTGACGTGAGGAGCTGAAGGATCTTCCTCAGCCATAGCCAAGTTAGCCAGTCTTGGGCATGGACAGCAGGGTTTTTCCCCAGTTTATTCTGGGGTTTTTCATCCCGCAAAGCAGGCAAACTGGCCTTGAGAACTCAACACTACAGGCCATAGGATACACCGAGGCATAAGGCTGACCACCTTATCCTGTAAACGGAGTGAGGTCCGATGATTAATGGACCCTCGACACCGCAAGGTAAAAGAGGGTATAAGGAAGATGATGATAATATAAATCAACTTTTCTAAATATTGTTAACATCATCATCATCATCATCATCATCATCAAATTCCTGCCATGTACCCTCAAGGGGTATACAGGATATGACAGTACTACATGAAAAAATTACATCATTACTAACTTCCTATCTACAATTTTCCTCCAAATCAGTCTGTTACTTGTCAAGACTCCAACATTATCAGATCTTATATTTCTATCGTCTAAAGCACTTTGTACCGTATCAATCCACCTATATCTTGGTCTTCCTCTGGGTCGTTTTCCTGCCAACCTGGCAGAGAACACTTGTTTTGCTAATCTTTCCTCTCCCATTCTATTTAAGTGACCATACCATCTGAGATTAGCTCTGCTAACGCATTCCTGGATGCTGACAATGTCAAGTTCTTTCCTAATATCCTCATTTTTAATATGATATTGCCATTGATGCCATCTGTTCACACCTCTAATCTTTCTCAGGACTCTCATATCTGCAGTCTCTAGTCTTTGGTCAAGTGTTTTACTTCTGACCCAGCTCTCAGATCCATAAGTTAAAATTGGTTTGAACACAGTCTTGTATACAGCTAATTTAGTGTTCCGACTAATTTCTTTCTTATTCCATATGAATTTATTCAATTGACTTCCCACGATACCAGCTTTGCTGATTTTGTTGTCTATTTCTATATTTAGTTTACCATCTTCAGTAAAAATTGTGCCTAAGTAGCTGAAATGTTTTACTTGTTCCACAGGTTCTCCATTCACAACACAGTTGACATTTTCAATGATTCTGCCTATTTTCATTGTCTTTGTCTTTTTATTGCTGACCTTCATACCATATCTATTACAACAGCTATTCAATTTAGTCAGAGAATCTTGCAGACTTGTAGCGGATTTATTTAGAAGTATAACATCATCCGCATAAAGCAAAGAGCTGACATTAACATCTCCAATTTTGATATCAGGTTTAATACCACATTCCTTCATAATGTGATCCATATAGATAATGAATAACAGAGGGGATAATGTACATCCTTGTCTCACACCAGATTTAACATTAAACCATCTTCCTGTTCCTCCTTCAATTCTAACTGCTGACTCACAACTCAAATAAAGACTAAGTATTGCTTGATATAATGCCCCATTGACACCATATAACTGCAGCGTATTGAATAGCTTCTCTCTTGGCACCTTGTCATATGCCTTTTCCAGATCGACAAAACTTAAATATAGATCTTTGTTATATTCCCATGCTTTCTCGACTATTTGTCGTAAAGTGAAGATCTGATCCTGACAGCCTCTATTTGGTCTGAATCCAGCTTGTTCTTCACCAAGCTTTTCTTCCACAATTCTTCTCAACCGTTTCTCAAGTATACTTGCATAGATCTTGCCAGGAACACTCAGTAGGGAAATACCTCTGTAATTTTCACATTCAGTTTTATTTCCCTTTTTATATATGGGTACTATGAGAGCTCTACTCCAATCATCGGGAATTCGTCCCTCTCTCCAGGCTTTCTGAACTATGCAGTGCAGCCACTGTAAGACTCTTATACCACCATACTTCAGCATTTCTGGTCGAATATCATCTACTCCTGCTGCCTTTCCACATTTCAAGCCTTTGATGGCTTTTTCTACTTCAAGTATGGATATGTATTCCTGACTGCATGCTTGGTCAGTATTTTTTATCACTGTGCTGTCATCACTGCTTGTTTCATTTAGCAGTTTTTCAAAGTAATTACTCCATACTTCAAGGATATCTTTTTCTCCTGTTTTCATTTCACCTTTATCATCTCTAATTCCTTTTACAGCACTCTTTCCTCCATTCCTAAGCTTCTTCAACAACCTCCAGAATATTTTGCCACCTTCTTGATATTTATTTTCTATATTCTTGCCAAAGTCCTCCCATGACTTTTGTTTAGCTAGTTTTACACACTGTTTAGCATTCTTACATTTGTCTCTGTATTCTGTAAGAGTAAAAGCTGACTTATTTGCCAGGAACTTTTGATATGCTTTCTTCTTTTCCTTCACTGCCTCTTTAACTTCCTGTGTCCACCAGGGAGTTCTGATTTTTTTATCCTTGCACACAACCTCACCACATGCCTCTCTGGCAGAATCAATCAATGTTTCCTTCAGAGTTTGCCACTGAATCTCCAAGGTTTGATTCCTGTTCTCAAACTCTTTCATTTTCTTTTCAATAATATTTCTGTATTTTAGTCTACAGTTTACATCTGAGAGCTGCTCAACTTTTATTCGCTTTAAAACTTTCTTACATGTTATTCTTTTCAATATGAAATTCAATTTTATCCTGCTCAAGACTAAATAGTGATCACTTCCAATTTCAAATCCTCTGTACACTCTGGTGTCCTGCACCAGGGAGAAAACATCACTATCAACAATAACATAGTCAATGAGACTTTTCTTATTCCTAGCCTCTTCTCTCCATGTGAATTTATGCACATTTTTATGTTGGAACATGGTGTTAGTAATAACCAGTCCATGTCCTGAGCAGAAATCCAACAGATATTTGCCATTATTATTA
Source organism: Typopeltis vanoorti (assembly GCF_054136105.1). Classification (NCBI taxonomy): domain Eukaryota; kingdom Metazoa; phylum Arthropoda; class Arachnida; order Uropygi; family Thelyphonidae; genus Typopeltis; species Typopeltis vanoorti. The sequence goes on along the minus strand of NC_143549.1, from coordinate 13,384,523 downwards.
GCTTTGCTCTTTTCTCCAAATTTTCCCAAAATATTTTTGTATGTCTCACAATCATTTCCTACTCTACTATTTAGATCCCCAACAAGGACCAACTTTTCCTTTTTCATTGTGTCAGTTGCTTTTTCTAAAGCCTCAAAAAATTCCTCCACTTCTACCTTAGTAGAACCTTCTGTGGGACCATAGGCACAAATAAGTCTCATTGTCCAGTTCCCCATTCTCATATTTGCCCACATTACTCTACTTGAGACTGACTGCCATTCAAGAAGATTAGCCTCGTATTTTGTGTTGAATACTATGGCTACTCCTTCTTTTCCTTGATTGTTATTGCCTGAATATAACATTTTGTATTTATTGCTCAGAAAGATCTCACCAGTTTTGGTCTTTTTTGTTTCAGTCACCCCTATTATGTCGATCTGGTACTTATCTAATTCCTCAGCTAGCTCCATTTCTTTGCCATTCAGGCTTCTTACGTTGATAGTACCGATCTTTAACTCTGGTGATGTTGAGTTGGGGTTTGTTTTCAGATTTGTTCCAGTAGCTGACTTTTCGCTGTTCGCCCTGGTTCCCTGGCGAAAACAACGGGGGCCTTGTTTAACCGGGCGACGCCCCAGCCGGCATGAAATTTTGTCATGTTGTACCATCATTTTTTATTTTGGTTTAACCAATAAGAATACAATTTGGTCGGCTAAATCCCAAATTGCCAGCCCATCCTCGTTCGTTCAGTATCAAAGTAGATACCCAACAGGGTGCACCACGAGAAGGTGAGGATTGGACATTAGGTCAGAAGCCCTGGTCGGTTCTCCGCATTCCTTTAAAGGCTATGTGGAGGTCTCCTCTCAGTTATACAGCTTTGACCCTTAAGCACCCCATATATTGTTAACATAAATCATCAGTGGTGTGTGTATGAGTCTCTGACTCCCTGGAGGTCTCTCTTAATAATAATAACAACAGAGAGAGAGTGGGAGCAGTGGTACAGTGGATATTGTGGTGTATTTTTCAATTCCTGTGTTTGATGATTTATATTGTTAACATAAATCATCAAACACAGGAATTGAAAAATACACCACAATATCCACTGTACCACTGCTCCCACTCTCTCTCTGTTGTTATTATTATTAAGAGAGACCTCCAGGGAGTCAGAGACTCATACACACACCACTCATCATACTTATTTTTGAATTCATTCACACTGCTTCCATTCACAACATCCAAAGGCAATCCATTCCAATCACACACCACCCGCTGAGAGAAAAATCTAGCCCTCACACCCTTCTTGGCAGCCTTCATTCTCAGCTTCCAAGAATGTCCTCTCATCCTTTCTCCACCCTCCATAAATTGAATATTTCCATAGTTGAACTCCTGCATGACCCTTTCAGAAGTTTGTAAGTCTCAATCAAAACTACCCTCTATCTCTTGCTTGCTAGAGTCTGTCTTCATAATTAGTATTCCACAATCCTGATATCATTATTAATACTCTCCTTTGTACTCCCTCCAATATATCAGAATCACAACAGAAACCAGGAGACCAGAACTGCACACAATAGTCCAAATGAGGTCTTATCAAGGCCTTGTAAAGAGACAAAATGACATCCTTATCTTTACATGTGAACATGCATTTCAGCATTGCTATTATTTTTTTAGTTGTATTTGCAATCTTTGCCACATGGCCTCTAAACTTCAACTTCCTAACAAGTAACGCTCCAAGATCCCTAGCCTCATCAGTTTCTTCTAGCATAAACCCACCAATATAATACGACATTGAATATCTAATCATGCTGAAGTGAATAACTTTACATTTGAATAATATAAGCATGTAAACACAAGAAAGATATTTAATTAACTAAATATTTTGGTCTGGAAATAGCAGACCATCTTCAGTGGCACATTACAAGAACAGTTTAAAAAAAAAAAAATACAAGATGGAATACTAACAATAGATGTTTAAAAATAGAACAAGCCACGTGATGTTATATCATTAAATATTAAAGGGAATATTTTTAAGCAGAGACATGATTGAAATGAAGATATTAATTAATAATATTAAATAACATAAAATTAATATGAATTAATGAGTTATCCTGATTAGACTTTCCCAGATTTTTGATATTAAGGGTCAAAGCTGTATAACTGAGAGGAGACCTCCACATACCCTTTAAAGGAATGCGGAGAACTGACCAGGGCTTCTGACCTAATGTCCAATCCTCACCTTCTCGTGGTGCACCCTGTTGGGTATCTACTTTAAAACTGAACGAACGAGGATGGGCTGGCAATTTGGGATTTAGCCGACCAAATTGTATTCTTATTGGTTAAACCAAAATAAAAAATGATGGTACAACATGACAAAATTTCATGCCGGCTGGAGCGTCGCCCGGTTAAACAAGGCCCCCGTTGTTTTCGCCAGGGAACCAGGGCGAACAGCGAAAAGTCAGCTACTGGAACAAATCTGAAAACAAACCCCAACTCAACATCACCAGAGTTAAAGATCGGTACTATCAATGTAAGAAGCCTGAATGGCAAAGAAATGGAGCTAGCTGAGGAATTAGATAAGTACCAGATCAACATAATAGGGGTGACTGAAACAAAAAAGACCAAAACTGGTGAGATCTTTCTGAGCAATAAATACAAAATGTTATATTCAGGCAATAACAATCAAGGAAAAGAAGGAGTAGCCATATTATTCAACACAAAATACGAGGCTAATCTTCTTGAATGGCAGTCAGTCTCAAGTAGAGTAATGTGGGCAAATATGAGAATGGGGAACTGGACAATGATACTTATTTGTGCCTATGGTCCCACAGAAGGTTCTACTAAGGTAGAAGTGGAGGAATTTTTTGAGGCTTTAGAAAAAGCAACTGACACAATGAAAAAGGAAAAGTTGGTCCTTGTTGGGGATCTAAATAGTAGAGTAGGAAATGATTGTGAGACATACAAAAATATTTTGGGAAAATTTGGAGAAAAGAGCAAAGCTAATAATAATGGCAAATATCTGTTGGATTTCTGCTCAGGACATGGACTGGTTATTACTAACACCATGTTCCAACATAAAAATGTGCACAAATTCACATGGAGAGAAGAGGCTAGGAATAAGAAAAGTCTCATTGACTATGTTATTGTTGATAGTGATGTTTTCTCCCTGGTGCAGGACACCAGAGTGTACAGAGGATTTGAAATTGGAAGTGATCACTATTTAGTCTTGAGCAGGATAAAATTGAATTTCATATTGAAAAGAATAACATGTAAGAAAGTTTTAAAGCGAATAAAAGTTGAGCAGCTCTCAGATGTAAACTGTAGACTAAAATACAGAAATATTATTGAAAAGAAAATGAAAGAGTTTGAGAACAGGAATCAAACCTTGGAGATTCAGTGGCAAACTCTGAAGGAAACATTGATTGATTCTGCCAGAGAGGCATGTGGTGAGGTTGTGTGCAAAGATAAAAAAATCAGAACTCCCTGGTGGACACAGGAAGTTAAAGAGGCAGTGAAGGAAAAGAAGAAAGCATATCAAAAGTTCCTGGCAAATAAGTCAGCTTTTACTCTTACAGAATACAGAGACAAATGTAAGAAAGCTAAACAGTGTGTAAAACTAGCTAAACAAAAGTCATGGGAGGACTTTGGCAAAAATATAGAAAATAAATATCAAGAAGGTGGCAAAATATTCTGGAGGTTGTTGAAGAAGCTTAGGAATGGAGGAAAGAGTGCTGTAAAAGGAATTAGAGATGATAAAGGTGAAATGAAAACAGGAGAAAAAGATATCCTTGAAGTATGGAGTAATTACTTTGAAAAACTGCTAAATGAAACAAGCAGTGATGACAGCACAGTGATAAAAAACACTGACCAGGCATGCATTTCAAGCCTTTGATGGCTTTTTCTACATATCCATACTTGAAGTAGAAAAAGCCATCAAAGGCTTGAAATGTGGAAAGGCAGCAGGAGTAGATGATATTCGACCAAAAATGCTGAAGTATGGTGGTATAAGAGTCTTACAGTGGCTGCACTGCATAGTTCAGAAAGCCTGGACAGAGGGACGAATTCCCGATGATTGGAGTAGAGCTCTCATAGTACCCATATATAAAAAGGGAAATAAAACTGAATGTGAGAATTACAGAGGTATTTCCCTACTGAGTGTTCCTGGCAATATCTATGCAAGTATACTTGAGAAACGGTTGAGAAGAATTGTGGAAGAAAAGCTTGGTGAAGAACAAGCTGGATTCAGGCCAAATAGAGGCTGTGAGGATCAGATCTTCACTTTACGACAAATAGTCGAGAAAGCATGGGAATATAACAAAGATCTGTATTTAAGTTTTGTCGATTTGGAAAAGGCATATGACAAGGTGCCAAGAGAGAAGCTATTCAATACGCTGCAGTTATATGGTGTCAATGGGGCATTATATCAAGCAATACTTAGTCTTTATTTGAGTTGTGAGTCAGCAGTTAGAATTGAAGGAAGTACAGGAAGATGGTTTAATGTTAAATCTGTTGTGAGACAAGGATGTACATTATCCCCTCTGTTATTCATTATCTATATGGATCACATTATGAAGGAATGTGGTATTAAACCTGATATCAAAATTGGAGATGTTAATGTCAGCTCTTTGCTTTATGCGGATGATGTTATACTTCTAAATAAATCCGCTACAAGTCTGCAAGATTCTCTGACTAAATTGAATAGCTGTTGTAATAGATATGGTATGAAGGTCAGCAATAAAAAGACAAAGACAATGAAAATAGGCAGAATCATTGAAAATGTCAACTGTGTTGTGAATGGAGAACCTGTGGAACAAGTAAAACATTTCAGCTACTTAGGCACAATTTTTACTGAAGATGGTAAACTAAATATAGAAATAGACAACAGAATCAGCAAAGCTGGTATCGTGGGAAGTCAATTGAATAAATTCATATGGAATAAGAAAGAAATTAGTCGGAACACTAAATTAGCTGTATACAAGACTGTGTTCAAACCAATTTTAACTTATGGATCTGAGAGCTGGGTCAGAAGTAAAACACTTGACCAAAGACTAGAGACCGCAGATATGAGAGTCCTGAGAAAGATTAGAGACGTGAACAGATGGCATCAATGGCAATATCATATTAAAAATGAGGATATTAGGAAAGAACTTGACATTGTCAGCATCCAGGAATGCGTTAGCAGAGCTAATCTCAGATGGTATGGTCACTTAAATAGAATGGGAGAGGAAAGATTAGCAAAACAAGTGTTCTCTGCCAGGTTGGCAGGAAAACGACCCAGAGGAAGACCAAGATATAGGTGGATTGATACGGTACAAAGTGCCTTAGACGATAGAAATATAAGATCTGATAATGTTGGAGTCTTGACAAGTAACAGACTGATTTGGAGGAAAATTGTAGATAGGAAGTTAGTAATGATGTAATTTTTTCATGTAGTACTGTCATATCCTGTACATCCCTTGAGGGCACATGGCAGGAATTTGATGATGATGATGATATTTATTATATGTTATTTAATATTATTAATTAATATCTTTATTTCAATCTTGTCTCTGCTTAAAAATATTCCCTTTAATACTTAGTGATGTAACATCATGCGGCTTGTTCCATTTTTGAATGATCTATTGTTAGTATTCCACCTTGTATTTTTTTTTTAAAAACTGTTCTTGTAGTGCCACCGAAGATGGTCTGCTATTTCCAGACCGAAATATTTGGTTAATTAAATATCTTTCTTGTGTTTACATGCTTATATTATTCAGTCTTTTTGTCACAAGTATCCTTAAAACATCTAACTTTACATTTACTGGCATTGAACTGATACCCATTTTCCCATTCTCACAATTCCAGCCTATTCAAATCATTCTGCAAGTACTGCATATCAGTAGCATTCCTGATTACCCTGTTTATCTTTGTATCATCAGCAAATAACTCTATGTCGCTTGTCAAATCTTTCCCAATATTATTAATGTACAGATTGAATAACAGTGGACCAAGCACTGATCTTTGTGTACACCACTTGTTATTTTTTTTATTAATCTTTGTACTGGTTATGGACAGTACTACCCGTACACCTTGTCCGTATGTTTTACCCTATGCCTGTTCTAGTTATCATTATAGTCATTCTCTGGTGGCAATGCCAACAGTGTGCCCTGTAGGGCCCTCAAGGAAAGAACATTTATATCCTTCTGCATAAGCCCAAGCTGTTTTAAGTCATTATAGCTATCTGTGCTCCATACGCCTAGTAAAGAGATTTTTGGCGCTGGTAAACCTCTGAGTTGCCCCATGCTCCTCCCGTGTCTTACTAACTTGATCTTGGTTATTCTTAAACCTTGCAGACTCAGATCCCCCATATACCACTTTTTGATATCTGTCAGTCAGCTATCCTCTTATCCATGCTAATATTGTATAAACTTAACCCATTTTGCCCAATTTATACAACAGTCTACCATATTGTATTCTGCCAAAAACCTAAATTCTATTCTGCCAAAAAGCAAAATCCAAAAGTATGAGGGTGTATCGGTTCCTTTTCTAATTCAATTATAATGTTGTTATAGAATGTGAGCAAGTTGTATGAAGGTGACCTTCCCTTAGTAAACTCATGTTGTTCATTACAAAGTAGTGATTCACTGTCAATCCATTTCTGAATGTTAGCCATAACCATTTTTTCCAGTATCTTCACCACCACTATTGAGACTCTTGGTTGATAGTTTGATACATCGGTTTTTTGCACCACCCTTGTGCAATGGAATTACCATAGATTCTTTCCATTCCTGCAGAATATTCCGTTCTGAGACTCAAGCAGCCTGGTCAAAGGAATGGCGAGTTCAGCTGAACACTCTTTTAGCACACTTGTGCTGATATTCCATCAATCCCTATTGCTGAATTCTTATTCAATTTGTGCAAAAGCTCTAATATCTTGGCCCCACACACCTGGGTTTCTTCATCTATGAAGAGGTAACAGTGAGCTCAATGTTGCATTCACCAGGTTGATAGCTCTTAATGAAATGGGCACTCATTAACTGAACAACCTCTTCTGCATCTGTAACCCTCATGCCATCTGGATTTAGAAGAGTTATTCTTTCATATTCATTCTTTCTTTTACTTGCAGCATATCGATAGTATTCTTGTGTGTTGTTTTTACCCCGCAGAGCCAGTTGCTTTTTGTAATCAGACTTTGCTTTCTGTACAACAGTTGTTACGATTCTAGCCTGCTGCTTATAATATTCATAATAGACGTCATCCTTATGCAAACGATATTCCTTCCACATCGTCCTTTTCTTATGAATCTCTTGCTTATTAAGATTACATATCCATTTGACTCCTACTCTGTTTATTCTTCTAACTCACAGGACACATTCTGATATTGCATCATTTAAGTGTTGTTTAAATGCTTCCCATGCATTGTCGATATTCTTTCTGTCCAGCAACCGATCTTATTCTACTGAACTCGGTATACTCCTCAGTGGTCATAATTTCCTGCTTTGTAGTTCAGCATTTAACCTTTTCTAAATGGAACACTCATAAACTTAGTCACTTCCTCAGTGAGTACCACATGATCACTGTCACCAACCGGAGGCAGAATAGTTAAGTCTTTAACTGAAATGCCCTCTGACACTATATTAAAATCTAACACTCTTTGCCCTCGAGTTTCATCTGTCACATGCTGCTTGAAAAAGTTGTCCTGTAACAGCTCAATAAATGCATTTTGATTCTTCTCATGAGATTCTACTGCTACCCAATCAATATTTGGATAATTAAAGTCTTCCATTATGATTACTCTTATCGTGCTCATCTTTTGTATTTGGTGATGCATTTCTTCATCAGTAGCAACCGATCCACCAGGTCTAACAACACCCCACTATTTATTGATCTTGTTAGATTCCACCTCACACCAGATGGCTTCAAACTCGGTGCCACATGAAATACTGTTAGTAGTACTACAATCATAGGTCTCAACTCTAACTGGATTTAGGTCATCCAATATCATTAATAGCACACCCCATCCTCTTCTGTCCTTCCTAAAAAAATACTGTACCCTTGACACTCGATACGAGTTAGTGTGATTCTAATAGCCAAGTCTCACCAATACCTACAAGCTGAGGTCGCAACATATTGACTAAGGCAACAAACTCTATCCTTTTGTTTCTGATACTTCTAGCATTCGTGTACAGACATAATAATCTACCTGTTTGTTCTTTTGTATTGTCTTGTCTGCAGTCTGCCTGACACAGTTGGACAACTTGCAGATCTCTATTCTTTACTAATGCCTTACACATGTAGACATCTTTGCACTCATTTGATGGGTCCGAACCGGATGGACACAAACCCGAAATCGTTCTCTCCTCTTCAACATTTCCATGACAAAACCCATTTGCATCATTAACACAGTTATACATAACACTTTTGCTCTTGCGTTCACATTCACACCATTCCTCCCTTTATAATTTAGTTTTCCTGACTCTGTGTTAGGTCTCATACCAGTTATTGGTTTTTCTAGACTCCTGATACCAAACTCATTCAGGTGTAGGCCGTCCCTCTTATATAAATCCAGTCTTCCCTCCAACTCACTCCACACATCCAAAAACTCGCATCCATTCCTTCTACACAGCCTATGCATCGAATCGTTTGCCATCATAGCCCTTCTTCTTAATTCATTTTTATCATACCGAGGTAAAATACTGACGATTTTCACTTTCTCATTCTTCACTCTCGCTTCTTGCAACAACACTTTCATGTCCTCTCTCATACTGAACTTATCGCCAGTTAAGTGATTAGTACCTACTATGACTACTATTTCTTTCACTTTTCATTTCTGTTTTTGAATTGCTTGCGTTATATTTTTAATTTTTGCACCAGGAAAACTTGATGTTATAACTCTCATCTATAGTATGTTTTATATAATCATCCCCATACCAAATAATTTTTTTCTTTTTACTAATAACATCACTTACCTGATTTCCGTTATTTCAGACTTACCTGTTTCCTTGCTTTGTTTCTTATTTTCCTGTTCATTATTCTTTTTCTCCCTATGTTCATTTAAACACTTTTCAACTTTTTGCAATTCCCACTTTGTCTCTCTGATGATCTGCTTCAAGTTCGCTATTTTGGCAATTAATTCATTTTCATTAACCTCCTGCATGTGTACAATAACCTTGTTAGCAGGGCTAACCTTCTTGTTCTTGTCTGCAGTGCTTTTTTTAGCATTATATTTCTTGCCCTTTTTTGGCACTATTTTAAACGTATACTAATTATTGAAATATATTATATCACAATAAAAATATGTGATATAATACTAAATACACTATAAAACACTAAAATCTATACTAGTATACTACAAAACACTAATTTTCTAATGGAAAACACAATTAAAACAGACAAAAATCACCAACTTTACAGGAGCACTAAATTCGCCAACCAACCACTATGTATCCTCAAACCAATATCCTAGTATATATATACTTCCATTATACATGTCCTCTATAAATACTTCTGAATTGGCAGAACTTACAGAATTGGAATCGATAATTCCACACTCCTTTGCATATCTGTCCAAATGCATGCAGCATCCAACCAACGCCATATCATGGTTCAACTCCAAACTCACAGAACAAATTTCTCCTCCTCTTTGTTCATTCTTTCTGCTGCTGCCCTCTGAACAGTCTCCCACCACATGTTTCCCAAGGAATACAATCCACAGCTTTTCAAGTGCAATGTGAACAAATTCTTTATTGCCAGTCCGTGGTACTAATGTACTGTAGGTTAACCAGCCTCTAGTCGATGGGTTCTCCATTAAAAATAAAATCACATCTCATGTTATTCATCCAGCTTGATATATTGTTCTATGGATGCTAAGTGGGAGAAGATGTTCATGCATGAAGTGGCTAATGCCATGGTCAGTAAATTTTCCTAATATTCTGTTACTGCGAAAGACTCCATAAAAATCTTGTCACTGCAGTTTAAAAAAAAAAAAAAATCTCCCACAAACTTTCAAAAAATATTTTAAAAATACAACGAAAAAGTTTATAAATGAAAATTAAGTTTATCTGATAAAACATTTTTAAGATAACTTATTTGTTTGCATTTATTAAGGCAACTGTATACCTTTTTATTACTGAAACTGCCATGAGTTAAGCTGTGACATAAAAGAAACTGAAGTACAGTCAGTTGGCTTACTGTGATATTGTAATCCTTAGAAAGTTAAATAAAAGAATATTGTGCCTTTTGCCATATGCTGTTGTAAGGATTGGTTGATGTATTTATGGCAGCCATGTATCACTTGAGTTTTATTTTGAATCTCAGTAAAAGGTATGCATATTATTGGAAAGTTCTGGAACAGCAGTTACTCACTGGGCAGGGTTTCTAGTTAGTATCCCTGCCCAGTGAGTAAGAAGCATATAGAGTTTGATTAAATGAACAATAAAGTTATTTTTCTTGGAATAACTTTTAGAATTACCCAATTAAATGTTGCACCTCTATTGTCAGAATGTTATCTTCGTGCCCATTTCAAAACATGAAAGAGGAACGTTTTTCATCAAATTTTCTTGTCAGAAGAAGATATGTATACACATAATAAACAGCTCTTTAACTCCTTTTATTGTTATCTAAGGGATTTGAATGGTAAGACAGACTAAATGAATAGGTGTGTAGAAACATTAAAAACATAAATTAAATATAGAGAACAGTAGAATAAATGCTACAAAGAAAGTTCCATATAGTCAGTGAAACTAGAGAACTTTTAGCTGAATGACGATATATCCCAGAAGCGAATTTGTGAGAGGTAATGTTTTTCATATAAAATTCGATTTCATATAAAAATTCTAGAATTGCTATAGTTTTCCTCTGTATTTAACATGAATTTAAAAGTTAGATATATATATATATATATATATAGGATAAAAAGAAATTTAATTTCAATTTACTAATTGTAATTCTGCAAAGAGAGAGAGAGAGTGCGAGTGTATTATCTTATCCTCTAGGACTCACTGTTGAATGGTATGTTCATAAAAGTTGGATGTAGAGAAAGTGTGGGATTTACACAGCAGAATTCCATGTCAAAAAGAAAGAAAAAAAATTCTACCACCACAGATATCTAGACCTGATTTCTTATTCATGACTGAATCTCAGCTGGCATAATCTTTAACTACAATTCACCTGAAATTTTCATTTTATATGATGCTTTTGAGAAGAATGATGAAATATGTGCTTTGGTGTAGAATATTAGGCTTGACTAAAATTTCAGATATTTCCTTTATATGATCTGCATATGCTCAAGATTTCCTGGCCTTCATTTGTTTACTGTTCACCAAAGGTTAGTATAATTCAAATAATTATACTAACCTTTTTGATCATCAGTCTTTTGCAGGTTAATCATATATAGTCTTAATTCAGAAAATCTTCTTTGAAGATTTCATGTCCATAATTCTGTCTCCCCTTTCTTTAATTTCACAAGTCATGCTTGAAGAGAAGCTGAATCGTTTTGTCTAATAATCTAATGCAAATCATTTCTATCTGTTGTAATTCCATTTAACTCTTATCATTTTCTTTACACCTGGGACCTTTTCTTTCTTAACTGGCTCTTATTTAACTTAACAGATCTCAAATTAAAGTTTTTGTTGATGTCTTTCTCCTAGTTAGTGTCAGCCTTGTCTTATAGCACAACAATGATGCCAATTAGTATGAACTTTGAGATTTCTGTTCTTCTTTTATATAGCCTGATTATTGCTTCCACTCATCATCAAATTCCTGACATGTACCCTCAAGGAGTGTACAGGATATGATAGCACTACATGAAAAAATTACATCATTACTAACTTCCTATCTACAATTTTCCTCCAAATCAGTCTGTTACTTGTCAAGACTCCAACATTATCAGATCTTATATTTCTATTGTCTAAGGCACTTTGTACCGTATCAATCCACCTATATCTTGGTCTTCCTCTGAGTCGTTTTCCTGCCAACCTGGCAGAGAACACTTGTTTTGCTAATCTTTCCTCGCCCATTCTGTTTCAGTGCCCATACCACCTGAGATTAGCTCTGCTAACGCATTCCTGGATGCTGACAATGTCAAGTTCTTTCCTAATATGCTCGTTTTTAATATGATATTGCCATCGATGCCACCTGTTCATGCCTCTAATCTTTCTCAGGACTCTCATATCTGTGGTCTCTAGTCTTTGGTCAACTGTTTTACTTCTGACCCAGCTCTCAGATCCATAAATTAAAACTAGTTTGATGTCTTGTATACAGCTAATTTAGTGTTCCGACTAATTTCTTTCTTATTCCATATGAATTTATTCAATTGACTTCCCACCATACCATCTTTGGTGATTCTGTTGTCTGTTTCCATATTTAATTTACCATCTTCACTAAACATCGTGCCTAAGTACCTGAAATGTTTTACTTGTTCCCTGTTCACAACATATTTGACATTTTCAACGATTCTACCTATTTTCATTGTCTTTTGTCTTTTTAATGCTGACCTTCATACCATATCTATTACAACAGTTATTCAATTTAGTCAGGGAAGCTTGTACCGTATCAAACTTGTAGCGGATTTATTTATAAGTGTAACATTGTCTGCATAAAGCTAAGAGCTGACATTAACATCTCCAATTCTGATATCATGTTTAATACCACTTTCCTTCATAATATGATCCATATAGATAACGAATAACATAGGGGATAATGTACATTCTTGTCTCACACCAGATTTAACATTAAACCATCTTCTTGTACTTCAATTCTAACTGCTGACTTACAACTCAAATAAAGACTAAGTATTGCTTGATATAATGCCCCATTCACACCATATAACTGTAGCGTATAGAATAGCTTCTCTCTTGGTACCTTGTCCTATGCCTTTTCCAGATTGACAAAACTTAAATACAGATCTTTGTTATTTTCCTATGATTTCTCCACTATTTGTTGTAAAGTGAAGATCTGATCCTGACAGCCTCTATTTGGCCTGAATCCAGTTTGTTCTTCACCAAGCTTTTCTTCTCAACTGTTTCTCAAGTATACTTGCATAGATCTTGCCAGGAATACTCAGTAGGAAAATACCTCTGTAATTCTCACATTCAGTTTTATTTCCCTTTTTATATATGGGTACTATTAGAGATCTACTCCAATCATTGGGAATTCGTCCCTCTGTCCAGGCTTTCTGAACTATGCAGTGCAGCCACTATAACACTTTTATACCACCATACTTCAGCAGTTCTGCTCGAATATCATCTACTCCTGCTGCCTTTCCACATTTCAAGCCTTTGATGGCTTCAAGTATGGATATGTATTCCTGACTGCATGCCTGTTGAGTGTTTTTTACCACTGTGCTATCCCTGCTTGTTTCATTTAGCAGTTTTTCAAAGTAATTACTCCATACTTCAAGGATATCTTTTTCTCCCATTTTCATGTCACCATTATCAACTCTAACTTCTTTTACAGCACTCTTCCCTTCATTTCTAAGCTTCTTCAACACCCTCCAGAATATCTTATCACCTTCTTGATATTTATTTTCTATGTTCTTGCCAAAGTCCTCCCATGACTTTTGTTTAGCTAGTTTTACAGTGTTAAGCTTTCTTATATTTGTCTCTGTATTCTGTAAGAGTAAAAGCTGACTTATTTGCCAGGAACTTTTGATATGCTTATTTTCCTTCACTGCCTCTTTAACTTCCTGTGTCCACCATGGAGTTCTGATTTTTGTATCTTTCCAGACTACTTCACCACATGCCTCTCTAGCTGAATCAATCAGGGTTTTCTTCAAGGCTTGTGACTGAATCTCGAAGGTTTGGTTCCTATTCTCAAACTCGTTCATTTTTTCTTGAATAATCTTTGTGTATTTTAGTCTACGCTTCACATCTGAGAGCTGCTTAACTTTTATTTGCTTTCAAACTTTCTTACATGTTATTCTTTTCAATATGAAATTCAATTTTATCCTACTCAAGACTAAATAGTGATCACTTCCAATTTCAAATCCTCTGTGCACTCTGGTGTCCTGCACCAGGGAGAAAACATCACTATCAACAATAACATAGTCAATGTGACTTTTCTTATTCCTTGCTTCTTCTCTCCATGTGAATTTGTGCACATTTTTATGTTGGAACATGGTGTTAGTTATAATCATTCCATGTCCTGAGCAGAAATCCAACAGATATTTGCCATTATTATTAGCTTTGCTCTTTTCTCCAAATTTACCCAAAATATTTTCGTATGTCTGACAATCATTTCCTACTCTGCTATTTAGATCCCCAACAAGGACCAACTTTTCGTTTTTCATTGTGTCAGTTGCTTTTTCTAAAGCATCAAAAAATGCCTCCACTTCTACCTTAGTAGAACCTTGTGTGGCACCATACGCACAAATAAGTCTCATTGTTCAATTCCCCAGTCTGATATTAGCCCGCATCACTGTACTTGAGACTGCCTGCCATTCAAGATTAGCCTCGTATTTAGTGTTGAATACTATGGCTATTCCTCCTTTTCCTTGATTGTCATTGCCTGAATATAACATTTTGTATTTATTGCTCAGAAAGATCTCACCAGTTTTTGTCTTTTTCGTTTCAGTCACCCGTATTATGTCGATCTGGTACTTATCTAATTCCTCAGCTAACTCCATTTCTTTGCCATTCGGGCTTCTTATGTTGATAGTACTGATCTTTAACTCTGATGATGTTGAGTTGGGGTTTGTTTGCAGAATTTTCAGATTTGTTCCAGTAGCTGACTTTTCGCTGTTCACCCTTTTTCCCTGGCGAAAACAACGGGGGCCTTGCTTAACTTCATCCGACATGAAATTTTGTCATGTTGTAGCATCATTTTGTATATTGGCTTAAGCCAGTAAGAATACAATTTGGTCAGCTAAATCCCAAATTGCCAGCCCCTCCTCGTTCGTTCAGTATTCAGAAAGATACCCAACTGGGTGCACTACGAGAAGGTGAAGATTGGACATTAGGTTAGAAGCCCTGGTTTCTGCATATCTTTAAAGGCTATGTGGCGGTCTCCTCTTAGTTATACAGCTTTGACCTTTAAGCACCCCTATTTCCACTCTCCTGGTCAAAACTCTTGTTCCAATTTAATTGAGATTGCGTGGTGAGATGAATGCTCTTATTCTTGGATAATGGTTGGAATTAGAACATAAGATATTTCATCTTATCATTGTATAACAGAGCAAACACCTAATTAAGAAACATTTGAAACATGCTTGACATCTGGGTAAGAGTAATTCTGAATACTTATGTAAGAAAAGTGTGTATATATCATATGTATATTCTAAAACTGAGTTAAAACCAAATTACCATGCAAAATAAACTTTATTGTAAAATAATATGCAAAGCCAGGCCAACATAACCTGAGTAAATGTTGGGGGGGGAGTGGGGTAGCAGACATCTTCCCCTAGAGGTCTCGTCCTCGTGGAATGTAATTAGGAGTGGCAGGAGATGATCGGACGTCATACACTCGTAACGGCGATTTCTACGTGCCGTGTGAACAGAAATGTTATGGCGATGACCGTTAGGGAGGAGGTATATAAGGATTCGAAACCCCCCTCTCACTCTCTTGTTCCCGAGTCCTCCTCACCTCCTGTTGACTGGAGCCATTACAAGATCTGTCGCTGGTATGCGATTGGACAGTTTGAGACAGGAAGTCCAATTCCGAGATGCTGCAGCAGGCTATGCCACAAGGAACGTCTAAGAAAGTACGTGTCCAGTTCTGTGCAACAAAGGAAATCAGATAGAAGATCACGTTAGCATATCGATGATCGGAAGCCTAAACCGTATCATATAGAAGATAAGGGCAGTGAGGGAGAAATTCTGTGCAACAAAGGAACGGAGCCTCCATGAATAGATAAGTAGAAAATTTGTCATTTATTTTCTGTGTAGTGTTGCGTAAACTTAAAACGAAAGACTCGGAGACATTTCTTAGAAGGAACTTTAAGAAAGAGAGTTCTTGTTTAGAATAATAAGAGTGGAACAAGTGTAATATAAGTTTGAATATAAAATATATCAGTAATAAGTTAAGAGGATTTTATTCAAGGAATGATTGTTAATTGAGATTCAAAGAATGTAAGATTATGGTGAGAGATTGATACTTTGTGTATGGTAGTTAAGGTTAATAAGAATATAAAGTGCCTTTTTCTGTGGAAGTTGTTGGAGCTTTTAGAATTGATACATTCCTTAACTAAGTCTGAATATTGAATATGACTGAAAATATGTTTAAGAGAAATTTTACCCAAGGAATGATTGTTAACTGAGACCAGAAGGGAAACATCATATTTAACATTTTGGTGTGAGATTGATTCTTTGTGTATGATAGTTAAGGTTGATGGAAATTTATTGTGCCTTTCTGTGGAAAGTGTTAGTCATCAGAATTGATATATTATTTAACCAAGTTTAAATGAATCCCTTTAATTTTGTGTAATTAGTACTATGTACATTTTGTTAATTAAAACTTTTTTTTTTTAACCTACTGTGTCTCTATGGAATTCGATGCACCACTTGTAAAATTAAGTACGAATCTGGGTGGGAAAAATTTGTAGAAGGTAATATACGGTCACGATTGAATATCACGTGTTGTTTTTGTGCAATCCTTACCAATCCCTTGATTAATCATTTTTATTAATCTAATAGTTCTAAGTGGCTCAGTCTATGATAAATATGAATATCCTTAGGACTAAACGAGAGGTTGATAACGAAGTGCCTGCCACATAGGTTTTGGCTCGACCCCAGGCCTTTCCTTTGTGTCCCTAAGATACCACGTGCCTCACAAAGGCAAGGCTATAGGAAAATGCATTTTCCTATAGCCTTGATATAACAAAATGGCGCTGTCGACAGGATGTAATTTGCATAATTAACACACAAGAATATATGTAAATCACAGCAAGTAGGTTTCGAATTCCATTCAGAAGATTCTAAGAATTTTATCAGTAAAGTTGATATTAAGAATACTGTTAAACTTAGGTAGAATACTGTTATACCCCAAGTAGTAGTGCAGGGATGAACGATGGCGAGTTCTTTAGATGTATAAATCCCTGATCATGTCATCCGTTTCCTCAATTCTCGGGGGAGGAAACAGATGACATGATCGCATTTTTTACTTATATAGAGGAACTGAGAAAGGCTGGAGGATGGACAGTTTCATCTACTGGTTCTACTCCGTAGCAAACTAACTGGAAAGTCAAAAACCTTCCTATACTCCTCTCTCATTCTATAAGAAACTCTGGAGTATTCCAAATTCAAAGAGGTACTAATTTCTCAATTTGCTAAATTGAGGAGTTTGGGGCCTAATTTGTGGAAGCTCCAGAGATGTATTCAGAAAGATAGGGAGAGTGTTTCTGACTTTCAGAATAGATTGCTAACGGTTGCCAGTGCTTTAAGTGTCTCAGGTGAGGAAAGACCTCATCTGGACTGGGCTGTCTTCCAGTAATTCAGGCAAGGAGTAAGACAGGAATTGAAAGAAACTGCCTTCAACAAAAAAGTGACTAATTTGAATGAATGCTACAGTGCAGTTAAGGAACGGGAGCAGATACTTGGAGACATATGTCTCCCGCATCTGCTGCCGGCTTTGTAAACTTGGTTGAGGAAGATCGCTGCACTATGAGTCTGCCTGAACAAGAAAAGGAATGCAGAGAGAAAAAGGACAAATCCAGGATAAGGAAGGGAAACGAGGGTAATGATAGTGAAGTGGTAAACAAATTATTGACTGAAATCCTTCCTGAAACTTGCAAGATCAGGGCTATAGTCAAACAGGAAGTGGAACTTCTCCAGAAGCCTGTCATGGAGCAACTGAACAAAGTGATGAAGAGATTGGAAACAATATCAATGAAGGCCCCAGAACCTGAAATTATTAAGGCGGACGAAACCAAAAGTCTGATATGAGAAGAGGTCGAGAGGCTACAAAGGCCCCTTCTTGACCGAGTAGATGCTGTCATGGAGAAAATCACAGCTATTACCTCCCAAGAAAATTTAGTACTACCATCAGATCACAGGACGGTCAGTAATGTAAGAGATAATAGAGAACCTCCCAGGTGTTTTAAGTGTGACCAGATTGGGCATCTTGCTCGCAATTGCTACAGTAGGAGGCGAAACAATGGAAATTATAATGAGGAGCCAAAGTCCTTCGCTTATGCAAATAGGACATGGAGAAGAGGGTAGAGAATGAGTGAATTGCCTTATGGAATGATGGAAAAAGGAAGTGTCCATGGTAGGCACTGTAAAGCTTTATTGGACACTGGTTCCCAAACCTCATTCATTTCTGAGGATTATTTCAAACTAATCGAGCCCCACTTAGATAATAAAGTTGCATACCTCAGAAGGCCAGTAAGAGTAGCTGGGATCACCACCTCCACAGCCCATGCCACAAAGTCTGTATATTTGAAGTTGTACCTACTTGAATTCAGGCTATGTGTGTGGCATAAATTTCTGGTCTTATCCAGGGTTTCTCTGCCACAAATCAAACTAATTCTAGGAGATGATTTCTTGAAGAGGTACAATTTCAAATGTGATTATGCCAAGAAAGAAGTACATATCCTTGGTACGAGGCGAATTTCTAAAGAGAGTCAAAGCAACATCTCTTATAAGAAAGAAAAGCATTCGTCCAGACATGAATCGCAGAAACAACAAAATAAGGGCCAGGTTAGTAATTCAATCACTGAACCTAAGGATAATAAATTTGGATTAAAGGAGATTCATCTGTCGAAGAAGACAGGACCTCATGAACCTTAGGCCACCAGTAGAAAGGAAGTCAGAAGAGATTCTTATAAATGAAGAAAATTTGAAATTGAAGGAGAGGCAAACAACGGTACTGATGGTATATTATAATCAAATTGAGAAAAGAAATGAAAGAAAAATGAACTGGGATGGGTCTTGGCCTGCAGTGAGAAAGGGGAACGATACCAGCAATGAGATAAGAAAAAGGAGAGAATCAAAGAAAGTAAACCTTAGTCTTGATAGAGCAAATCATAAAACCAAATGCCTCAGGTTCATCAGAGAATTTTTCAGAGAAATCATTCCACTGAACAACAAGGAGAAAGAGAATAGGCCAATGGGGGGGGGACTTTCGAAGGAACAGTTTTTGAGGAAACACTTGTTGCGGATTTATACATCTAAAGAACTCGCCATCGTTCATTCCTGCATTACTACTTGGGATAGACATACTTATATTCTTAATATCAACTTTACTGATAAAATTCTTAGAATCTTCTGAATGGAATTCGAAACCTACTTGCTGTGATTTACATATATTCTTGTGTGTTAATTATGCAAATTACATCCTGTCGACAGCGCCATTTTGTTATATCAAGGCTATAGGAAAATGCATTTTATGCATTTTCCTATAGCCTTGCCTTTGTGAGGCACGTGGTATCTTAGGGACACAAAGGAAAGGCCTGGGGTCGAGCCAAAACCTATATGGCAGGCACTTCGTTATCAACCTCTCGTTTAGTCCTAAGTATATTCATATTTTTTATAGACTGCGCCACTTAGAACTATTAGATTAATAAAAATGATTAATCAAGGGATTGGTAAGGATTGCACAAAAACAACACGTGATATTCAATCGTGACCGTATATTACCTTCTACAAATTTTTCCCGCCCAGATTCGTACTTAATTTTACAAGTGGTGCATCGAATTCCATAAAGAGAGACACAGTAGGTTAAAAAAAAAAAAAAAAAAAAAAAAAAAAAAAAAAAAAAAGTTTTAATTAACAAAATGTACATAGTACTAATTACACAAAATTAAAGGGATTCATTTAAACTTGGTTAAATAATATATCAATTCTGATGACTCTAACACTTTCCACAGAAAGGCACAATAAATTTCCATCAATCTTAACTGTCATACACAAAGTATCAATCTCACACTATAATCTCAAGTATAATTTCCCTTTTTGGGTCCAGCTAACAGTCACTCCTTGGTTAAATATCTCTTAAACATACTTTTAGATATATTCAATATTCAGACTTAGTTAAAGAATGTATCAATTCTAATAGCTCCAACTCTTTTCACAGAAAAAGCACTCTAAATTATCTTCAATCTTAATTACGATACACATAGTATCAATCTCTCACCATAATCTTACACTCCTTGAATCTCAGTTATCAATTATTCCTTAAATAAAATCCTCTTAACTTATCTCAGACATTTTCAATATTCAAACTTGTATTACACTTGTTCCACTCTTATTATTATACACAATAACTCTCTTTCTTAAAGTTCCTTCTAAGAAATGTCTCTGACTCTCTTGTTTTAAGTTAACACAACACTAACTCCGTGGATTACACACAGAAAATAAGTGACAAATTTTCTACTTATGTATTCATGGAGGCTCTGTTCCTTTCTTGCACAGAATTTCTCCCTCACTACCCTTATCTTCTATATGATACGGTTTAGGCTTCCGATCATCGATATGCTAACGTGATCTTCTATCTGCTTTCCTTTGTTGCACAGAACTGGACATGTACTTTCTTAGACGTTCTTTGTGGCATAGCCTGCTGCAGCATCTCGGGATTGGACTTCCTGCCTCAAACCATCCAATCGCATACCAGTGACGGACATTGTGCCACCTGGCTCCGGTCAACAGGAGGTGAGGACGACTCAGGAACAAGAGGGCAAGAGGGGGGAGTTTCTAATCCTTACATACCTCCTCCCTAACGGTCATCGCCGTAACTTTTCTGTTCACACGGCACGTAGAAATCGCCGTTACGAGTGTATGACGTCTGATCGTCTCCCGCCACTCCTAGTTACATTCCACGAGGACGAGACCTCTTGGGGCAGCTCTCTGCTCCCCCCCCCCCCGAACATTTTCACAGGTTATGTTGGCCTGGCTCTGCATGGTAATGTAGGTTTTAACTCAGTTTTAGAATATACATATGATATATATACACACTTTTCTTACATAAGTTTTCAGAACTACTCTTACCCAGATATCAAGCATGTTTTAAATGTTTCTTAATTGGGTGTTTGCTCTGTTATACAATGATAAGATGAAATATCTTATGTTCCAACTTATCAGGGTATAACACCAGCCCATCCTTGTTCGTTCAGTATCCAGGTAGATACTGAATGACGGTGCACCACGAGAAGGTGAGGGTTGGACATTAGGTCAGAAGCCCTGGTCTCTGCATTCCTTTTAAGGCTATGTGGAGGTCTCCTCTCAGTTATACAGCTTTGACCCTTAAGCACCCCTATTTCCACTCTCCTGATCAAAACTCTTATTCCAATTTAATTGAGATTGCATGCTGAGATGAATGCCCTTATTCTTGGATAATGGTTGGAGATTTTGAGTAAAGCACTCAAAATCTCCAACCATTATCCAAGACTTGGTTGTATTAAAAACTTATGCTCCATATAACAAGAATCATTACTGATACTATTCACACTTACACTAAAATTATTTGAACTTGAAAATAAAAAAAACAGAGACTCAATGGTGAGATCTTAAATATGACATCTGTTCTGCTCTACTCCTGATACTGTAAATCCCAAATGCATCCAACCTTAAAATATTGTTTTCCATATCTCGTGTGGTTTACCAAAAAACCTCCCTCAGAATGCATGATGATATCCAGAAGAGAGCTAAAGATGATCATTTTCTTGATTACTTACTCCAGACAACAGGGAAACGTTTTTGCCATACTGTTTTTACCAACTTATAAAAACTTCGACTCTTCATGAAATGTTAACAGATTCCTATTTTACTCCCTCTGATAACTTGCCAACACACAACACTATTGTGTTGTTTGTTGGGGATGTGAGGCTGATATTAGAAATAAATAAATAAATAGATAGTAATAGATAGATACTATAAATGGAAAAATTTATTAGCTAATATCCTGTTAAATTATTATTATTTGACAGTATTGTTTTTTAACATGATTACTTTGTGTTTTTGAATTGTTTAGATAATCTCAAATTTTTAACTTTCCCAATTCCAAATACAGTGGTACCTTGAGATAAGAGTTTAATTCATTCTATGACCGAGCTTGTAAGTCAAAATGCTCATATCTCAAATCAATTTTCCCCTTTGAAATTAATTAAAATGAGATTAATTCGTACCAGTCCCCAAAAAACCACTCCAATTTTTTTATAATAATGTATTTATAATGAACAAATATTGTATACAAACAAAATAAAACCAAATACTGTACATACACGTAAAAGAGAATCTAAAGAAATAAAGAGATGTTGGCGGAGCTGATTAGCGTATGGAATTAATTTTTTCTTTCGCTTCACTTTTGCTTAACTTAATTTTCTTCTTCACTAGTTTTTTTCTTTTTTTGCCACGCTTTCGTCACCTTCATCCGCAGGGCGTTTCAATAGAAACCTGTCCGAGGAGCTTTGTTTTTTCCTCCCTTTTGGAATGTTTCTCAAATGAGTTAGGCAAGTGTCATTAAATGACGCCGCTGCACCACCAGTTGCAGCTTTTTCAGGGTGTTTCTTTTCAATAAAGTCAGAAACTTTATTGCCAACACTTTCTTTATCTCACTTGAAGAGATAACCTCATCTGCCTCTGCGGTTGTACTAATCTCCTGCAGAATCTCCGTATGTTGCTGCATGTGTAGTTCCGTCAACTCCTCCATCGTCAGTTCCTCAGAATGTGTGGCGACAAGGTCTTTGATGTCTCCCTCATCCACCTCCAAGTCCATGGACTTTCTGAGGAACACAGTCTCCTCCAGCACTTAATGTTCAGATTTAAATCCTTCAAAGTCCCTCACAGCCTCAGGCCACAACTTTTTCCATGCAGAGGTCAATGTCCTTTTTGTAACACCCTGCCAGGCCATATCAATAATTTTGAGGCATATGACAATGTTGTAATGGTTCTTCCTGAACTCTCGAAGGGTGAGGTTTGTGCTCTCCGTAACCTCAAAGCAGCGTCGGAACATGTGTTTAGTAAAAAGTCTCCTGAAATTGGAGATCACCTGTTGGTCCATGGACTGTAGGATAGGGATGGTGTTGGGCGGAAAGCAGAGAAACTTTATAAAGCTGAACTCCTCGAGGATATCTTCCTCAAGGTTTGGTGGGTGAACAGGAGCATTGTCAAGGATGAGAAGGGCTTACAGGGGTAAGTCATTGACCTTGAGGTATTCCTTAATGGCAGGACCAAAGACCAAGTTGACCCACTGCACAAAAAACTGCCTGGTGACCCATGCCTTTGGGTTTGCCCTCCACATAACCAGCAGTTTTTCTTTTAAAACCTTATGTGTCTTGAAGGCTCTGGGGTTTTCTGAGTGGTATATGAGCAGCGGCTTGATCTTGCAGTTGCCACTCGCATTTGCACACAGTGCGAGGGTCAACCTATCCTTCATGGGCTTGTGACCTGGCATCTTCTTTTCTTCTGCCGTTTTGGAAGATGCCAAGCAAAACTTACATAAGAGCCCAATCTCGTCACAGTTGAAAACTTGTTGAGGGATGTATCCTTTGGCTTCGATCAATTCAGCAAAGGGTTTTACAAATTCCTCCTCTGCCTTAGAATCAGAGCTCGCTGCCTCACCATGCCTGACAACGGAGTGAATGCCGGTCCTTTTTCGGAAATTTTCAAATCACCCACGACTGGCTTTGAACTGCTCTTGTGAAGCCTCCTGTGCTGAAGTATCTGGGGTCTGCTGCAGCAAATCTGCGTAAATGGCTCGTGCCTTCTCGCAAATTATAGTCTTTGTCACAGTGTCTCCTGCGAGCTGCTTCCCTATCAATCAGAAAATCAGCAGGTTCTTCATCTTTTCATGGACAGAGTTGCGTAGCTTTGAAATAATTTTAACGCCCTTAGCTGGAGTTATAGCCTTTAGAGTCCTTCTGCTTCAGAATAGTACATATCGTAGAAGTAGTGCAATCGTATTACGTTGCCAAGTCTATTACTCTTACGCCTTGCTTCTGTTTGTCTATTATCTCACACTTTAATTCCATGGATATCACCTTTTTCCTTTTCTCACCACTGTTCTTTACACTCACCTTCTTTGGACTTATGGTTATACGAATAAAATTAGCTAAATAACTGTACATACAAAAAAAAACACAGAATTAAAACTCAATACGACAACAGAATGAACGAATGAGTGAACTGAACGACGTGCAAGATTTGGGAATCTGAGCAGAGTGGTGGTTGTGACGTCACCGAAGCAGGCTCGTATCTCAAATTCTGGCTCATAACTCGAGGCAAAAAATTGACCTAGTGACGACTCATATCTCAAAAGACTCGTATGTTGAGGTACTCGTATCTCAAGATACTACTGTAGTTAGTTGTAAACTGACATTTTGAATGAAATAACATTTAGCTTTTTTATCCATAAAGGTCACAAGCAGTCCAGGAAAATCTGTGAAAAGAGGACGGGGGAGACCAAGGAAAGAGGTAATTTTTTATTTAAAACAATCAAATTTAAAATTTGAGGGTGTGGGAGTGAATTGCCAAATAGATATGACCAGACAAAATAGTTGAACTGAGTGACCGCTTTGCAAGATTTGTCATCCAAGTGAAGATATTGCTGTGATAAGAATTGATGTGAGAATACTGTTCGATAAATTTGAAGTATTTAGATATTGCAGAATCTCAATGTAACTACAGCTGTGGAATTAGATGGGCTATCAGTGTGTGTGTGTTGGAGGGGGGGGGGGGGGGCTGTGAGGTAAGGTAAGTATGTGTGAGAATATACAAAAAACTTCAATGGGACAGTCAGTACAGTACAGAATAATTGGGAGCCTGAGAGGAAGCTATAGTTTATGTATACTAATGCTAGTGGTATCAGAATTATGAGGAAAGTATTTTTGGCACTGGTTAGTGCAACCTTGCCAAAAGTTACAGTCGTGAGACTTTGCTAAACAGCAGATATAGTTACAGAGATGAAATAGGATAAGATGGGTATCTTGTAGGTATCAGATGGTACCCCATCTTATCCTAAATGGTAGATAAATTCAAGCCCCCCCAAAAAAAAAGAGCAGGAGATCACGAAGACAAGTATGTAGATGACAATTCATTTGAGGCAATCTGGTGCAAGAGCTCTAGGCTAATAAAGCAAGTTGTTTTTTCCAATCTCCTCCAGTGATTAGTATATATCTCTCTTTGGTACTGATTTTAAGACAAGTTGATGTAATAACCATTTCTTCTTCAATACTTTCTGAACTGGGTGTGAATAGACCTGGATCATTGTGATATTAAATGGTCTTGCTGCAAATCTTGTCTATCATTATTTTTTTCTTTTAAAATTACATGGTAATAAGGATTTATTTTGACATCTAACATGGCAATGGGAGAAATTAATTACGTTAGTTTCCTGAAGTTTCAACTTTCATCTGGAGTATACACATATATATACACATGAAAAGCTATATTACATTTCGAACAGTATGCTAGAGTGACACTAATTTGATCAGCCATTATTCTACTGGTCTAATCTCTACAGGACAAATGTTGATCCGATATCATAGTCCCATTTTGCCAATTACTATGTTCTGGTTATTTGTTGCGGCAAAATACTTTTTACCTGCAAAAGAGGGAGTATAGCCATGGGCCTTGCTGCTTCCTCCCCCTCCATTGCCAAATTATATATGCAAGTTTGTGAACAACATGCAGTGGATTCCTTTAACTTAAAATCCAATCTGGCTTAGGTACCGCCAGTATTTTCATTATTTGATTCCATGGCTGCCAGACTTCAGATGCCTTCTTCAGCCTGGAATAAACAACACACATGCAACTGAAAATTGATCCCTCCATGCTAGGCATCTGTTTGTGATGGAAGGTACCTCCCAGCAATGGTACTGGCCCATTTTGTTCTTTCTCTTTGCTTTTTTTCACATATTCTTCACTTTACTTCTGATTCTTTTTTACTGTTCCTATTTTCCAGACTACCATCACTGGGATCTAATGCTGTGTTTGTCCATGTGACCCAGACATCCAGAAAGAGGTATCCTGATAGTCTTGCACTACTTTGACATTAAAGATAAGTTGGCTAGTGGCTTGCCTGCAGGGGTCAAGAGTGCTGTAGTAAGTCTCCTCTATGATCCAGGGATAGGGCTTTGATGATGGAGGATTGATTTTCACAACTTCAGTTATATTGATCTAGCAGATGCTGAGACGTCTAATGTCATCGTTGATCTCAAGAATTGTTCATATTCCTACTAGAATAATAGATAATCCTAACCACTATGTTAGAAATTTATCTCTTCCTCACTATAATAACCCTTCTAAGATTGAAATGTTTTACATTCTTTTCTGTTTATAGTAAAGCTCAAAATAATTTTAAAAATTAGTTTTTAACTCACTGAAACTGATTTTGAAAAGTCCAGATGGAAACTTGCACTATGTTCAAATGGCACTTCATCTTTTCTTTGCTTTTGCCAAAGGTATTGGTTATAATACTTTAGTCTGGTTTCTTCTACTGTGGATCTTATTAAATAACCTCTTACCATTCTAGACATGTAATATTCATTGTTCCCTTTGATCCTCCTTCAAAAGTGAAGAACTTTGTCAGAATTGAATAACAAAAATGTCTTATGATCCAGTTATCAATTGCTTGATTATGAAGGTTTTAGCTCTAGAGTTGCTTGTCTCCTTTACTATGTCACTGTTTTTTCTGCTGTTCTACTGGTATCTATACTGTGACTTGGAAATTCGTCCATATTCGACCTATTAATAAGACATGTGGCA
This sequence comes from Typopeltis vanoorti, assembly GCF_054136105.1. NCBI lineage: Eukaryota > Metazoa > Arthropoda > Arachnida > Uropygi > Thelyphonidae > Typopeltis > Typopeltis vanoorti. The sequence continues at coordinate 13,357,944 of NC_143549.1, read as the reverse complement.
AACCATTAATGCATAATTTCTATGGTGCCTTGAAAGTACCATCAAATAAATGGTCACCACCAGAAACAATATTGTTGATAGGTGATAGATTAATTTGGAGATGACTCGCACTAGATTTAATAATGATGCCAACTTAACTGTGGAATGTTGTCATAGTACTCTCCTTGAGGGTATATGTTAGAAATTGAAGTTTGGGAATCTCGCTCTTAAGCTCCTGTCATGTGATCTGACTTCTGCAACTGATATGCCAGTTTTTCTCTCCAGTTTCATATTGATTCTCATACACAGGCTTATACGTTGGTTATGCATTTCTAAATCATTTAGGGAATTAAACAACGTAGATCTGAATATAAATTAAATTATACTTTAATAAATATTTCCGATATTTCGGCAACTTCACGTTGCCATTTTCAAAAGGAACTTACAAAAAGGCACGTGCACGCAGGCACTACAACACAGTAACTGAAAATGAAGATATGAAGCTATCGTTCTCCTAGAAGTCCTGATGGGTGCCCTCTAGTGGGCTAAGTAGGTGTTCTTGGCCGTTGGGCTGAAGGTCTGCTGATGTATGCCTCCCAAATTTGGGGCAGTCGCATACAACCAAATTTGTTGAGGTTTGGAGAGTTTCTTAGGGCAGAGGCTGATTCCATAAATAATCTTTCGAGTTTATATTTGCTCCGGTGTATTATTGTTGCTTTCTTCCACCGTATTCTGTGGCGAGTATCCAGAGCATGGTCTGCAAGACCAGAATGGCTATACTTATAAAACCGGATGTAGTCCTTGTGTTCAGAAATTCTGATATTCGCTGTCCTGCCTGTTTGGCCAAAGTACGACAGTTTACAACTGCAAGGGACCTGGTATACACCAGGTAGGTCTAGGGGAAGTGGTTGGTCTTTGGTAGAGTGGATAAGGGATGCCAATTTTCTGTAAGGCCTGTAACAAGAGGTGAGGTCATGTTTTTTTAAAATTTTGGTAATTTTTTCCGAGGTGCCTTGGATGTAGGGAATGGTGATGGATTTAGAGTAATCTTTGTTGTGGAGAGGGGGGGGGGGGAGGACTGTGGTTTGTAGGTTTTAATATTTTTTGGATTTTTTTTTGGGGGGGGGGGGGTAGCTATTGGCTGAGAAGGTGTTGAGGATGTGATTTAGTTCAGTGTTTAGGGCCATGTCGTTAGAATAGATTAGTTTAGCCCTGTTGTATGGTGTTTTCACCACTCCATATTGTTGTGTGTGTGTGGGGGGGGGGGTTGTTGGTGAATGTATCTGCCTGTATGGGTGGGTTTTCTATAAACTGAGAAAACCAAGGTTCCATCAGGCTGGCGGGTGACTAGTGTGTCTAGGAAAGGGAGGCTGTTGTTTTCCTCTTTTTCCCGGGTGAACTTGATTCTGGAGTTTTGGTTGTTTAAGTGTGTAAGGAAGGAGAGGAGTGTTTCAGGGCCATGTGGCCAAATCACAAACACATCATCAACGTAGCGAAGCCATATGGTTGGTTTCTGTGGGGCAGAGGCTAAGGCTTTTTCTTCAAAGGTCTCCATAAAGGAATTGGCCAAGGGTGGGGAGAGTGGTGAACCCATGGCTGTCTCCTCTATTTGTTTGTAGAATTTTCCCTGCCAAACGAAATAGCCCAATCAGAATCCAACTTGATCTTCCATCACAAAGGCTAGACTTGTAAATATTATTTAATGTAAACAACTTATTTTACAATTTAATATTCATATAACTACTTTAATTTAGTCTAATATCTAATTATTTAATCAAAGATATATGTATTAATAGTGATAAGACTGTATTAAATATTATTAAGCTATTTTAATTATTACTATGTTAATATTATAAGAACTTGTATTTGATAATTTAACTGTGCATTAATTGAAATATAAATATTCTTTATTTATTCCTATTTGTAGAAGTTTAGCGTTATGCAATACCTCAATTTTATTATATTTTTTTTGGTTGTCATGGAAACGTATGTAAGTGAGTGAGCACGTTTTGGAACCACGTGAGGAGAATGTTTATTGAAAAGAGTTTTAGAAGGAAAATCACGAGAAGAATTTAGGCGGGGAAAAATGGAGATATAAGCAAAGAACGCCAAAAATAAAAATAATAAGGAAACAGAGAGAGAGAGAGGACTGGCATTAGGTTGGAATTGGAGCATTCGGGAATCACAGTGCGATAATAGAGTCGGCAAGTCACTCAAGCAGCTAATTAAAGTCTACTAGTTGAGAGGCGGTTAGCTAATAAGTTGTAAAATAACAATTATAGCTACGGAAGACAGCTGAATGACTACTAAATAGACTAGCGATACTTGAGTTGAGATTTAAATTCAGGGCCGACCTGTCAAGGACACACAGAATCTTGAAATAAAGCACGGAGTTACTAGAGTAGTAGAGGGTGTAAAGTTGAAGTTTACCGTTAGCTGTGTTTAGATTTATAGTGCCCAAAGAATTATTTGAATGCAGGAGGAATGAACAACTGTGCATATAAAACCTCAAGTTAAGAATTATTGTGTGTTGCCTTATTTCATGAGTGATCAGTAGTACTTTATGCAACAACGTTTGTTTATGTGTATTGTGACTGATGATTAATTCAGTTATTGCTTAGAAGAATTTATTTAATGAGTGCCGTTTACTGTTTAAGTGTTTACAGTTATAAAAAGTGTTTACGTATAAGTAGGTGAAGAAAAAAGATTATTGGTAAGATTATTCCAACCGTTAATATTCCTATACAGAGAAGTGTGAGAATTTCATCCTAGAATTTCCTTATATTAACAGTAACTATTGGTGAGAATTAACTGAAGTGTAAAATTAAAAGTGTTTTCTTGTAAAGTGGTATTACTGTGATTTTATTGTATTTGGAACTTAAAGAACTGTGAGAAGACTGTATTAGAAATAACAAATTTACCATTGTCTGAGTTTGTATGACAGTATTATCAGAAAGGCTGAAGTGTTTATAATAACTTAATTAGTGATTTGATCTTAAGTGTAAAATATGTGATTTTAAAATTAAATGTTTGTTTTTGTTTATCTAAAGTTGCATTTTGCCTGAATCTCTTTTACTGCACCATTCATAAAATATTCGAACCAAAGCGTGTGAATTAAGGAAGTTAAATATACTCGGCCAGTATATATAATAACAACATATAAAGAAAAGGTAGTTGAGAGTTGGTTTATCTTCAATTCTTGAACTAATTCAGATATAAAGTGACGCAGTCTTTAAATATAAAATTTCTTTATATTTGAATTAGAAATCAACTCACAACTTATCAATTAGTTAAGAACATCGTAATAGTAATCATGTCGGATCCAAGGTATAGATTAAGAAGAACTAGGATCCAACAGTAATAACCAGACTATGTCCTGAGCAGAAATCCAACAGGTATTTGCCATTATTATTAGCTTTGCTCTTTTCTCCAAATTTTCCCAAAACATTTTTGTATGTCTGACAATCACTTCCTACTCTGCTATTTAGATTCCCAACAAGGACCAACTTTTCCTTTTTCATTGTGTCAGTAGCTTTCTCTAGAGCCTCAAAAAATTCCTCCACTTCTATCTTAATAGAACCTTCTGTGGGACCATAGGCACAAATAGGTGTCATTGTCCAGTTCCCCAATCTCATATTTGCCCACATCACTCTACTCGAGACTGCCTGCCATTCAAGAAGATTAGCCTCATATTTAGTGTTGAATACTATGGCTACTCCTTTTCCTTGATTGTCATTGCTTGAATATAACATTTTGTATTTATTGCTCAGAAAGATCTCACCAGTTTTTGTCTTTTTTGTTTCAGTAACCCTTATTATGTCGATCTGGTACTTATCTATTCTCGTAGACAGGCTTATACGTTGGTTATGCATTTCTAAATCACATAGGGAATTGAAACAACGTAGATCCGAATATAAATTAAATTATACTTTAATAGATATTTCCGATATTTCGGCAATGTCACATTGCCATTTTCTAAAGGAACTTACAAAAAGGCAGGTGCACACAGGCACTAACAATACAGTAACTGAGAATGAAGATATGAAGCTATCGTTCTCCTAGAAGTCCTGATGGTGCCCTCTGGCGGGCTAAGTAGGTGTTCTTGGCCGTTGGGCTGAAGGTCTGCTGATGTATGCCTCCCAAATTTGGGGCAGTCGCATACAACCAAATTTGTTGAGGTTTGGAGAGTTTCTTAGGGCAGAGGCTGATTCCATAAATAATCTTTCGAGTTTATATTTGCTCCGGTGTATTATTGTTGCTTTCTTCCACCGTATTCTGTGGCGAGTATCCAGAGCATGGTCTGCAAGACCAGAATGGCTATACTTATAAAACCGGATGTAGTCCTTGTGTTCAGAAATTCTGATATTCGCTGTCCTGCCTGTTTGGCCAAAGTACGACAGTTTACAACTGCAAGGGACCTGGTATACACCAGGTAGGTCTAGGGGAAGTGGTTGGTCTTTGGTAGAGTGGATAAGGGATGCCAATTTTCTGTAAGGCATGTAACAAGAGGTGAGGTCATGTTTTTTTAAAATTTTGGTAATTTTTTCCGAGGTGCCTTGGATGTAGGGAATGGTGATGGATTTAGAGTAATCTTTGTTGTGGAGAGGGGGGGGGGGGGGAGGACTGTGGTTTGTAGGTTTTAATATTTTTTGGATTTTTTTTTGGGGGGGGGGGGTAGCTATTGGCTGAGAAGGTGTTGAGGATGTGATTTAGTTCAGTGTTTAGGGCCATGTCGTTAGAACAGATTAGTTTAGCCCTGTTGTATTGTGTTTTCACTACTCCATATTGCTGTGGGGGGGGGATTGTTGGTGAATGTATCTGCCTGTATGGGTGGGTTTTCTATAAACTGAGAAAACCAAGGTTCCATCAGGCTGGCGGGTGACTAGTGTCAATGAAAGGGAGGCCGTTGTTTTCCTCTTTTTCCAGGGTGAACTTGATTCTGGAGTGTTGGTTGTTTAAGTGTGTAAGGAAGGAGCGGAGTGTTTCAGGGCCACGCGGCCAAATAGTGAACACATCATCAACTTAGCGAAGCTATGTGTTACAGGCCTTACAGAAAATTGCCATTCCTTATCCGCTCCACCAAAGACCAACCACTTCCCCTAGACCTACCTGGTGTATACCAGGTCCCTGGCAGTTGTAAACTGTCGTACTTTGGCCAAACAGGCAGGACAGCGAATATCAGAATTTCTGAACACAAGGACTACATCCGGTTTCACAAGTACAGCCATTCTGGTCTTGCAGACCATGCTGTGGATACACACCACAGAATACGGTGGAAGAAAGCTACAGTAATACACCGTAGCAAATACAAATTCGAAAGACTATTTATGGAATCAGCCTCAGCCCTAAGACACTCTCCAAACCTCAACAAATTTGGTTGTATGCGACTGCCCCAAATTTGGGAGGCATACATCAGCAGACCTTCAACCCAACGGCCAAGAACACCTACTTAGCCCACTAGAGGGCACCCATCAGGACTTCTAGGAGAACGATAGCTTCATATCTTCATTTTCAGTTACTGTGTTGTAGTGCCTGCGTGCACGTGCCTTTTTGTAAGTTCCTTTTGAAAATGGCAAAGTGATGTTGCTGAAATATCGGAAATATTTATTAAAGTATAATTTAATTTATATTCAGATCTAAGTTGTTCAATTCCCTAAGTGATTTAGAAAAGTTTCATATTGAATATGACAGGTTGATCTGTTCCGCCAACTAACTCCAGATGCAATCCATAATTACACTGATCATAGTACCTGCATTTCCTCATTCTCATTTGACAAACCTTGCATTAACAAATCAGCAAAACAGTATCATTTTCTACAATTCTGACTAGTGTTACTTATGACATCATTTACTCATTTATTGTTCTTATCTAATTGCCAATATTTTTGCTTAGCCAACCAGACTGCCAGCCTGGTTGGCCGAGTGGTCATCATTTCTCTCCAGCCAAAAGGCTGTAGGTTTGAATTCAGCTGTGGGCATGGATGTTTGTGATTGTCTGTGGAATTACTAATGGTGGTGGTAGATGGTATTGGTATGGTTGTGGTTAGTTGTTGGTGGATTTGAGTGGTGGAGACAGATGTAGGGTAGGCTGTTAAGTGGTGATTATTAATAATAATGAAGAGCCAAAGGCTTCAATTCGGCGGCATTAACTTATTTACGTTAACGGATATTGTATCCCATATTGTTTCTTAGCCGAATAAGAATCTCAGAGTTTCATGCCGAATATAGAAACTATATAAAGTTTGGCGATTCCAAGCATACCCAAATAATTGGATAGTGCAGCACATGACCCTTGAAAGTAGTGCAAGCTGAGGCAACTCGTGTAAAGGATGGAGCAAGCTCCGATCACTATTCTTGATATTTACCCATAATGTGAACTAACTCCTAGGAGCTGCGTTTTGTTCAACATTATGAGAGAAGGTCACTACCCAGACCGGTTTCGACCTTTTTTGAGGTCTCATCAGTGAGTAGGTAGACCTAGTTAATACCAAGTTTGTAACGAACAGAACTTACATCCTTTCTATGAGAATTGCCAAGAAGTGTCCTATTAAATTATTAATAATAATGAAGAGCCAAAGGCTTCAATTCGGCGACATGAACTTATTTAAGTTAAGGGATATTATATCTCATATTGTTTCTTAGTCGAATATGAAACTCAAAGAGGGTGCTTAAGGGTCAAAGCTGTATAACTGAGAGGAGACCTCCACATTGCCTTTAAAGGAATGTGGAGAACCGAACAGGGCTTCGACCTAATGTCCAATCCTCACCTTCTCGTGGTGCACCCAACAGGGTGCACCACGAGAAGGTGAGGATTGGACATTATAGGTGATTGGACATGAAATTTTGTCATGGGCTGGCAATTTGGGATTTAGCCGACCAAATTGCATTCTTATTGGTTAAACCAAAATTAAAAATTATGGTATGGCACGACAAAATTTCATGCCGACTGTGGCGTCGCCTGGTTAAACAAGGTCCCCCGTTGTTTTCACCAGGGAACCAGGGTGAACAGCGAAAAGTCAGCTACTGGAACAAATCTGAAAACAAACCCCAACTCAACATCACCAGAGTTAAAGTTCGGTACTATCAACATAAGAAGCCTGAATGGCAAAGAAATGGAGCTAGCTGAGAAATTAGATAAGTACCAGATCGACATAATATGGGTGACTGAAACAAAAAAAGACAAAAACTGGTGAGATCTCTCTGGGCAATAAATACAAAATGTTATATTCAGGCAATGACAATGAAGGACAAGAAAGAGTAGCCATAGTATTCAACACAAAATACGAGGCTAATCTTCTTGAATGACAGTCAGTCTGAAGTAGAGTAATGTGGGTAAATATGAGAATGGGAAACTGGACAATGAGACTTCTTTGTGCCTATGGTCCCACAGAAGGTTCTACTAAGGGTAGAAGTGGAGGAATTTTTTGAGGCTTTAGAAAAAGCAACAGACACAGTGAAAAAGGAAAAGTTGGTCCTTGTTGGAGATCTAAATAGCAGAGTAGGAAATGATTGTCAGACATACAAAAATATTTTGGGAAAATTTGGAGAAAAGAGCAAAGCTAATAATAATGGCAAATACCTGTTGGATTTCTGCTCAGGACATGGACTCGTTATTATTACCACCATGTTCCAACATAAAAATGTGCACAAATTCACATGGAGAGAAGAGGCAAGGAATAAGATAAGTCTCATTGACTACGTTATTGTCCATAGTGATGTTTTCTCTCTGTTGCAGGACACCAGAGTGTACAGAGGATTTGAAATTGGAAGTGATCACTATTTAGTCTTGAGCAGGATAAAATTGAATTTCATATTGAAAAGAATAACATGTAAGAAAGTTTTAAAGCAAATAAAAGTTGAACAGCTCTCAGATGTGAAGCGTAGACTAAAATACACAAAGTTTATTCAAGAAAAAATGAACGAGTTTGAAAACAGTAATCAAACCTTGGAGATTCAGTGGCAAACTCTGAAGAAAACATTGATTGATTCTGCTAGAGAGGCATGTGATGAGGTTGACTGCAAGGATAAAAAAAATCAGAACTCCCTGGTGGACATAGGAAGTTAAAGAGGCAGTGAAGGAAAAGAAGAAAGCATATTAAATGTTTCTGTCAAATAAATCAGCTTGTGCACTTAGAGAATACAGAGACGAATGCTAAACACTGTGTAAAACTAGCTAAACAAAAGTCATGGGAAGACTTTGGCAAGAATATAGAAAATAAATATCAAGAAGTTGGCAAAATATTCTGGAGGTTATTGAAGAAGCTTAGGAATGGGGGAAAGAGTGCTTAGAGCAGTTAGAGATGATAAAGGTGACATGAAAACGGTAGAAAAAGATATCCTTGAAGTATGGAGTAATTACTTTGAAAAACTGCTAAATGAAACAAGCAGTGATGACAGCACAGTGGTAAAAAAACACTGACCAGGCATGCAGTCAGGAATACATATCCATACTTGAAGTGGAAAAAGCCATCAAAGGCTTGAAATGTTTAAAGGCAGCAGGAGTAGATGATATTCGACCAGAAATGCTGAAGTATGGTGGTATAAGAATCTTACAGTGGCTGCACTACATAGTTCAGAAAGCCTGGACAGAGGGACGAATTCCTGATGATTGGAGTAGAGCTCTCATAGTACCCATATATAAAATAAAACTGAATGTGAGAATTACAGAGGTATTTCCCTGCTGAGTGTTCCTGGCAAGATCTATGCAAGTATACTTGAGAAACGGTGGAGAAGAATTGTGGGAGAAAAGCTTGGTGAAGAACAAGCTGGATTCAGGCCAAATAGAGGCTGTCAGGATCAGATCTTCACTTCTCGACAAATAGTCGAAGAAACATGGGAATATAACAGAGATCTGTATTTAAGTTTTGTCGATTTAGAAAAGGCATATGACAAGGTGCCAAGAGAGAAGCTATTCAATACACTACAGTTACATGGTGTCAATGGGGCATTATATCAAGCAACACTTAGTCTTTATTTGAGTTGTAAGTCAGCAGTTAGAATTGAAGGAAGTATAAGAAGATGGTTTAATGTTAAATCTGGTGTGAGACAAGGATGTACATTATCCCCTCTGTTATTCATTATCTATATGGATCACATTATGAAGGAATCTGTTATTAAACATGATATCAAAATTGGAGATGTTAATGTCGGCTCTTTGCTTTATGCTGATGATGTTATACTTCTAAATAAATCCGCTACAAGTCTGCAAGATTCTCTGACTAAATTGAATAGCTGTTGTAATACATATGGTATGAAGGTGAGCAATAAAAAGACAAAGACAATGAAAATAGGCAGAATCATTGAAAATGTCAACTGTGTTGTGAATGGAGAACCTGTGGAACAAGTAAAACATTTCAGCTACTACTTAGGCACGAATTTTACTAGAGATGGTAAATTAAATATAGAAATAGACAACAGAATCAGCAAAGTTGGTATGGTGGGAAGTCAATTGAATAAATTCACATGGAATAAGAGAGAAATTAGCCAGAACACTAAATTAGCTGTATACAAGACAGTGTTCAAACCAGTTTTAACATATGGATCTGAGAGCTGGGTCAGAAGTAAAACACTTGACCAATGGCTAGAGACCGCAGATATGAGAGTCCTGAGAAAGCTTATAGGCGTGAACAGACGGAATCAATGGCAATATTATATTAAAAACGCTGATATTAGGCAGGAACTTGACTTTGTCAACATCCAGGAATGCGTTTGCAGAGCTAATCTCAGGTGGTATGGTCACTTAAACAGAATTGGCGAAGCAAGATTAGCAAAACAAGTGTTCTCTGCCAGGTTGGCAGCAAAACGACCTAGAGGAAGACTAAGATATATAACTGGATTGATACGGTACAAAGTGCCTTAGACGATAGAAATATAAGATCTGATAATGTTGGAGTCTTAACAAGTAATAGACTGATTTGGAGGAAAATTGTAAATAGGAAATTAGTAATGATGTAAATTTTTCATGTAGTACTATCATATCCTGTACACTCCTTGAGGGTACATGTCAGGAATTTGATGATGACCACTTACGATTAGATTAAAATTTAGTCCGCAAAAGTAATTTAGCTAACCTATGTTTATTACTAAAACGTGTGTACTGTGAGCATATCGAAATGAAGCAGTTGGAGTGTGTACCATACAGTACGCATGCGCAGGAGGTACAGATGCCATGGAGATGTCCTCGAGGGAGCGCCGATCTGACAATTTCACTAGCTATCTTGAATCTTAACCAGGCATTTTGAGTTATCGGACTCTGCAGTGAGAAAAAAAGTCTGTGCCACCTCACTAAGTTTGTGTCCAAAAAGAGACCTGAAATTTTGCTGGTGTGGCTGACAGCCAGTACCAACATGGAATAGCCCGGAAATGCTGATCACATAACTATTTTTGGAATATATTAATAGCATAATATACTTATTTACCTGTTATTCACCGTACCTCAGGTTGGGAACCCCTGTTCTAAACTATGGGTGGCCAAACATGCCACCCACATAAGGGCCACTTATGATAAACTTTGTTTGAGAGCCTGAAGACATGAACTGATATTACACACATTTTTATTGTTACAATGCATATTTTGTTGCAAAAACTTTATATAAATATTAAGAAATACATAATAATATTTATTCCTGTATGTAGTTTTTAAACTGTTAATTCCACAGTTAATTTTCTGATCTGTATAATTTTAAAATTTTAAAGTTTCAACAATTACAAAATACACATATACCAAATGCTTTCAAATTCCTTACTGATCATTGTTTTAACTAAATTGAGCATATTTAATACAGTAATGAATTATGTAAACATCTAAGAAAAGTATGCAGATTTGCATTTCCTTAACATGAGACTGCCAAAAATAAAACGGATAGAAAAATATTAAACATATCTGTATCTGGTCAAAACAATAAAATTTGAGATATTAGAGATATAAGTTTTCCCACTTGGTTATAGTGTAAATTAAAGATACCAAGAAATTATATTCTTGGTTTAATCCTTTATCCAAGTGTAAGCAAACAAGTTTGTGTCTGAACTATTTTCTAGCAACTCATATAAAGAAGCTAATGACTAATAATTAAACCAAGAATATAATTTCTTAGTAACTTTAATTTATAGTATAACCAAGCAGAAAAACTTATAACAGCTACCTCTAATCCATAGTATTTTAATAATGAAGTGTGACACCTTTTGGCTACTCATATATGAAAATATGACTTCTGTATTACTTCAACTTTAGTGATGTGAAGTCATTAGCTTCTTTATACAATTTGCCTCAGGCCTGAAAATAGTTCAGTTGTAAACTTGTTTGCTTACACTTGGATAAAGGAATAAACCAAGAATATAATTTTTTATTATCTTAGTTTATTCACATACCCAACTCAGCATCATCGGCAAACAACCAAATGTCTTCAAATTTAATTAAACAGCAGTAGTCCAGTCAGAGCCCTGCTGCACACCACTAGTCACCTGTCCTCTTGGATTCTGCTCCTCCATATAAGACTTTTTGGTATTGGTTCATTAGCCATTCTTTTATCAATATCACCAGCTTCATATCCATCGCCATTTGTTGCAGTTTGCATAATAGAGTTCCATGTAGTATCCTGTCAAATGCCTTTGCAAAATCCAACACTATCATCATGTAGCCATTCCCTTTATCCATCTCAGCTGACCCCCTATTCGAGCAAGTTAATAGATTACAAAGGCATGACCTATTCTTCACAGAGTACCATATTCTTTCACACATTTCCTGAACTTTTTCGGTACTTTTACCACTACTCCTGAGATACTAATTGGTCTATAATTTGCCAGCACAGACTTAGATCCTCCTTTATGCAAAGGAATTATTTTGGCTTCTTTCCACTCTCTTGGAACTCTGACATAGCTGAGACTTAAATTAAACAACATAGTCAAAAAAATATTGCCAGTTCCTTTGTCCATTCTTTTAAAATGGGAGCCAATATCCCATCCAATTCCACAGCTGTATTTGCATTCTGATTTTTCAAGTCTAAGTACGTCTAATTCATTGCCCTCTTCTCACATCAGTCCCATTGCCTCTGTCACAAGATATACCCTTGCAAAAATGGTCACTGAGCAGATCAATAACTTTGTCTGCCTCTATACCATGTGCGCTCAGTAAAGTTATCCTTTCATACTTTTTCTCCTTCCTGTTTGCCGCTGGGATTTCCTCTCACTTTTTTGACTAATTTCTTCTCATAATCTGATTTTGCTTTCTTACCATGCTGGTCATCTTTCTCCTTCTATACTCTCCACAACATTTTCTTTTATTTCATCTAATATTTAATGATACTACTCATCCATCTAACTTCTACATGATTTACCCTCCTGACTTTGGATATACAGTGTGATATTGCTTCCTTCAGATATTCCTTGAATATCTGTTATGCACTGTGTGCCATGCAGAAATTGATGCTATGGTATAGCATATCACCTGCCTTATAGTTCCACATATACCATTTCTTAACTGGAATTTCCACATGTTTTGCTACCTCCCAAGTCAAGATCATGTGATCACTTTCCCCCCAATTGGAGGCAATCTAATCACCTTACTTATGGGCAGATATTTTGACCTTATAACAAGATCCAACACTCTCATACCCTGAGTCCCCTCTGTCACTTCAAGTAATTATCTCTCAGTAAGTGTTTAAATCCTATTTCCATCCAATCTATGTTGTCTCTGAAGCTGAAGTCCTCCATTCAACTTGCATGCATTGCACTAATCTGCTGATACAAATCTTCTACATCATTCCTGACACCCCTTGCCCTTATAGCAGCAACTAATTTTCTATTTTGTCCTATTGGCCTCGATCACACATCAGATTGACTCAAAAGAGTTTATTTGATGCTCAGAAAATCCCAACCAAGTTTAGAAGCCATTTTGCACATCAACAGAAAACATCAGAGACATCAATAAACATACCATCTTTCTTTCTTAATCATGTATTCAACAGGTGAATGTCCACTAAGGCAAATGTCCCTTTTTTTTTTTTTTCAGAAGAGTTTTGAAGAGTTGGCACTTCTCATCAAACTCAGACCCAGAGCAACTTTGTGTAACATGTTTTGGAGAAATACCAGTCATGGTAATCCCACACAAAACTTTGAACTTTTCTCAAGGAGTAATATTGGAATGTGACCTTGGTGATCCTGGAAGATTTTGCTGCACGTTGAAAGACCAATACATGACAGTCATAAGAATTTTAAAATGTAAGGATAGTCATCTGATCCCATGAGAAACATCAAGTGTGCTCCTGATCATGCCAAAGGTAAAAGGATGAGAAGAAGATTCAAAAAAATCAAACCCATGTAGAACATGCCATATTTGGAGGGAAGAGAGTATATAAGTAAGGGGACCTTATAAAATATGACTGTCTCACTTTCTCACAATTATAACATCCCTGATAAGCGATTTGTTTGTGATCTCGTTTAGCTAAAATAATTGTACATTGCATCTCATATAATCAAGGAAATTCCTCCAGATCTATTACTGAAAGAATGGAACCTTTTCTCCCACACAAGAAAGTAAACCCATTTATATAACCTAATGTTGGGAGTGCTAATGGGTCAAAGCCATGTGGAATGTGGATAACCAACTGGGTTTCTCATCTAATGTCCATTCTTCACCTTCTCGTGGTGCACCTTGTTAGATATCTACCTGGATACTGAACAAATGAGTATGGGCTGGCAATTGGGATTTAGCTGACCAAATTATATTCTTATTGGCTTAAGCTACAATGTAAAATAATGAGATCGGCATAATAGGCATGAATGAAATAAAGACAAAAAAAGTATCTTTTCTGGCAATAATAGTCAGGGTAAAGAGGGAATAGCCATGTTCAACAATAATATGAGGATAATCTTTACCCTGACTATTATTGCCAAAAAAAAAATCTTTTTTTGTCTTTATTTCAGTCATGCCGATTATGTGTGTTATGGCAGGAAATATCAAGTAGAGTGATGTGGGCAAATATCAGAATGGGGAACTGGACAATGAGACTTATTTTTTCCTTAGCCTATGGTCTCACAGAAAGATCTACTAAGGAAGAAATGGATTAAATTTTGGGGCATTAGAGAAGGCTGCAGGTACAATGAAAAAGGGGAATCTGAGAGTGTACTTGGGAAATGGTCATTGTTGGCAATCTAAACAGCAGAGTAGGAAATACTTACTAGACATATAGAAATATTTTGAGAAAATTCAGAGAAAAACTCTAATAATAAAAATGGTAAATGCCTGCTGGATTTCTGTTCAAGATATTGATTAGTTATTACTGATACCATATTGCAACATAATAATGTGTGCAAATCACCTGGACAGAAGATGCAATAAATAAGAAAAGTCTCATTGATTATATTATAGTTAATAGTGATATTTTCCCATTGGCTCAGGACACAAGCATATATAGAGGATTTGAAATAGGAACTGATCCCTGTTTAGTTTCGAGCAGGAGAGAAAGTTTTAAAACAAATCAAGGTTGAGCAGCTTTCAGAGGTAGACCAAAATACACAAACATCATTGAAGAAAAGATGAGAGCTGAAAAAGAACCAAACTTTGAAGATTCAGTGACAAATAATGAAGAAAACATTGAAGCCTTTTGCAAAAGTATAAGCCAGTATACTTTTATCTACAAGAGACATGTTTGAAGCTTGGTGACTATTCCACACTGTGAAATGTCACCAACATCTGTAATGACAGGATTGGTAATAGACCTGCCTGTGGAGAAGTCACCATCCTTGTGGAAAATCATGAAGTCTCATTCAACACATGGAGGCAGTTGAACGCTTTATCACAATATACTGCATCTACTTCCTGGTACAGATATCTTACAAGATAACCTTGATGACATCATGAGGTCTGAAATAAATCTGAAAAATGAAGAGAAGATATATATCATCCATTCACATTTGATACAATGGGTGTAACACAGTTTTTAACTCCAAAACAATTGCCATTACTCTTGGTATCATCTTATTTCCCTGAGTTCCTGCACCCCCCCCCCCAAAAAAAAAAAAAAAAGCAGAATAAGACTAAATTCTGTTCTCTTAAGATGGTGTGGAAGATTACAACAGGCTGTTTCACATAAAAAAAAAAAAAAAAAAAAAAAAAAAAAAACTGAAAGCTGCTCTGCTTAAATTTTGCATAACTGCTGTTGGACCAGATAACATTCTAAGATGCTTACCATTTTTCAACATTCCATAGATCATCTTCTTTGCCTACTGAACAGAATTTTCTGTGTCCTCTCATTATTGAAACAGTCCAATTGCTATACAGAGATGCACTCTTCTGTTTAAAAATCAACAACAGGCTCACCCACACTTTGCCATACTCTCGGGATCAAGCAAGGATGTCCTCTCTCTCTGGACAATTATACACAGTGACCATAGAACCTTTCTTAAAAAGAGTACATGACACAATGATCTCCAAATGAACCAGCATAATAGAACCACGTCTAAAAATAAGCCTATCAGCATATGCCGATGACGTCACTGTAATAATCTGTAATCATGAAGAAATGATAAGATATATGCAATTATACTTGAGAAACGGTTGAGAAGAATTGTAGAAGAAAAGCTTGAAGAACAAGCTGGATTTCGGCCAAATAGAGGCTGTCAGGAACAGATCTTCACTTTACAACAAATAGTGGAGAAATCATGGGAATATAACAAAGATCTCTATTTGAGTTTTGTAGATCTGGAAAAGGCATATGATAAGGTGCCAAGAGAGAAGCTATTCAATACGCTGCAGTTATATGGTGTCAATGGAGCATTATATCAAGCAATACTTAGTCTTTATTTGAGTTGTAAGTCAGCAGTTAGAATTGAAGGAAGTACAGGAAGATGGTTTAATGTTAAATCTGATGTGAGACAGGGATGTACATTATTCCCTCTGTTATTCATTATCTATATGGATCATATTATGAAGGAAAGTGGTATTAAACATGATATCAGAATTGGAGATGTAAATGTCAGCTCTTTGCTTTATGTGGACGATGTTATACTTCTAAATAAATCCGCTATAAGTTTGCAAGATTCCCTGACTAAATTGAATAACTGTTGTAATAGATATGGTATGAAGGTCAGCAGTAAAAAGACAAAGGCAATGAAAATAGGTAGAATTGTTGAAAATGTCAACTGTGTTGTGAACGGCGAACCTGTGGAACAAGTAAAACATTTCAGCTACTTAGGCACGATTTTTACTGAAGATGGTAAATTAAATATGGAAATAGACAACAGAATCAACAAAGCTGGTATGGTAGGAAGTCAGTTGAATAGATTCATGTGAAAGAGAGAAATTAGTCGGAACACTAAATTAGCTGTATACAAGACAGTGTTCAAACCAGTTTTAACTTGTGGATCTGAGAGCTGGGTCAGAAGTAAAACACTTGACCAAAGACTAGAGACCGCAGATATGAGAGTCCAGAGAAAGATTATAGGCGTGAACAGATGGCATCAATGGCAATATCATATTAAAAATGAGGATATTAGGAAAGAACTTGACATTGTTAGCATCCAGGAATGCGTTAGCAGAGCTAATCTCAGGTGGTATGGTCATTTAGACAGAATGGGCGAGGAAGGATTAGCAAAACAAGTGGTCTCTGCCAGGTTTGAAGGAAAACGACCCAGAGGAAGACCAAGATATAGGTGGTTTGATAGGATACAAAGTGGCTTAGATGATAGAAATATAAGATCTGATAATATTCGTTTCTAGACAAGTAACAGACTGATCTGGAGGAAAATTGTAGATAGGAAGTTAGTAATGATGTAAATTTTTCATGTAGTACCATCATATCCTGTAGATAGGTAGGCAGGGATAGAGGCATGTAGAAGATAGGCAGGGAGCCTATCTTTCATTTTGTATCATCTGAAGGCTCGCTTCCAATTCTTCCTTTCAACTACAAGAAAATATACTACTTCCTCATGTCAGTGCCTCCAACTTTGCCCTTTGTATCATTCTCATCTACAAAGCTGCACATGCCACCCAGTTTTCAGTGGGATCTTCCACATAAATTGAAGTGTGCCAAACCAGATTCCGTCATACAGTGGAGGCTATGGCATAACATCTTGCCAACTCAACTTAGATAATCGGATCTGTGTCTATTCTGTGAAGTTTCAGGTACTTTTGGAACACACACACACACGTCTAACCTGTCCTGCAAACAAAGCAATGATCACCTGTGCCCAGAATACTACCTTTTTAGCACCTGTAATTACACACACATGCACACATAGCCAAGAAGACTACTGGAATTTACTCCACACAGAAGAGAACAGACACAGAATATGTAATTTTCTCTTCATCTGTGCTAAGGCGGTCATCTACAGCTTTTTAATTAAGCACACAAGAAATAACCAGTACTCATCCATCAATGAATCAGCAGAAACCCTCATGTGTACATCAGAAACTACAAAGCAGGCTTTCACTGGAACTTGATTATTACAAAGAAACAAGAACTGTTGCAAAATTCATAGAGGAGTGGAATCCCACTGGTACCCAGTTCTAGATTGCCGACAATGATACACTTCAACTGAAAGATAACTAAGAGCAATACTGAATTGTAATGTTGACTCTTTTACTAAAGAGACAAATCTTCTCTACCACTCATCTATCTTTTGTCTCCTTTCTATTGTATATCCGAAAGAAAAATCCTTTTTTTTTTTTTCCCTCTCTGTAATATGTATTCTTATAATATGTAAATAGTCTTTTGTTATCTCTCTTCCAACATATATTTTATCAAGTTAAATAAATAAAATCTATCTAATCTTATCTTATCTAGGTACCTACCTCTGTGGACATTACAGAATGATTTTTCAAGGTCCTTGCATTTTTGTTGCAACCTTCATGCACCATGAACAAATTGTAAGGATGTTGAAAGCAGTTCAAGTAATAACCTTCTTATAATTGTGCTTTATGGTATAAACAACACCAAGAGGGAATATATATATATATATTGAACTTACTGATATTTTGCTGGTTTCTGCCTATCATTTTCAGAGCACAAATTACAACTGTACCAAGCACAAAACACTCAACTAGATCATTAGAAACAATTCGGATTTAACTAGAAGGGGAGGGAGGGGAGATACTAATATCCTTGCTATATATCCTGTGGAACAAATGCTTTTTTTATAATGTGGTACGCTGCTTGGAAAGAAGTCAAAGGACACCGTAGTGTGAAAAACGTGGCATCTTCCACAGGCTGGATAACCATAATCTGGCTGTTTGGTGTCAGAATGACTGTCTCCAGTTCTTTGACAGATTCTGAGCTATACTCATTATGGTTGGGGAGTTGTTCATAGCCAGTGCAGATTCTATAAGTGGTCCCTTAGACCTATAGCGACTTCTTTGTAACTCCGATGTCTTCTTCCATTTAATCCTGTGTGAAGGAGTATCCAGAGCATGGTTATCAGTCCTGACTCGCCATATAGATGATCACTGATGTAATTTTTGTTCAAAAGCGAATGCTACTAGTTTGTCCAAAGTAGGCTAAACTGCAGGCACAAGAAGATTAGGTTCATCCTTAAGAGAATGGATAAAGGGAGATAGCTAGCTGAATGAAAGTGTTGTAGACATTATATTCACAGAGAACTTTAGCTATCTTTACTGATGTACCATTGAATATAAGAGATGGAGTTTTAGTGATCTTGTGTAGCTAACGATAGCTAAATATCTCTACAAATATAATCTTCATGCCACTTTCAAAGTATTCATTCAGCTAGCTACCTTCATCCTCTTATATACGTAAAGTTTCATGTGCCTACAGTTTGTACAAACCAGTAGATCAGTTAACATCCTCCTTGAAGAACACAAAAATTGCATCTGCTGTCATATATATGACAAGTTGGGAATGGCAGACCATGCTCTGGATACTTCTTCACACAGGATTAAATGGAATAAGACACTAGTGTGACATAGAGGTTATTGGAAGTCTGAGAAATTATTTGGGGAATTAACATTGGCTGTGAAACATTTCCCCAGCTTTAAGTATGGCTGTATTAATTTGTCAAAGATCTAGGAGACAGTCATTCTGAGACCAAGTAACTTGACTTTTTCAAACTACCTAAGATGTTGGTGGTCTCTCTCTCTCAATTTGCATTGCTTCTACAGTGATCTAATGAGTGCTTTGTTCTGAAAATGCCAAGTAGAAAATCAGTCAGTAATAAGTTCAATAAATTATCTTAAATAAATAAACATGTACTACGTGTATACCTTCCCATAATTCATGGCATCATAAACGTGTGCACCCATATCCAAGTAGCATAGTCATGAAGATACTTTTCTTTTCAACTTTTGTTTGTTCATGCTTGGGTATGGGTAAAGGAAAAAACAAGGATACAAGCTCTTGTCTAGTATAATTTTTGACTGAAGTTATCTCTCATTGTGTTTCATCATAAACTTTTAAATGAAAACCTTTTTTCTAATTGCATAATAGCTGTAAACACAACTATTTTTGTATGCTAATAGGATAACTCGGATGCTAAAAGCACATCTGAAAAAAATGATGATGATGATGATGGTGCAGATGAAGAATCAGAGTAAAATGTCAAAAACATTTGAGGTAATACATTATTTGTTTTCATAATTATTAAAATCAGATGGTCTTTACTTTGTCAGCATTAAAATCCCAAATCATACATAACTTAAGTGCATATATAGTACTTGTACACCTGAAGATGTGTGCATGATACTACATATACTCCATGTAAATTTTCTAAACTTGCTTCAAATTTATTTTTTAATTCTTTAATTGATAACTTAGTCCTAATTCTTGCCATTTATGTAGGTTTTTTCTTTATTACTAGGCCAGTCTAAAGGTTAGATCCAGAAAGAGTACATGGAAATAATTCATGCAGTTTTACAATTGGCAGGGTTGTTTTGCTATTCGCTTAATTAACATACTGAAAATCCTGATTAACCCAATAAAGATTAACCCAGATTTGGGTTAATCTTTCCACCACTGTTAAAAGATAAGGCAAAGCAGTTAATCTATAGCATATTTGAGTAATTTAAGTATGAAATGAAGTAGTAATCCACAAAAGTTAAAATTTTGCTTTTTAACATACTGCATTCAGTAGGGAAACTTCTGATTTTCCTTTTCCTCAAACTAGGGAAATGCTATGCTTTTAGTTTATGCTTTAAACTGTTAGTTATCTTTACCCCTGAAGATGTTAGTCGTCAGACTAACAAAACTTGTCAAGTTTGTTTTTTAGTACTTGTTTAGTTTTAAAAAACAGTCTTTTTTAATAAAAATGTGGTCACAAAACCGAAATAATTAGATTGAACTTCTTAACCACAGAAACTTCCGCATGATTAATGCTATGCTTTTTTTTTTAATTCATTTTTTTATTTTTGTTATTATATGTTGGGCCCATATACGAGAGGTTGGTTGGCCAACCTTGAGTACTTTAGTACCATATATGGGTAGTGGGATAGGAAAGGAGGAACTTGTTAACATTCGATTTGAAAGCCTGTATATTGTATTCCTTGGGAAATACCTCAGGGGGGGAGACTGTTCCACAGTACAGCAGTAGTAGGGATGAAGGAGGAGGAAAATAAACTTGTTCTGTGGGTTTTAAGGTGTACTGTGAAGGGATGTTGGGAGGTGGCTGTATGTGTTCCAATGGATTTAGTGCAGAGTGGGGGAATTATCGATATTGTTTCAGATGAGCATTTTCCATGAAAATATTTGTAGATATACAAATTGCAGAGACTAAATGTCTATGTGAAAGTGGGGGGAGTGAGTCGGTAAGAGATGGATCATTTATCAGTCTAATTGCTCTCCTCTGTATTGAGTCAAACATTTTGAGGGAGCTTTTAGGAGCCCCCACTCCAAATGTGAAAACAGTATTATTCGACAGCTGGGTGGATATGTGATTTGTATAAGGTTAACAGCTGTTTTGAAGTGAAGTAACGTCTTGAGCGAAAGAGAAAGCCTAGTTTTTTGGAAGCTGAGGATTCAATGGTTGTGATGTGTTTATGCCAGGAGAGGCCTGATGTCATGGTAATTCCGAGAAGAGAAATTTCATCTTGTCTGGGGATTTGAGTGTTATCAAAAATAATACTGAGGGAAAATGGTTCTTTTTTGTGGGAAATAAGACAGAACTGGGTTTTACTAGCGTTGAAGTTGACGAGGTTATCTGAGCCCCATCGGAGGATGTTTTGGAGTTCTGCATTAAAGGATGTTCTGGTTGATGTTCTGTGGGTTGAAGTGAGTTGTGTAGGGTAAGGTTTATAAAATGAAAGGGAGGAGTGCAATGTGCTGTCATCTGCAAAACTGTATTGGGTTGGAGGTCAACTAAAGTAGGTCATTGATGTATAGAAGGAAGAGGGTTGGTGAGAGAACCTTGTGGGATCCCAGCGTTAGTTGGATAGTGGGAGGATAGGGAGGCATCTACCATTACACATAGTGTGTGTTCAGACAGGAAGCTGGTAATCCATCTGCAGAAGTCCTGAGAGAGTCCAAATGATGGAAGTTTGCTTAGTAAGCCTTTGTGCCAGACCTGGTCAAAGGCTTTAGACCATATCAAGTGCAACTACTTGGGATTCGTCAAATTTTTCCATGGTATATGTCCAGAGATGGGTGATATATGAGAGCAGGTCACCTGTTGATCAGCATCAGCGGAATCCATACTGGTGGTTGCTTAATAGCTGGGTACCTTCAAGGTAGAGTAGAAGTTGAGAATTGATGGTTTTTTCCATCACTTTAGATAGGATTGAGGTGAGTGAGATAGGGCGGTAATTAGATGGCAGTGATTTGTTCCCTTTTTGGAAATAGGTTGAATATAGGCCAATTTCCAGGCTTTGGGATATATACCAGTGGAGTAAGATAGTGTGTATAGATGGCATAGGATAGGGGTCAGTTCTGCTGCACAGACCTTCAGGACAATTGGAGGAATGCCATCAGGCCTTTTTTTGTGCCTAATTTTGACAACAGGTTTATGATCTCTTTCTGGCAAATTGCTAAATGAAACAGGGGACATTGTATGTTGGGCAGTTGGAATGACTGGGGGGGGGGGGGGGGCATTTGCCATTGTCGGTTATGTGTGCATCATAGGCAAAATGTGAAGCCAGGAGATTAGCTTTTTCTGTGGGTGATGTTTCAATTGAGCCATCTGAGTATGATAGGGGTGAGAGTAGTGTAGGACAAAAGTTGTGACCAATTGCTTTGGCAAGAATGGCTGCCACTAGGACATGCTGCAAGTTTCCTGCTTTTTGCCCCTTCAAATTCTGTTTTTGAATCATTGATAATTTTTTTGCATCTGTTTTGGGCTTCAGTATAGGCACTGAAGGAGGATGGAGTTCTTAATTTGAGCCAGTTGTGGTATGCCTGGTTTTTCATTAGTATATCCTTGGCATCTTTTGGAGAACCAGGGTTTGAATGGGGGACAGCAGTTCATAGTGGTGTGGGGAACGTATGTTTTCATGCCAGTGAGGATTACTTTGGTGATGTGTTCAGTGCATATGTTTGGATTGGAAGACTGCAAACAATAGTCCAACCATGGGAATGAAGCATAGTAGTGTCAGAGGCTGTCCCATTTGGCACTATTATAATGCCAGACTACTCTTGTACAGGTGTGACTGTGTAAGTGTTGTTGCATGGGGCAGGAGATGAGCACTAGGTTGTGGTCAGAATTATCTAGGTGGTTCACTAAATTCACTGTATATTTGGAAGGGTCATTGGTAAGGAAGAGATCTAGGGTATTTGGGGAGTGATTTGGGTTATCTGGTATTCTAGTTGGCTTGTGAACTATTTGAGTAAAGTGGTTAGTGATGGCAAATATTTCAGCGTCTCTGCCTGTAGGATCTATACAACTGGAAGAGGATAGCCAGTTGGTGTTATGGACATTAAAATCACCTAGGAGGATGATTTCACTATTAGGATAGTGAAATCATCCTCCTAGGTGATTTTAATGCCCCACAGACATAGGTCTGTGTGGCATGACTTTGACCACAAGGGTCTTGCACTTTCCCTATGCAGTGCCTGCAAACTGGTCTCTTTGATGGCTACTAGTGGTGTCACTTGGTTTTTGCACTAGTTTGGTTTGTTTGTAGTCTGTGGTCCAGCTGTTGTCTCCATTTTGGCATTTCTCGCTGTCTTCAGAGTTGGCGCCTTTGTTTGAAGGTTAAGTCAGGTCGAGCACGTATACGCTATTGCAGGCAACTGTCCTTTAGCTTGCTATTTATTGCCATTATTAATTTGGAAGTGTTTGCCGTGTATCACAGATCACTTTCACGAGCCGTGGAAAATTCGTTCCGTTCTTTCTTTTGTTTATGGGACCAAAGTGATGACATTTGATGGTATTCCTGGGATCGAAGTTGCATTCACCTGCTAGTTTGCTAACTTCTTCTTTTAAAGATTTACCGTTTTCCTCTGGATAGTTCAGAATAACTGCGTTGAGTCTCCTGTTTTTGGCCTTGAGCGATGCATGCACCGTTGATGTGATTAAATCACGGAGTTTGTTAGCGGGTACAAGTGCACTTGCGATTGGCCGCTGGTCGTTGAGTATCTTGAGCTTTGTTTCCAACTTTCAGATTTTGGACGAGAAAGTATCGATCGTGTTATTAAAGTGTTGTTCAAGATTTTCAACTTGTTTGCCTAGGTTAACAGAAGGAAGGATCGAACAGAATTTATGACTGAAGTTATCTCTCATTGTGTTTCATCATAAACTTTTAAATGCAAACCTTTTTTCTAATTGTATAATAGCTGTAAACACAACTATTTTTGTATGCTAATAGGATAACTCGGATGCTAAAAGCACATCTGAAAAAAAATGATGATGATGATGGTGCAGATGAAGAATCAGAGTAAAATGCTAGATGACTGTCAGTGCCTAGTGAACACCACCACCTCGATTATTGGAAGTATGAATTGCTTTTACTATCTTTTGGTCTCCAATGAGGCCTTTGTGTTTCATTTTAATGATAAGGATTTCATTTTAATGATTTCTGTCTCCAAACTGATAGAAACCCCTCAGAGTAGTGAACCCAGCTTGCCATGTAAGCAGCTCCATGGTCTGGAGGTGTTGTCATGGCATGGAGCAGGATTTCACAAACTGTGTTCAGCGGTAGGTGAATAAGTGTTCCGCGAGAAGTTCTCCTGCAATTTGTCATTTTAGTATTCTATGCAAATTTCATGAATAAATATTTTATAGTGCTTAAGGGTCAAAGCTATATAACTGAGTGGAGACCTCTACATAGCCTTTAAAGGAATGCAGAGAACGACCAGGGCTTCTGACCTAATGTCCAATCCTCGCCTTCTCATGTTGCACCCTGTTGGGTATCTACCTTGATACTGAACGAACGAGGATGGGCTGGCAATTTGGGATTTAGCTGACCAAATTGTATTCTTATTGGCTTATACCAAAATACAAAATGATGGTACAAGATGATAAAATTTCATGAGAGCTGGGGCATCGTCCGGTTAAACGGCCAGCGTTGTTTTCACCAGGGAACCAGAGCAAACAGCGAAAAGTCAGCTACTGGAACAAATCTGAAAATCCACCCCAACTCAACATCACCAGAGTTAAAGATCGGTACTATCAACATAAGCCTGAATAGCAAAGAAATGGAGCTAGCTGAGGAACTAGATAAGTACCAGATAGACATAATAGGGATGACTGAAACAAAAAAGACAAAAATTGATGAGATCTTTCTGAGCAATCAATACAAAATGTTATATTCAGGGAATAACAATCGAGGAAAAGAAGGAGTAGCCATGGTATTCAACACTAAATGCGAAGCTAATCTTTTTAAATGGCAGGCAATTTCAAGTAGAGTGATGTGGGCAAATGTGAGAATGGGGAACTGGACTATGAAACTTATTTTTGCCTGTGGTCCCCACAGAAGGTTCTACTAAGGTAGATGTGGAGGAATTTTTTGATGCTTTAGAGAAAGCAACTGACACAATGAAAAATGAAAAGTCGGTCCTTGTTGAGGATCTAAACAGCAGAGTAGGAAATGATTATCAGACACACAAAATTATTTTGGGAAAATTTGGAGAAAAGAGCAAAGCTAATAATAATGGCAAATATCTGTTGGATTTCTGCTCAAGATATGGACCGGTTATTACTAACACCATGTTCCAACATTAAAATGTGCACAAATTCACATGGAGAGAAGAGGCAAGGAATAAGAAAAGTCACATTGACTATGTTATTGCTGATAGTGATGTTTTCTCCCTGGTGCAGGACACTAGAGTGTACACAGGATTTGAAATTGGAAGTGATCACTATTTAGTCTTGAGCAGGATAAAATTGAATTTCATATTGAAAAGAATAACATGTAGGAAAGTATTAAAGCTAATTAAAGTTGAGCAGCTCTCAGATGTGAACTGTAGACTAAAATACAAAAAGTTTGTTGGAAAAAAAATGAACGAGTTTGAAAACACCAACCAACCTTGGATATCAGTGGCAAGCCTTGAAAAAAACACTGATTGATTCAGCTAGAAAGGCATTTGGTGAGGTTGTCTGCAAGGATAGAAAAATTAGAACTCCCTGGTGGACACTGGAGGTTAAAGAGACAGTGAAGGAAAAGAAGAAAAACATATCAAAAGTTCCTGTCAAATAAGTCAGCTTGTGCTCTTAGAGAATACAGAGAAAAATCTAAGAAAGCTAAACAAAAGTCATGGGAGGAATTTGGAAAGAACATAGAAAATAAATATCAAGAAGTGGTAAGATATTCTGGAGGTTGTTGAAGAAGATTAGAAATGGAGGAAAGAGTTCTGTAAAGATGATAAAGATGACATGAAAACGGGAGGAAAAAGATATCCTTGAAGTATGGAGTAATTACTTCGAAAAATTGCTAAATGAAACAAGCAGTGATAGCACAGTGGTAAAAAAAACACTCAACAGGCATACAGTCAGGTATACATATCCATTCTTGAAGTAGAAAAAGCCATCAAAGGCTTGAAATGTGGAAAGGCAGCAGGAGTAGATGATATTCGACCAGAAATGCTGAAGTATGGTAGTATAACAGTCTTACAGTGGCTGCGCTGGATAGTTCAGAACGCCTGGACGAATTCCTGATGATTGGAGTAGAGCTGTAATAGTACCCATATATAAAAAGGGAAATAAAACTGAATGTAAGAATATAAATATAAATATAAGAATATAAATACAGAGGTATTTATATAAGTATACTTGAGAAATGGTTGAAAAGAATTGTGGAAGAAAAGCTTGGTGAAGAACAAGCTGGATTCAGGCCAAATAGAGGCTCTCAGCATCAGATCGTCACTTTAAGACAAATAGTTAAGAAAGCATGGGAATATAACAAAGATCTATATTTAACTTTAAGATCTATATTTATCGATCTGGAAAAGGCATATGACAAGGTGCCAAAAGAGAAGCTATTCAATACTCTACAGTCAATGGGGCATTGTATCAAGCAATACTTAGTCTTTATTTGAGCTTTAAGTCAGCAGTTAGAACTGAAGGAAATATAGGAAGATGGTTTAATGTTAAATCTGGTGTCAAACAAGGATGTAAATTATCCCATCTTTTATTCATTATCTATATTGATCAGATTATGAAGGAAAGTGGTATTGTACTTGATATCAAAATTGGTGATGTTAATGTCAGCTTTATGCAGACAATGTTATACTTCTAAATAAATCCACTACAAGTATGCAAGATTCCTGACTAAATTGAATAAGTGTTGTAATAGATATGGTATAAAGGTCAGCAATAAAAAGACAAAGACAATTAAAATAAACAGAATCGTTGAAATTGTGAACAGAGAACCTGTGGAACAAGTAAAACGTGTCAGTTACTTAGGCACGATTTTTAGTGAAGATGGCAAATTAAATAAGTAAATAGACAAAAGAATCAACAAAGCTGGTATGGTAGAAAGTCAGTTGAATGAATTCATATGGAATAAGAGAGAAATTAGTCAGAACACTAAATTAGCTGTATACATGAGTGTTCAAACGTGTTTTACTTCTCACCCAGCCCTCAGATCCACAAATTAAAACTGTCTTGTATACAGCTAATTTAGTGTTAGCTTCTAATCTTTCTCAGAACTCTCACAGATATGAGAGTTCTGAGAAAGATTAGAAGCATCGACAGACAGCATCAGTGGCAATATCATATTAAAAATGAGGATATTAGGAAAGAACTTGACATTATCAGCATCCAGGAATGCGTTAGCAGAGCTAATCTCAGGTGGTATGGTCACTTAAATAGAATGGGCGAGGAAAGATTAGCAAAACAAGTGTTCTCTGCCAAGTTGGCAGGAAAATGACCCAGAGGAAGACCAAGATATAGGTGGATTGATACGGTACAAAGTGCCTTAGACGATAGAAATATAAGATCTGATAATGTTGGAATCTTGAAAAGTAACAGACTGATTTGGAGGAAAATTGTAGATAGGAAGTTAGTAATGATGTAAATTTTTCGTGTAGAGCTATCATATCCTGTACACTCCTTGAGGGTACATGGCAGGAATTTGATGATGATGATATTTTATAGTAGAAATATTCTGAGGAGAATAATATTCATGAAGTGAAAGCTCGGACAAAGAACGCCTAATAACATCTGTGTAGCAAATATTAGTGATCAAGCCGTGTATTTTTAAACGTGGAAGTATACATTAATAGTCGTTAATTTTCACACATAGAAACCTTTCAACAATTGGGAAAGGGAATAGCACTGTTTATGACCGGTCATAAAAATTGCCTGCAAGCGGATTATAACTATGGGTGGCATATCCTCTTCTCAAAACTGAAGGAAAATGACATCTGTGTAGCAGATGTCAGTGACCAAGTGGCATATTTTTAAGCATGGAAATATTGATGAATTATCGTTAATTTTCACACATCGAAATCTTTCAACAATCGGGAATGAGAATACTGCTGTTTATCACCGATCATAAAAATTGCCTGCAAGCCGATTACAACAATGGGCAGCATATCCTCTGTTCTCAAAACTGAAAGAAATAACATCTGTGTTGCAAATGTTAGTGACCAATCAGCAAGGAAGTATAAAGAAAATTTTTCCACTAAATTGAAGATGAAGGTTCTGTGGAGGAATATTTTGATGCTTCAGAAAAAGCAACTGACACAATGAAAACGGAAAAGTTGGTTCTTGTTGGAAATCTAAGTAGCAGAATAGGAAATAATTGTCAGACATACAAAAATATTTTGGGAAAATTTGGAGAAAAGAGCAAAGCCAATAATAATGGCAAATACCTGTTCGATTTCTGCTCAGAACATGGACTAGTTATTACTAACACCACGATCCACCATAAAAATGTGCACAAATTCACATGGAGAGAAGAGGCAAGGAATAAGAAAAGTCTCATTGACTATGTTATTGTTGATAGTGATATTTTCTCCGTGGTGCAGGACACCAGAGTGTACAGAGGATTTGAAATTGAAAGTGATTACTATTTAGTCTTGAGCAGGATAAAATCATCATCATCATCATCAAATTCCTGCCATGTACCCTCAAGGGGTGTACAGGATATGACAGTACTACATGAAAAAATTACATCATTACTAATTTCCTATCTACAATTTTCCTCCAAATCAGTCTGTTACTTGTCAAGACTCCAACATTATCAGATCTTATATTTCTATCGTCTAAGGCACTTTGCAGGATAAAATTGAATTTCATATTGAAAAGAATAACATGTAAGAAAGCTGTAAAGAGAATAAAAGTTGAGCAGCTCTCAGATGTGAACTGAAGACTAACATACACAAAAATTATTAAAGAAAAAATGAAAGAGTTTGAGAACAGGAAACAAACCTTGGAGATTCATTCGCAAGCCATGTAGAAAACTCTGATGGATTCAGCAAGAGAGGCATGTGGTGAGATTGTCTGCAAGGATAAAAAAATCAGAACTCCCTGGTGGACACAGGAAGTTAAAGAGGCAGTGAAGGAAAAGAAGAAAGCATATCAAAAGTTCCTGTCAAATAAGTCAGCTTTTGCTCTTAGAAATACAGAGACAAATGTAAGAAAGCTAAACACTGTGTAAAACTAGCTAAACAAAAGTCATGAGAGGACTTTGGCAAGAACATAGAAAATAAATATCAAGAATATATTTATTTTCTATCTTCTTGGAGGTTGTTGAAGAAGCTTAGAAATGGAGGAAAGAGTGCTGTGAAAGGAGTTAGAGATGATAAAGGTGACATGAAAACAGGAGAAAAAGATATCCTTGAAGTATGGAGTAATTACTTTGAAAAATTGCTAAATGAAACAAGCAGTGATAGCACAGTGGTTAAAAACACTCAACAGGCATACAGTCAGGAATACATATCCATACTTGAAGTAGAAAAAGCCATCAAAGGCTTGAAATGTGGAAAGGCAGCAGGAGTAGAATTCGACCAGAAATGCTGAAGTATGGTGGTATAAGGGTCTTACAGTGGCTGCACTGCATAGTTCAGAAAGCCTGGACAGAGGGATGAATTCCCAATGATTGGAGTAAAGCTCTAATAGTACTCATATATAAAAAGGAAAATAAAACTGAATGTGAGAATTACAGAGGTATTCCCCTATTGAGTTGGCAAGATCTATGCAAGCATACTTGAGAAACGGTTGAGAAGAATTGTGGAAGAAAAGCTTGGTGAAGAACAAGCTGGTTTCAGGCCAAATGGAGGCTGTCAGGATTAGATCTTCACTTTATGACAAATAGTTGAGAAAGCATGGGAATATAACAAAGATCTGTATTTAAATTTTGTCGATCTGGAAACGGCATATGAGAAGGTGCCAAGAGAGAAGCTGTTCAATACGCTACAGTTATATGGTGTCAATGGGGCATTATATCAAGCAATACTTAGTCTGTATTCGAGTTGTAAGTTGGCAGTTAGAATTGAAGTACAAGAAGATGGTTTAATATTAAATCTGGTGTGAGACAAGAATGTACATTATCCCCTCTGTTATTTATGATCTATATGGGTCACATTCTGAAGGAAAGTGGTATTAAACATGATATCAGAATTGGAGAAGTTAATGTCAGCTCTTTGCTTTATGTGGATGATGTTATACTTCTAAATAAATCCGCTATAAGTTTGCAATATTCCCTGACTAAATTGAATAACTGTTGTAATAGATATGGTATGAAGGTCAGCAGTAAAAAGACAAAGACAACGAAAATAGGTAAAATTGTTGAAAATGTCAACTGTGTTGTGAACAGCGAACCTGTGGAACAAGTAAAACATTTCAGCTACCTAGGCACGATTTTTACTGAAGATGGTAAATTAAATATGGAAATAGACAACAGAATCAACAAAGCTGGTATGGTAGGAAGTCAATTGAATAGTTCATATGGAAGAGATAAATTAGTCGGAACACTAAATTAGCTGTGTACAAGACAATGTTCAAACCAGTTTTAACTTATGGATCTGAGAGCTGGGTCAGAAGTAAAACACTTGACCAAAGACTAGGGACCGCAGATATGAGAGTCCTGAGAAAGATTAGAGGCGTGAACAGATGGCATCAATGGCAATAACATATTAAAAACAAGGATATTAGGAAGGAACTTGACATTGTCAGCATCCAGGAATGCGTTAGCAGAGCTAATCTCAGGTGGTATGGTCACTTAAACAGAATGGGCGAGGAAAGATTAGCAAAACAAGTGTTCTCTGCCAGTTTGGCAGGAAAACGACTCAGAGGAAGACCAAGGTTTAGATGGATTGATACGGTACAGTGTGCCTTAGACAATAGAAATATAATATCTGGTGATGATAATATTGGAGTCTTGCCAAGTAACAGACTGATTTGGAGGAAAATTGTAGATAGGAAGTTAGTAATGATGTAAATTTTTCATGTAGTACTATCATATCCTGTACACCCCTTGAGGATACATATCAGGAATTTGATGATGAAAGGTAATCTGTATCCAGTTCTCAAATCTAGTAATACTAAATACTTTCTTTGCATGTTCGTATTGTCGGGTGAAAGTTTCGAAACCGTAGTGCCATGATTTTTTAAAAGTAATAGGCCTGCAGATTTAAATTTTAATGTGAATAAGAGACGATTTTGGCATTAGAAATCTCTTATTGAAGGTGTTTGTGACGTAACAGATATTGAGTCATCCACCACCAGCCTACAAACTGATCTCCAAGATGTACAAAAGGAGGGGAAAACTACCAGCACAAATGAGAAAAAGTCTCCATTCACTCATATGTACTTATAATGTTTTAAATTTTTGGTGATCAGAATGGGATATGTCAATGAAAAGCAGCACAAATTAATTTAACGACTGTTTAATTGATGGTTAATTAATTATTAATTAGTGATCAATTATTAATTATAATAAATCTACTAAAATAATTAATTAATACACCAAGGTGTTCTGTGAAATTTTCAGGATTTGTGAAGTGTTCCATTGTAGGGAAAAGTTGGTAAACGCTGGCATGGAGTATGGTCTGGTCTGTTGATATGAAACAGGTGTTTTCCAATTAATATCTGAACGTTGTTGCCAATCAAGTCCATTGGCAACATGCTGACTTTTTGTTACAATGTTGACTTTTTATCCAGCAGATGACAGTTGTTTCACTACTGCTATCCATCATGCAAAAATTGTTCAGCAGTGGTTCAGTGAGAATGATAACGACTTCCACTTACTTCCTGGAAAACCCAGAAGAAAGTGGAAGCCCACCACAAAACCCAGATCTGAATAATCCCATTGAGAATGTATGGGACATATTAGAAAAGCAGATCTAGGAGCAATCCACTTCCACCAAAATCTGAGCCAGGACTGTGTGGTGAATGTCTCATATGTTATGGACATAGATTCCAAAAGGTGTCGGATTGTATCTATGCCAAACTGCATATGTGTTGTAATTTGGGGACCTGTAGTATGTACATTCAGCACCATCAGGCAAGTTGTGACTAGCAAACCACACCTTGTATACTCTTTCACACTGGATCAAATGGAAAAAGACAAAAGCGCTACACATGTCATGTCAGGTGGACTGGAATCAGCAGCAGGTTTAAAGCATTACTTGTTAGCTCCAAAGGTCAAAGCTGTATAACTGAGAGGACACCTCCACATAGCCTTTAAAGGAATGCAGAGAAATGACCAGGGATTCTGAGCTAATGTCCAATCCTCACCTTCTCATGGTGCACACTGTTAGACATCTACCTGGATACTGAATGAACGAGGGCTGACAACTTGAGATTTAGCCAAACAAATTTTATTCTTATTGGCTTTAACCCCAATATAAAATGATGGTACAACATAACAGAATTTCATGCTGGTTGGGACATTGCCTGGTTAAACAAAGCCCTCGTTGTTTTCACCAGGGAACTAGTTTGAGCAGCAAAATGTCAACTACTGGAACAAATCTTAAAACACACCTCAACTCAACATCACCAGAGTTCAAGATCAGTACTATCAATATAAGAAGCCTGAATGGCAAAGAAATGGAGCTAGCTGAGGAATTGGATAATACCAGATCGACATAACAGGGATGACTGAAACAAAAAAGACAAAAACTAGTTAGATCCTTCTAAGCAATAAATAGAAAATGTTATATTCAGACAATGACAATCAAGGAAAAGGAGTAGTAGCCACAGTATTTAACTCTCATGGCAGGTAATATCAAGTAGAGTGATGTGGACACATATCAGAATGGGGAACTGGACGAGACTAATTTGTGCCTGTGGTCCCACAGAAGGTTCTACTAAGGTAGAAGTGGAGGAATTTTGTAAGGCTTTAGAGCAAGCAACAGACGTAAAAAAAATTAAAAGTTGGTCCTTGTTGGGGATCTAAATAGCAGAGTAGGAAATGATTGTCAGACATACTAAAATATTTTGGGAAAATTTGGAGAAAAGAACAAAGCCAATAATAATGGCAAATACCTGTTGAATTTCTGCTCAGGACATGGACTAGTTATTACTAATACAATGTTCCAACATAAAAATGTGTGCACAAATTCACATGGAGAGAAGAGACAAGGAGTAAGAAAATTCTCATTGACTATGTTATTGTTGATAGTGATGGTTTCTCTGTGGTACAGAACACTTGATGTGCAGAGGATTTGAAATTGGAAGTGATCGACATTTAGTCTTGAACAGGATAAAATTGAATTTCATATTGAAAAGAAGAACATGTAAGACAGTTGATAAAGCGGATAAAATATTGAACAGCTCTCAGATGTGAACTGTAGACTAAAATACACAAACATTATTCAAGAAAAAATGAAAGAGTTTGATTACAGGAACCAAACCCTGGAGGTTCAGTGGGAAGTCCTGAAGAAAACATTGATCGATTCAGCCAGAGAGGCATGTGGTGAGGTTGTCTGCAAGAATAGAAAAATCAGAACTCCATGGTAGACGTTCCAGGCAAATATATCAGCTTGCTGCTCTTAGAGAATATAGAGACAAATGTAAGAAAGCTAAACAAAAGTAATGGGAAGACTTGGGAAGAAACATTGAAAATAAATTCAGGAAGGTTGAAAGGCTGTTGAAAAAGCTTATTACAAAAGTTATTCAATTTAGACAAGGAATCATGCAGACTTGTAGTAAATTTATTCAAAAGTATTACATTATCTGCATAAATTAAAGAGCTAAGTTTTAGTATCAGATTTAATACCACTTTCTTTCATAATGTGACCCATTTAGATAATGAATAACAGTGGAGATAATATGCACCCTTGTTGTTGCACACCTGATTTTACCTCAAACCTGTACATCCTTCAATATTAATGGGATATTATATCCCACTAGGGGGCTTTGCCCCCCCTGGCACCTACGGTGCCCAACCCTCCCATGTTCCGGACTGGTCGGCCATTTCTCCTTGAATTTCGACGACTCAAAAGGGTGCCCCCCCCCCCCGGTTCCAGACAGGTAGGCTGGTTTTCCTTGAATTCTGATGACTCGAAAGGGGGTTCCTCTAGCACCTAGCCCCCCCCCCCCCCCGAGTTATGGACTGGTAGGCCGGTTCTTCTTGAATTCTCTGATGACTTGAAAGGGGTGCCCCCCCCCCTGAGTTTCAAATAACTTTAGAAAAACGTTACACAAAAAGGCTTATCATTTTATATATATATGGTAGATTAATAAATGGGATATTATATCAATAATATCTCATTTACACCATATAACTAGCATTTAAAGAGCTTTTCTTTTGGCTCCTTGTCATATGCATTTTACAGATCAACAAAACTTAAAAAAGAAATTCTTGTTATATTCCTAAGATTTCTCAACTATTTGTCTTAAAGTGAAAATATGATCATTACAACTTCTATCTGGCCTGAATTCATCTTGCTTTTCACCAAGCTTTCCTTTCACAATATTTTAGCCATTTCTCAAATATCCTTGCTTAAATTTTATTCACTTTTATTTCCCCTTTTTATAGTTAAGTACTGTGAGCTTTGCTCCTCATTTGGAATTTGATCCTCTGACCAGGCCTTCTGAATTATCCAGTACAGCCACTGTAAAACTTTTATACCTCCATATTTGAGCATTTCTAGCTGAATTTCATGCACTTTAGCTGCCTTTCTGCATTTCAGGTTTTGGATGACTTTTATCTACTTCAAGTATGGATGTGTATTCCTGATTTCATTCCTGTTGGGAGTTTTCTGCTACTGTGCTGACATTGCTTGTTTCATTTAATAGCCTTTAAAGTAATTACTCCAGACATCTAGAATATCTCTATCTTCAGTTTTCATGTCTGCTTTCTTTTAGTACTTTTTCCTCCAATTCTAAGCTTTTCAATAGCCTCCAGAATATTTTCCCACTTTCCTAATATTTATTTTCTATCTTCTTACCAGTCTTCTCATGACTTTTGTTTACCTAGTTTTATACAGTGCTTTGCTTTCTTACATTTTTCTCTGTATTCTCTAAGAGCACAAGTTGACTTACTTGCCAGAAACTTTCCATATGCTTTCTCCTTTTCTTTGATTACCTCTGTACTTCCTGAATCCACCATGGAGTTCTCATTTTCTGTCCTAACAGATAACCTCATCACAAGGTTTGCCATTTCATTTCCAATGTTTGGGTTTTGTTTTCAAACTCATTTTTTCTTCAGTGATGATTGTGTATTTGAGTCTACAGTTCACCTCTGATAGCTGCTCCACCTTGCAGAGCAGCTGTCACTGGTGAACTGTAGACTCAAATTGATAACGAAGTTGATAACATCATTATCAACTTTAATATAGGCAATGAGATTTTTCTTATTTATTGCATCTTCTGTCCATGTGAATTTGTACACATTGTTATGTTGGAATATGATGTTAATAATAAGTAATCCATATCCTGAACAGAAATCAATCAAGCATTTACATTATTATTAGTTTTAAGCTTTTCTCCAAATTTTCCCAAAATATTTCCCTATAGATGATAATCATTTCCTACTCTGCTGTTTAGATTGCCAGCAAGGATCAACTTTTCCTTTTTCATTGTGCCAGCTGCCTTCTCTTATGTCTCAAAAAATTTCTCCATTTCTTCCTTGGTAGAATGTTCTGTGGGACCATAAGTCTCATTTGTCCAGTTCCCCATTCTGATGTTGATATTGATATCACTCTACTTGATATTGCCTGCCATTCAAGAAAATTATCCTGTTGAATATAAATATGAGGAAACATGTGAGGCTTTAGATTTCTCGGATAAGTAAGTTCTTATAAGGTAGTTCACATGTTGTCAATCTTCTGTAAATCCACAATAGTAGACTGTTGTTCCTAATATTGTGCTGGTCTGAGAACAAAATTAACTCTTTTAATTAGTTTTTATAGACTGGTTTGACATGGGAAGTAGCAGTTGGGTATCTGCTACATCCCATTACTACCCCATACAGAAACTAAGAATTTCTAATTTACCTCCAGTCCAGACCAGCAATGTATTTTGAACATATCATTCAAACAAAATTGATATTGACAACTCATTTGCAAGCTTCTTAAAAATAATAGCAAAAAAACTAGATAATATATACACAGCATTATGATACTAATTAATGATGGAAGTCACTTACGTGAAATTGTTTTTGTGAAATATTTGTTTCCTATCAATTTTCAATACATTACAGGAAAATAACCATCAAAAAGAGAGAGAGATAGAGAACAATAATTAAATTGCAAATGTGCAATATTATATCAACTATTGAGTGTCAGAGAATACTTCCATCTGCATTAATAGATATCAAGAAATAAAATAGTATAAAATATTTTCATAATTTTACAATTTAAGAAACACATGAATGGTAAGTATTAATAGGGATAACTTCCCAAAATTGAGAAGTTTAAGGGAATCTTTTTTGATGAGCTTGAGTTTGTGAATGTGTGCTTCACAGCATTTGAACTTAATAGGAAGTCCAACTTATAAACTCTTAAGATTAACTATCTTATCTTCTCTCTGTGTTTACAGGAAGCTCTATTTCTTTCATTTAAAAAAAAAAATTTAAATCTATAAATTTCAGGATTATCCGTACGAGTGGTGAGCTATATGGGGCTTGCGCAAGCCCTTTGTTAAATTTTTCTCAAATTTGTGAGCCCCTTGTTTTCTTCTTGTTTACTTTTTTATTTTTTCAAAAAAAAAATTTTTTTTTTTGAAACATATTAAGCGAAAAACTCATACAAAAATTAACCTAGCAAAAATTAGTCTATTCGCCAGTGTATAGATTATTTGGAATTATTGTTTCAACTCCTCTATAATGAATGCACCCAAGTTTGAAAATAAAATAAACGCATGTGCTATCTTTACCCTTCTCCCTTCTGATAGCCAATCAATTAATAAAAGTTTTTATGTAAAATATGGTTTTTTTTTCCTTGTTTTTTTTTCTCGACAATGCGAGCCCTTTGTTAAAATTTCCATAGCTCACCACTGCTTACAACCCACAGATCGTCTAAAGTTTTTGATGTTGTCTCACTTATAAACACCTCTCTGACTGAAACAGGTGAATTGCTTCATATTGATTTTCCTCCTGATATTCTAAATTTATTTGACTTTGTCATTAATTCAGAATACTTCAATTGTCAGAAAAATTATACAAACAGATTGAAAAAATTGCTATGGAGTCTTCCATTTCCCTAAATTTAGTTAATCGCTTTATGGAACATTTTGAACAACATATTCTCAACATTTTGTTACCCTAACTGTTGATTTGGTACAGATATGTTGATGTTTTTGCTATATTGAACTTCTCTTTGTCTGAATTTCTTGAATTTCTTGAGAAAATTAATTCAGTAAACTCAAGAATAAAATTTACTGCAGAAGTAGAAGATAACTGTCATACGTTTATGGACATCCATGTGTAGAGGCTTAAGTGCTGTGAGGACATCATGTTGGAGGCTTAATGGATTGTATACAGCACTCAGAAAGGATTAAAACAGAACAGAATTTAATACTTCCTATATTTCGTCTCAGTCACTGAGACATCCTCAGGGATTACAAAAAAAACTAATGTAACATACAAGTATGTTACATTACCCTCAAGGGGTAATGTACCCTCAAGGGGTGTACAGGATATGACAGTACTACATGAAAAAATTACATCATTACTAACTTCCTATCTACAATTTTCCTCCAAATCAGTCTGTTACTTGTCAAGACTACAACATTATCAGATCTTATATTTCTATCGTCTAAGGCACTTTGTACCGTATCAATCCACCTATATCTTGGTCTTCCTCTGGGTCGTTTTCCTGCCAACCTGGCAGAGAACACTTGTTTTGCTAATCTTTCCTCTCCCATTCTATTTAAGTGACCATACCACCTGAGATTAGCTCTGCTAACACATTCCTGGATGCTGACAATGTCAAGTTCTTTCCTAATATCCTCATTTTTAATATGATATTGCCATTGATGCCATCTGTTCACGCCTCTAATCTTTCTCAGAACTCTCATATCTGCGGTCTCTAGTCTTTGGTCAAGTGTTTTACTTCTGACCCAGCTCTCAGATCCATAAGTTAAAATTGGTTTGAACACTGTCTTGTATACAGCTAATTTAGTGTTCCGACTAATTTCTCTCTTATTCTATATGAATTTATTCAATTGACTTCCCACCATACCAGCTTTGCTGATGCTGTTGTCTATTTCTATATTTAATTTACCATCTTCAGTAAAAATCGTGCTTAAGTAGCTGAAATGTTTTACTTGTTCCACAGGTTCTCCATTCACAACACAGTTGACATTTTCGATGATTCTGCCTATTTTCATTGTCTTTGTCTTTTTATTGCTGACCTTCATACCATATGTATTACAACAGCTATTCAATTTAGTCAGAGAATCTTGCAGACTTGTAGCGGATTTATTTAGAAGTATAACATCATCAGCATAAAGCAAAGAGCCGACATTAACATCTCCAATTTTGATATCATGTTTAATAACAGATTCCTTCATAATGTGATCCATATAGATAATGAATAACAGAGGGGATAATGTACATCCTTGTCTCACACCAGATTTAACATTAAACCATCTTCCTGTACTTCATTCAATTCTAACTGCTGACTTACAACTCAAATAAAGACTAAGTATTGCTTGATATAATGCCCCATTGACACCAAATAACTGCAGCGTATTGAATAGCTTCTATCTTGGCACCTTGTCATATGCCTTTTCCAAATCGACAAAACTTAAATACAGATCTTTGTTATATTCCCATGCTTTCTCGACTATTTGTCGTAAAGTGAAGATCTGATCCTGACAGCCTCTATTTGGCCTGAATCCAGCTTGTTCTTCACCAAGCTTTTCTTCCACAATTCTTCTCAACCGTTTCTCAAGTATACGTGCATAGATCTTGCCAGGAACACTCAGTAAGGAAATACCTCTGTAATTCTCACATGCAGTTTTATTTTCCTTTTTATGTATGAGTACTATTAGAGCTTTACTCCAATCATCGGGAATTCATCCCTCTGTCCAGGCTTTCTGAACTATGCAGTGCAGCCACTGTAAGACTTTTATACCACCATACTTCAGCATTTTTGGTCGAATATCATCTACTCCTGCTGCCTTTCCACATTTCAAGCCTTTGATGGCTTTTTCTACTTCAAGTATGGATATGTATTCCTGACTGCATGCCTGGTCAGTGTTTTTTATCACTGTGCTGTCATCATTGCTTGTTTCATTTAGCAGTTTTTCAAACTAATTACTCCATACTTCAAGGATATCTTTTTCTACCGTTTTCATGTCACCTTTATCATCTCTATCTCCTTTTACAGCACTCTTTCCTCCATTCCTAAGCTTCTTCAACAACCTCCAGAATATTTTGCCACCGTCTTGATATTTATTTTCTATATTCTTGCCAAAGTCCTCCCATGACTTTTGTTTAGCTAGTTTTACACACTGTTTAGCTTTCTTACATTTGTCTCTGTATTCTGTAAGAGTAAAAGCTGACTTATTTGCCAGGAACTTTTGATATGCTTTCTTCTTTTCCTTCACTGCCTCTTTAACTTCCTGTGTCCACCAGGGAGTTCTGATTTTCTTATCCTTGCACACAACCTCACCACACGCCTCTCTGGCAGAATCAATCAATGTTTTCTTCAGAGTTTGCCACTGAATTTCCAAGGCTTGATTCCTGTTCTCAAACTCTTTAATTTTCTTTTCAATAATCTTTCTGTATTTTAGTCTACAGTTCACATCTAAGAGCTGCTCAACTTTTATTCGCTTTAAAACTTTCTTACATGTTATTCTTTTCAATATGAAATTCAACTTAATTATTTATTAAGATTTGGTTGATTTCTGAGAACTGCTGCTGACTCTAAAAAAAAATAGTGATCACTTCCACTTTCAAATCCTCTGTACACTCTGGTGTCCTGCACCAGGGAGAAAACATCACTATCAACAATAACATAGTCAATGAGACTTTTCTTATTCCTAGCCTCTTCTCTCCATGTGAATTTGTGCACATTTTTATGTTGGAACATGGTGTTAGTAATAACCATTCCATGTCCTGAGCAGAAATCCAACAGATATTTGCCATTATTATTAGCTTTGCTCTTTTCTCCAAATTTTCCCAAAATATTTTTGTATGTCTATATTTGTCCCAAAATATTTTAGTATTGTGTGGTATTTGTATGTAACATACAAATATCACACAATACTAAACCCAACCACGTGGGTGACTCTTAAGTCCTATCTAGGTGGAGCACCCTCTAAGGTCGGTTGTAGGTGACCTGGAATGTAAGGTGGGATCTCTGATGATAAGTGTTTCCCAAATTTTAGGAAGCTTAATGCAATCATATTTATTTAGATTTGGTTGATTTCTGAGAACTGCTGCTGACTCTAAAAATAGTCTCTCTTTTTTGAATTTGCTATGGTGGAGCGTGGTGGTTTTTTCCATGAGATCCTGTGGGTTGTATCCAGTGGTGAGATATAAGGGGCTCGCCCGAGCCCTTTGTTAAATTTTTCTCAATATTGTAGTTACTGTTACTACCATTTTACAAATAAGAATTCACTTTTGGTAATCGCATATAAATAAATAGGACTATAAATATTGCCCCTTGATTGGTACCATTGATTATCACTTGAAGTATAAAAAATCAAAAGAGAAATATAATGTACTTCAGTATTACTGTGTTTAGATAATATTTATTTATTACTTATAGATTGTTTGTCATAAAAACTTCTATCGCAGACAAAAGAAATTTATTTTGTTTATAAAAAAAATGCGGACTATTTCATATGTGTGATTATAAAAGATTTTATTCTTATCATATTTTGATAGTTAAAAAATGTTTTTCTTATGTAAGATAAATTAACATCGTTGATTGTGTGCAAATATTTCATGTTTAGATCATGAAATATTTGTTTCAAAATGATTGCCTTTAGAGGTTGATTGTCCCCTCATACTTTTTGATTGGCATTTGTACACAAGCTGTATTAATAAACGTTTTTGTATGAAATACAGCTTTTTTTTTTTTTTTCTTGACGGTGTGAGCCCTTTGTTAAAATTTCCATAGCTCACCACTGGTCGTATCCAAAACATCAACCAAATATCAGTCTGCAGTTCACAGTATATAGAAAACCAACTCATACTGGCAAATACATTGAATCTAACTCACATGACCCTTGTCAGAAATATGGTGTACTCAAATCTCTAGTTGACATAGCTCATAAAATATGTTCAATAATTTATCTTCTAAACAAGTAACTATCTATTATCAGAGCTACCTTTAATTCGTTTGGTCATAATACAAAAACTGTCAATATTGAAAGTATTTTTCACTTGGTTATATGATTCATTAAAGATGCCAAGAAATTATATTCTTGGTTTCATCCTTTATCCAAGTGTGCACGTGAAGTTATTCGTATATACAAGCTAATGACTTCACATCATTTGCCTTAGTATCCCATAATACAATGCACATAATCTTATGAACATGTGTAATGCTATGCATTATGGGAAGGGCTGCTACCCAACTGCTTTCGACCTTTATTGAAGTCTCATTAGTGGGAACCAGACCCAGCAGTGATACCAAGGTTGAAGTAATGCAGAAATAATATTTTTATATACAAGTAGCCAAAACGTCACACCTTATTACTAAAATACACTTTATTAGAGATAGATGTCAAAAGCGTTTCCATTCAAGAAATTGTATTCTTGGTTTCATCCTTTATCCAAGTGTAAGCAAACAAAGTCTGCACGTGAAGTAACTTCACGAGTGGGCTACTTGTATATAGAGGCTAATGACTTCACATCAATTGCCTTAGTATCCCACAATGCAATCCATATATCCTTACAGCCATATACAATGGTATCCATTATGGGAAGGGCCACTACCCAGACCCGTTTTGGGTCTGGCTTCCACTGATAAGACTTCAAGGTCAAAACCAGTCCCCTTCCCCCTTTTTTTTTCTGAAGTCTCATATCTGTTGTTTCAAATCCATGATATATTCAGTCATATTTTATTATTATTATTACCGGCAACTCCAAGGAGTCCTTAGACTCATCAAGGGAGGCCCTAAACATCATTCAAGAACAACTATTCAACATCCACACAGTATCTATGATACTCTGCCTTGAACTCATTCACAGTCGTGGCACCCACAACAGACTGGCAGCTTATTCCACTCATTCACCACTCTCCAGGTAAAAAACTGAGCTCTGACACCCTTGCTAACTACACTCTTGTCCAGTTTCCATAGATGGCCCCTACTCCTCCCACCACCAGTTCTGTTCTGAAAATATCCTCTGAATTAATCGTATAGAAACCCTTCAGTAATTTGAATGTCTCAATCATATCACCCCTTTTCCGCCTATCAGCCAATTTCTGCAACCCACAGATTCAACCTGTTCTCATGAGGTTCATTCCATAGACCTGCTATCATCTTGGTCACTTGTCTCTGGATCCTGTCCACCTCCTCCCCATCAAGAAGAAACCCTGGCTCCCAGATCTGGGCACAGTAGTCAAGATGGGTCTTATCAAGGCTCGATACAGAGGAACAATAACTTGCTTGTCTCTGCTCGTCAAAGTATTCTTCAGTAACCAACTGATTTGATGAGCTGATTTAGCCACTTTTGCAATGTGCCCCCTAAACTTCAACTCCCTATCCACCAATACTCCAAATCCTTGGCCTTTTCAATCTGCTGGAGTACAGTTCCACCAATGTGGTATACTGTAAAAATATGCTATTTTAGTTTTTATCAAATCTTATTAATTACAGTAGGACCCCTGTATCTGCGGTTCGATATCTGCGGTCAACTTACGAAACTTTTATAGTCTCTACAAACATTTGGCTTTGAAATAATGTTGGATCTAATATCCACTTTGCTTATATAATTTTACATCGCCGAAATAAAGCCGTATGGCTCTTTCTTTT
The DNA here is from genome assembly GCF_054136105.1 of Typopeltis vanoorti. NCBI lineage: Eukaryota > Metazoa > Arthropoda > Arachnida > Uropygi > Thelyphonidae > Typopeltis > Typopeltis vanoorti. Next base: position 13,315,266 of record NC_143549.1, on the reverse strand, counting down.
AGTAATAGACAGTTCGGCTGATCTCAGAGATTCTCCAACACCAGGGCAACTCGTTGCAAAGGTGGAGAAAGCTACACACACATCTGAGGTTGCTAAGATTCCAATTCATGTTCAGATAACTTTATTACAGTATGTTGTTATAATTGTTCTGTTTTATTATTAGTTATTGTTGTTAATCTCTTACTGTGCGTAATTTATAAATTAAACTTTGTCGTAGGTATTTATGCTACTATCCGCAGTTTTAGGTATCTGTAGAAGACCAAACCCCTTGAATACAGGGTGCCTACTGTACTCTTATCTTATATTAACTCCTTGTCGGCTGCTGTTTTTTAAAATTCTACGTTATCCCATTTAAAACTTATCTTAACCTTTACTATACTTCTGACTAATGGCTGCAAATAATATAAAGCTCATGTGTGCAAAACTTACAGAACAAAGAAATCGCCTCAGGCCAGAGCCAATCTCTTTGTCTGACCTACTGGTGTTTATTCTCAACTGAATTTGAAAAATTTATTTAGTTTCTAGCTGCGCCATCAATTTCGTGGGTGGAAGTTGAATCTCCCTCTGAAAAATAACACACAGTAAACCACACGGACCTTTTCTCCCTTAATTCTAAGGGAGAAAAGGGCCACACTGACATCTAGAGATAAAGATGTTATTATTCCCCTTTATAAAGCATTGGTACTTCCACATTTGGATTATTGTGCTCAGGTCTGGTCACCTGGATTCTTTAGAGATGAGGAGGCTGTGGAGAGGGTTCAGAGAAGAGTGACCAAGTTGGTAAGTGATGTAAAAAACGCTCCCTACATTGATAGATTGAGAGCTTGTGGATTGCAGAGGTTGGTTGATAGGTGGAGAAGAGGATATATGACATTTAAATTACTGAAAGGTTTTTATAGGATTGATGCAGGGGAAATGTTTCAGCTGTGTGATGGTGATGGAAGAACATGAGGTCATCCCTGGAAATTAAAGAAGAGTGTGGTTAACAAGGGTGTCAGAACAAGGTTTTTTGCCTGGAGGGTGGTGAATGAGTGGAATTCATTGCCTGACTTAGTTGTGAGCTCTTCATCTGTAAATGAATTCAAGAAGAGATATGACAGATATTGTTTTGCTAGTTTGGGTCTCCTGCGATGAATCTACTGACTCCATGGAGATACCCGTAATAATACCAACAGAGGATTAAAAAATACAAAAAAAATGAAGACATCAAGAAAGAATGGAATAATATAAAAGAAATTATTACATCAGCAGATAAAAGTTTAAGAAACATACAAAAAATATAAAAATAAAAAATTACATATGTGGGACAATTAAATAAAAACAATAATCGAAAACAAAAAGGTGGCCTTTAAAAGATGGTTAAGTATCACAAAACAACATAAAATTGAATATAAAAAAAGATGAGCAATAGCCAAAAGAGAAACCAGGAGAGAGACAGAGAAAGCTGGGGAAAATTTGTATGATATCTAGAAAATGACATACAAAATAAGATCCAATACGTATAAAATACTAAAACATGTGAATGCAGATAAAATTGCGAAATAGGTGTAAAAGAATTCTCGGATTACTTCATGGATCTTTCGACAAATAATACTAACACCAAAAATCAATAAATTACGGAATACTTTAAATGATATTATTTTATTATTATATGACACCTCCAGGGGTGGAGGTGTCATATAGATGTCCATTTGTATATAATAGAATATAGACAAATACCAATAGAATTGAATACAAGTATAGTAATACCTATATTTTAAAAAGAGGATAAAACAAAACTTGCTAATTACAGAGGTGTTAGTTTATCGAATACATGCTACAAAATAATAAAGTAAAATACTAAATGAAAAATTGCAAATATACAGTATAAAAATATTAGAATATCACAATGGATTTAGGAAAGGACGCTCTACAATGGTTGCAGCTTTTTTTAAAACTACTTATAGAAAAGAGAGAATTTAATTTAGAAACTCATCTTTTATTTATAGATTACAAAAAAAAGCATTTGACAAAGTAAAAAGATATATACTGTTTGAGATATATTACAAAGAATAAATATATGCAATATTGAATATATACAAAGATAATGAAATAAAAATAAATGAAAAAATGTCTGAAAAACAATCTATAAACCAAGGAGTAAGACAAGAGGGTTCCTCTGTCTCCAGCACTTTTCAATATTTATATTAATACAGTGTAACACCTTAAACAATTCAGGTGTAAATTTCCCGGAATAACAAACTAAATATGCTATTATTTGCAGATGATCAGGTAATAATATCAAATAAGGAAGACAATTTAAATGTTATAGTAGAACAGTTTTGCATGAAAATATCCATAAAACTAAAACAATGGGATTTAAAAAAAAAAAAAAAAAGTTTGTGGAGTAGAAGTAAAATAGATATTAATAATAAAATAATAGAACAGATAAATACTTTCAGTTATCTTGGATGTGAAATATCATATGAAGGAGAAAAAGACATAAAATTAAAAACTTAAAAATTTTTACAGATTATATAGGCCTGATAAATAGGACACTCATTCCAAATATAGTACAAAAAGAAACGCACTTGAAAATATACAATAAATTAACAGTGCCCACATTATTATATAGCAGTTAAATTTGGGCAAAAAAAAAAAAAAAAAAGATAAAAACAAGTGAAATGAGATTTATGAGAAGAACTGCAAAATACACATTATTAGACCAAAAAAGGAACAAAGATATTTTAAAATAACTAAAAACAAAATCAATAGAAGAAAGATTAAACAATTATAAACAAAAATGAATAGAACATGTAAACTGAATGGCCAACACCCAATATCCTAAACAAATAATAAACAATAAACAGTTGGAAAGAAAAGGCTGGGTAGACCTCAGAAAAGAATATTAGATGGATAATGGTTCAAGGATGGAGTGGTTGGTCGACGAATTTTGTGCTCCTGTAAAGTTGATTTTTTTCTGTTTTTATTGTGTTTTCCCTTAGAAAATTAGTGTTTTGTAATATACTAGTGTAGATTTTAGTGTCTTATAGTGTAGATTTCGTATTTTATCATATATTTTTATTAAGATATTTTAATATTTAGTATACGTTTAAAATGGTGCCAAAAGGGCAAGAAAGGTAATGCTAAAAAAAAAGCCTTAGGCGAGAACAAGAAGGTTAGCCCTGCGAACAAGGTTATTGTCCACATTGGAGGAGGTTAATGAAAATGAATTAACCGCCAAAATTGCGAAGTTGGAGCAGATCATCAGAGAGACAATGCAGGAATTGCAGAAAGTTGAGAGATGTTTAAATGAGTATAGGGAGAAAAAGAATAATGAGGAAAATAAGAAACAAAGCAAGGAAACAGGTAAGTCAGGAAATAATGAAAATCAGGTAAGTGATGTTGTTAGTAAAAAGAAAGAAGTTATTTGGTATGGTGACTATAATAAAACATGCTATAGATGAGAATGCTATAACATTGAGTTTTCCTGGAGCGAAAATTAAAAATATAACACAAGTAATTCAAAAACAGAAAAGTAAATGAAATCGTAGTTGTAGTAGGTAGATTTAACTGGCGATAAGTTCAGTATGAGAGAGGACATGAAAGGGTTGCTGGAAGAGGTTGAGAGTAAAGAGTGAAAAAGTGAAAATCAATAATATTTTACCTCGCTATGATAAAAATGAATTAAAAAGGACTATGATGGCAAATGATTCGATGCGTAGGCTGTGTAGAAGGGATGGATGTGTGGAGTGAGTTTGAGGGAAGATTGGATTTGTATAAGAGGAATGACCTACACCTGAATGTGTTTGGTATCAGATGTCTGGAAAAACTAATAACTGGTATGAGATCTAACACAGAGAGTCAGGGAAACTAAATTATAAAGGGAGGAATGGTGTGAATGTGAGTGTAAGAACAATGTTATATAACTGTTTAATGATGAGAATGGGTTTTGTCATGGAAATTTTGAAGAGGAAAGAACGATTTCAGGTTTGTGTCGATCCCGTTCGGACCAATCAAATGTGTGCAAAAATGTCTACATGTGTAAGGCATTAGAGAAGAATAGAGATCTGCAAGTAATCCAACTGTGTCAGGCAGACTGCAGACAAGACAATACAAAAGAACAAACAGGTAGATTGTTATCTCTGTACACGAATGCTAGGACTAACAGAAACAAAGGGGTAGAGTTTGTTGCCTTAGTCAATATGTTGCGACCTCAGATAGTAGGAATTAGTGAGACATGGCTATCATAATCAGACCTACTAACTGTATCGAGTGTCATGGGTACAGTATTTTTAGGAAGGATAGAGTGGATAGGAGAGGGGGGGGGGTGCTGCTAATGATATTGGATGACCTGAATCCAGTTAGAGTTGAGACCTATGATTGTAGTACTACTAACAGTATTTCATGTGGCACTGAGTTTGAAGCCATCTGGTGTGAGGTGGAATCTAACAAGATCAATACATAGTGGGGTGTTGTTATAGACCTGGTGGATCGGTTGCTAGTGATGAAGAAATGCATCACCAAATACAAAAGATGAGCACGAAAAGAGTAATCATAATGGAAGACTTTAATTATCCAAATATTGATTGGGTAGCAGTAGAATCTCATGAGAAGAATGAAAATGCATTTATTCAGCTGTTACAGGACAACTTCTTCAAGCAACATGTGACAGATGAAACTCAAGGTCAAAGGGTGTTAGATTTGATTATAGTGTCAGAGGGCGTTTCAGTTAAAGATGTAACTATTCTCTTCCAGTTGGTGACAGTGATCATGCGGTACTCACTTGGGAAGTGACTAAGTTTATGATGTTCCATTCAAAAAAAGGTTACGTGCTGAACTACAAAGCAGGAAATTACGACTAACTGAGGAGTATACGGAGTTCAGTGGAATGGGATTGGTTGCGATAGAAAGAATATCGACAGTGAATGGGAAGCATTTAAACAATTCCTAAATGATGTGATATCAGAATGTGTCCTGAGAGTTCGAAGAATAAATAGAGTAGGAGTCAAATGGATATGTAATCTTATTAAGCAAGAGATTCTTAAGGACGATGTGGAAGGAATCTGATTATGAATAGAAACTGGCTCTGTGTGCTAAAGACAACCCACAAAAATTCTAACGATATGCTGCGAGTAAAAGAAAGAATGAATACGAAAGAATAACATCTAAATCCAGATGGCATGAGGGTTTACAGATGCAAAAGAGGTTGTTCAGTTAATGAGTGCCCATTTTGTTAAAAGCTATCAACCTGGGGAAGACAACATTAAGCTCACTGTTACCTCTTCACTAGATGAAGAAATGCAGGTGTGTGAGGCCGATGTATTAGAACTGTTGCACAAACTGAATAAGAATTCAGCAATAGGGACTGATGGAATATCAGCACGTGTGCTAAAAGAGTGTTCAGCTGAACTGGCCATTCCTTTGACCAGGATATTTAATATGAGTCTCAGAACAGTGAAGATTCCACAGGAATGGAAGGAATGTATGGTAATTCCATTGTACAAGGGTGATGCAAAGACATGTATCCAACTGTCGACCAATTAGTATCTCAGGAGTGGCGGTGAAGATTTTGGAAAAATTGGTTAGGGCCCGTATTCAAAAATGGGTTGACAGCGAATCTCTACTTTGCAATGAACAACATGGATTTACTAAGGGAAGGTCATGTTTTAGCCACTTACTCACATTCTATAACAATGTTAACATTGAACTTTACAAGGGGAATGGATACACCATGATACTTTTGGATTTTGCTAAGGCTTTTGACAGAATACAGCATGGAAGACTGCTGTAGAAATTGGAGAAAATGGGTCTGGGTTATACAATATTAGCATGTTTTAAGGATACTTGTGACATAAAGACTGAATAATATATGCACACACAAGAAAGATATTTAATTAACCAAATATTTCGGTCTGGAAATAGCAGACCATCTTCAGTGGCACTACAAGAACAGTTTTAAAAAAATACAAGGTGGAATACTAACAATAGATCGTTTAAAAATAGAAATAACATCATGTGGCTTGTTCTATTTTCAAATGATCTATTGTTAGTATTCCACCTTGTATTTTTTTGAAACTGTTCTTGTAGTGCCATTGAAGATGGTCTGCTATTTCCAGACCGAAATATTTGGTTAATAAAATATCTTTCTTGTGTTTACGTGCATATATTAGCATGGAATAAAGGATGGCTGACTGACAGATCTCAAAAAGTGGTGTGCCACAAGGAGCAGTGCTTGGTACACTGTTATTCAATCTGTACATTAATGATATTGGGAAGGATTTGACAAGCGACATACAGTTATTTGCTGATGATGCAAAGATAGGTTGGGTAATCAGGAATGCTGCTGATATGCAGTCTTTGCAGAATGATTTGAATAGGGCTGGAATTGTGGGCATGGGAAAATGTGTGTCAGTTCAATGTCTTTACATTTATGAGGAACAGTTGTTGTTCCTCATAAATGTAAAGTCATTCACTTCAACATGATTAGATATCCAATATCGTATTATGTTGGTGGGATTAGGCTAGAAGAAACTGATGAGGCTAGGAATCTTAGAGTGTTAATAGATAGGAAGTTGAAGTTTAGGGGCCATATGGCAAAGATTGCAAATACAACTCAAAAGATAATTGCAATGCTGAAACGAACATTCACATGTAAAGATAAGGATGTCATTTTGCCTTTTTACAAGGTGTTGATGAGTTCTCTTGGGCTATTGTGCACAGGTCTGGTTTCCATTGAGATTCTGATGGGGGAGAATGTTAAAATGATATCAGGATTGTGGAATACTGATTACAAAGACAGATTGAGAATTTGTAGACTGCAGACACTAGCAAACAGGAGAAAGAGGGGTGATGATTGAGACTCATGAACTTCTGAAAGGGTCATACAGGATTTCAGTTGATGGAATTTTTCAATTTATGGAGTGAGGAAAAGACAAGAGGGCATCCTTGGAAGCTGAGAATGAAGGGTGTGAAGGCTAGATTTTTCTCTCAGAGGGTGGTGCATGATTGGAATGGATTGCCATTGGATGTTGTGAGCGCAAGCAGTGTGAATAAATTCAAGAATAAGTATGATAGCTGGTGTGCGTAGATGTGGCCTCATTCGATGAGTCTCTGACTTCCTGGAGGTCTCTCTTAATAATAATAATGAGACTGGAACAGACCAATATGGTCTGCATCCGTAATTAGTGTATGATGATGATGAGGAGGAAGAAACAAACTCACAAGAGGAATTTAAAACCTTAAATTTTATTAAAAAAACTTGGAAATTTTTTATCATAATGGAATAAAATAAAGATAAAAATATAAGAGTTTTTTTGAAAGTTATCTTTCAGTTATCCTCATGTTACAACAGTGACAGTAAATCATGAAGTCATCAGCATTGCCTACAGTGCAAGGAAGCTGTTCAGTGAAAACCCTGTTCTTGAGGAATTGGTAAGATTTACACTTATAGGCATCTAGTCGTAATCCCATCTGTGGGATTACGACTAGATTAAACTTCACACCAACTATTACTCAGTCAAGCACGTGTATGAAGTGTGTGAACCTATGGTTCCTCTCATACTGAGCAGGATTACTGTAATGACTAGTCATTAGTAGAGTAAAACTAACTTGTCTCAGAAGGTCTAATCCCAGCTCATGTTCCCTGTTAGTGAACAATCCAATGCTTAGCAAATTCTGATTTGCTGATAGGAAGTGGCAACATCAGATGATCAGAAAGTAACATTACGATGAATTCTCAACCAGCACAATCCAGCTTTTCCTGTGGTAACTTTTCTGAAACCTTAACTCTTAAAAGGATCGGTATACTCCATATAGGCTTAATTCCACTTTCTTTCATCATATGATCCATATAAATAAGAGTAGAAATAGGGTATATCCTTTTCTTACAGTTCACTTTACATCAAATTATCTTCCTGTACTTCTTTCAATTTTAACTGCTGGCTTATATCTTAAATATAGAATGGTATATGTAAAATATACCATTCTATTTTTATATTAGTTATGCATATTATTATAATATAATATATATAATAATCTAATATATATATGTATATATATATATTTAAAAAATAGATTTAATGACTTAAACCGAGATAACTTATAAAGTTTTAATGAGAATAATACAACTAGTTTCAGCTTATAACAAACTTCATCAGGTATTTATTAAAGGAAGAAAATAGTAATAAACATTGAAGTATCTATCTAGAACAAAATAACTCCTTACTATTCCTGGATGTAATGATTACAAGATGCTCTGAAAGATTAAAAATCTCTATATACAGGAAATCTACTCATACCAATAGATATCTACATAGTCATTCTCATCATTTCCCACCACAGAAGCTTGGAACTATATCTACCTTAGGACACAGAGCATGCTCTCTTTTGAATGAACCAGATGAACTCCAAAAAGAAACAAATCACCTCTCTTATCTTTAAACCAAATGGATACTCCGAAAAAACGATTAAGAAATTTCTGGATCCTCCTAGGCAGTACACCACAGAAACTAATAATAATTTTAAAGGTAGCATCTCCATCCCATACATTAGCACAGTCTCTAACAAATTGGCTAAGGTCCTTAAAAAAATGCAACATCAGGATGTTCTTCACCACACTTCCAAAAACCCGTTCTCTTATCAGCCATCCAAAACCAATTCATCACAACTTAAAATATCCAGGTGTATATAAATTATGGTGCGATTGCAATATCCCTTATTTTGGACAAAACAACAAATCCATTGAAACGTATAGAGGAGCATAAGAGAGATATCTCCTATAAAAGATCACGTGCAACTGCGTTGTCCAGTTCTTTTTTCAAACAATCCTAATGATGATCTCCAAAGTCACTCCGTTTGCTGGGATAAAGCAGAAAATATTTTTCGCTGTGGTGATGAGTTCGAAAGAAAAATTGTAGAATCCAGGGAAATCATCCTGAATCTTGAACGCTTAAACAGCAATTTAAGTTATAACATCCCAGATAGCCATACTGCAGTTATTCAATATTGGTGTTCACGAGAGCCGGCATGCACACACACGCAATAAACAATAGCGCGCCAGTTAGAACAACTTATAAAATACAAAGTTTTTTGTTTCAATTATGTGTTGCAATTTTTACCTGTAATTCCCAGTTTTTTAAATACTTCAATGTTTATTACTATTCTCTTCCTTGAATGAATACCTGATAAAGGCTGTTATAAGCCGAAACTAGTTGTATCATTCTCATTAAAACTTTATAAGTTATCTCAGTTTAAGTCATTAAATCTATTTTTTAAAAATGTATCACAACAACTGAGTAGAAGTCTATGATTACATATATATATATATATGTGTGTGTGTGAAGCAGGTGACCAGTGGTGTGCCTCATGGCTGTTATTGTTTAATTTGTACATAAATGATATAGGAAATGAATTGAAGGGAGATATTCAGTTGTTTGCTGATGATGAAAAGTTGGTAGTGCAATAAAATATCAAGCTGATGTTGAGAGTTTGCAGGATGATTTAAATAAGCTGGCAAAATGGGCAAAAGATAATGGATGTGGAAAAGTGTAAAGTCATGCATTTTGGGATTAAAAGATTACCAGCTGTATACCACATTGATGGAACGGTTCTCCAAGAGATTGATGAGGCTAGGTACTTGGGTGTGTTGGTGGATAAGGAGTTGAAATTCAGAGGACACATTACTAAGGTGTCCAAGATAGTACATAGGATTACTGCTTGGTTACTGAAGAACACTAACATTCAGAGATAAAGAGGTTATTATTCCTCTTTATAAGGTGTTGATACTTCCACATCTGGATGATTACTGTGCTCACGTCTGGTCTCCTGGATTCCTTCAAGATGAGGAAGTTGTGGAGAGGGTTCACAGGAGAGCAACTAAGTTGGCGAGTGGTGTAAAAAAAAATGCTCCCTACATTGATAGGTTGAGAGTTTGTGGATTACAGAGATTGGTTGATAGGCAGAGAAGAGGGAGATATGATAGAAACATTTAAATTACTGAAAGGTTTTTATGAGATTGATGCAGAGGAAATATTTCAGCTGTGTGATAGTGATGGAAGAACAAGAGGTCATCCCCTGGAAATTAAGGAAGAGTGTGGTTAAGAAGGCCATGAGAACTAGATTTTTTGCTTGAAGAGGGGTGAATGAATAGAATACATTCCTTGACTCAGTTGTGAGTACTTCATCTGTTAATGAATTCAAGAAGAGGTATGATAGATATTGTTTTGATAGTTTTTGTCTTCCATGATGAGTCTTCTGACTCCATGGAGATACCCATATAATAATATTATTTTAGAAAAGTGCTAAAATTCAATTCATTTCAAGAGAAACTGAACTGGAATAATTAAGCAATCTAAAAACAGCAAATAACTCTCTTCAGATGGTTGTGTGTCATCATCACAGCAATTTTAGAATATCAACAAAAAATTTATTATACTTCCAGTGTAAACTCTGTTCAGTTTCTATTTATTTGGAAAAAAAAAGTAAATATTGTCATCGAAGAAATGGAATGTTGTTTGAATAATTTGGATTCAGAATCAAAATAGAAAATACCTATGCTTAGTTTTTCTACACTGCAAAGGCATAAATAAAGAGTTGGCCTGCTATCGAGGGGGGGGGGTGGCTCCCCTCGATGAGTCTTGATAGACTTTGTGTTTCTTAGGAAGGACCTCCTACGATGAGTCTTTTGACTCCATGGAGGCCTGAATAATAATAATATCAGTCCTGAACTAACAGTTATTAAATATACTTATACATTATTTTTTTTTCATTAAGTTAATCTAATTAATTAGAATAATTTTTTGAATTATTCTCTTTTACTATCTTTGTATTAAAGTAATTGATTTCAGAAACACATTTTAAAATGTTAACAGTATATTTTATGAAAAGAATAAATTCACTTATGAACATTGGACTTATAAGCACATTTCTTTGAGCTCACATTCCTAAGTTGGGATTTGCCTGTAATTGTGTTTTTTTTTTTTTTTTTTTATCAACTGTTTGTCATAAAATGAGAACCCGATCCTGACAATATTGTTTGACCTGAACCTAGCTGGTTCTTCAACTTTCTCTCTTATAGCTTTTCTTAGCCTTTTTTTTTTTTTTTTTTTTTTTTTTTTTTTCGGGCTATGACTTCATTTGGTGCCATATGATCATTCCCATACCTCATTGGGTTTCGGGAGTGAAGCCTTCTGCAAGAAGAAAAGTGTGGTTGCAGATGTCCTTTCCACAAAGAGTTAGTAGGACAATCACAAACATTCATTCCCGTTGTCGGGATTCGAACCTGTAGCCGCTCCGCTGGAGAGTGGATACACTAACTGCTCAGCCAACCAGGATGGCTCTCAAAGTATGCTTGTGTAAATTTTACCTAAAGCACTTAATAGGGAAATTCATTTGTAATTCTGACTTGGTTTTATTTCCATTTTTATAGATGGGAACTATCAGAACTCTCCTCTAGTCATCTAGGATTTGACCTCCTGACTATGACTTCTGGATTATGCAGTGTAGCAACTGTAAACTTTATGCCTCCATGCTTTATCCTTTCTGGCAAATATCACTGTTGAGGCTACATTGTCACATTTCAGGTTTTTGATAGCAAGTTACACTTCACCTTTAAAAAATGTGCTTCACTTTAATTCTTGTTAAAACTTTTTTTTTAACATCACTTCTTTTCCATATGGTATTTATTTTTATCCTACTTAACAATGAGTGATAGCCACTCCCAATTTCAAATCCTGTGTATACGCTTATATTCTGAACCAGCATGAAATTTCATCATATTATACTACCATCATGTTTTGTTTTGTTTTGTTTTCCTTTTAAAGATAAAGTAAGGAATTGGAAACTACATCAGAAGTTCCACTCAGTTCTCTTTATTGTAAATGTGTCCTCACAGCTATCTGGCTTTGACCCTTAAGTGACCTACATATAAATACAGGTAATCCTCATATAACACGAATGTTAGGTTTCATAGAAATGCTGCGTTATATAAATCGTTTTATGCAAGACTCGGATCACATAGAAAAAGTAGGGTTAGGTGCCGAAATCATTTTTTTTTTTTTTTAAGATCATATAAACAATGACATATCCAACAAAAAAAAATTTTATTTAATTCAGGTAATTCATGTAAATTAAGAAAACATAAACTATGAAAAAATACATAGTGTAAAATTATAAAAATATATATAAATTGTACGTAAACGTCATTTCATATAATGCATAAATGTTTTAGGCAAAATAAAATAAAGTGTATATTTTAATCATCACTCTCTTCAAAAGTAACATTTCGTAGATGCTCTTTATTTACGAGGGGCCGGACGTCGTCATCACTTGAAATCTCTTGGACATCATTTGTATAATTCTCATTGCATACTTAAGCTGATGTCCAAGAGATTTCAAGTGATGACGACGTCCAATTGTCTCGTGAATTTTCTGGAGAGAATGGAGAGATAATGATCTCTCCATTGAGAGATCATTATCCATAAAATAACTTTCTTGCCAAGTTCAATCCTTCTGCTAATTTCTTTAACGGATTCATCGCAATCAGAATCTTCGGCAGAACTTTCCCTGCCATTTGGTTTGATGTCATCTATTAATTGTACCAGTTCCTCCTCATTTAAATCTTTCCCCATCAATTAATTCACTAATTTCGTTTTCAAACTTATCGTCATTACTATAAAAATACATTTTTTTACATGAAAAAAAAAAGCATTACATATTGTATGTAACTCACCAAAAAATAAAGTGCTCAGCTTTGAGATTAACACACTTATGATTTTTAATGCGCTTTCCTGTCAGAAAACGAAAACAATTTTCAACAATAAACACTTTATACAGTAAACAATTGATGTACATGTGTGTTAAAGAGTATTTCCCTTAATATAAATTCGCTACTTATAACTACATGCACGATATGGGCAGATGCAAATTTAACGAAAATAAAATTTGATTTTTAAGTCGTGCATTGAAAAATATATGAAAAGATAAAGGGTTACTACAGTTTGTAGACTGTCTAATATCAAAACCGCGTTGTATAAGTACCTTGTTATATGAGGGTTACCTGTACTTGAAATAGAAACGTGAAATGTAAAAAAGAGTAGTGACTGAAGTAGATGATGATGATATTCAACTAGAAATGCTCAAATATAAATTTTATTTTTTTGCACTGCATAATTCAGAATGTATTGTCTGAATATCAAATTCTGGATGATTGGACTAGGGATGGCACAATATATCTCATCAAAGCAAAACTGAAAAAGTAGAGAATTTGGTTGAGTTAACTCCAGTTTCCTGTTTTGAATATCTTAGTGTTGTATTAATGTAGTTGGTATCAAAAATTGTTCTCATTAATGAAATATGGCTCACATTATTCAGTGTGTTCCGAGTGGGCAGGCAAAATGGAAATGACTTGGAGTATTGCTAATGATTACAGGAGAATTAAGTAGAAATTTTCCAGTGTGACATTGTAGTATGACTAATATATAAGTTTGGTGTTGAGGTTAACAGGACAAAATGCGTTATTGGATGCTGCTACAGGTAGTTTAGTCCAGATTAGTTATCTGGATCATCATAAAAACTAACTGGATTCTACAGAACTTTATGGATACAGGCAGGGCTCTCATTATGGGTGAGCTTCAACTATGGGGATATATAGAGGAGGAAGGAAAAGCTTTGCAAGATGAGTGAAAGAGAATTTAGAGAATTACAAGACAGCTACTTCAAGGGACATGTCTTGAGGTGGGGGGGGGGACAGGTGGGTTTATTGTCAAAAATATGGATCTATAATAGCATCTGATAATCTGTCTGTAAATGAGAATTTGCTGCCAGCTAGAGAGAGAGAATTAGTAGTAGTATTATTACATCACACCTCCAATGAGTCCAGGAGCTCATCATTGGAGGACACTCTACCCTACTCCATTACCCACATCTCGCTGTCTCACTTACCACTTAATTCTCCAATGACACTACCACCATCATTGCCACTACCACCCACATCCATCAACAACAGTATTTCTTGTCTGAAAATGGTGTGTGTGTGGGAAGAAAACCCCAGACTTTCTAGAAGAAAGTCATACTACTTCTGAGAAATTGGCTAACTCCTTCACTTGAAAAAGCTCATAGAAAGATTCCTCTTGTCATAATGAGAATTGAACGCAGATCTTTTCCAGTTGAAGGACACAATGTTCTATTCTTTCAATTGTGCTATGGAAGCACTATGTAAGAAAATCATTTAAGTACATCAATTGAAAATGCTTATATTTGATAACTATATGGTACATCAAGAAGGCAGCTTGAAGTAGAGCGTGGGAAGTGATCAGGGAATGTCTGAAGAGTGGGAGTTAATAGATGAATAAAACTTTCAAGCAAGAGCTACTTTTTTTTTTTTTTTATATATATGATATTGTGAGAAGAATAATGAGGCTAATGATCAGTCCAGGAGAGTGACAGTCTTAGCAAAGATCACAAGATTGGATTATGAAACAAAGTTATAATAAATTTAGTTTAATCCTTTACCCAAGTGTAGGCAAACAAAGCTTGCGCCTGAAGTAGTTCAGGACTAAGGCAACTCTTAGTAAAGGTGAACCAAGCTCTCATCACTCCTAGTCTCAGTATCTCCCATAACATCTCCTTGTGGACATGTATAAAGCGATGCATTAAGGGAAGGGCCACTATCCAGACCGGTTTAGACCTTTATTGAGGTCTCGTCAGTGGGAGGCAGACCCAGAAGTGGTGATACTAAGGCAGACGCAATGGAGAGGTCATATTTACTTATACGAGTTGCCAAAAGGTGTACCACCTTATTATTAATTTACTCTGGATTTAGAGAAAGATGTTGGAAGTTTATTTCGACTTGGTTAGACTATAATAAATTTAGTTTAATCCTTTGCCCAAGTGTAGGCAAACAAAGTTTGCACCTGATTTCTTGATTTCTATTGAAAACGGCATGGCTTTGTCATGTTTTGCAATATAGTGACTTGGATAAGGGGAATGAAGTATGCCACAATACCTTTGAATTTTGCAAGACAGGATTCACGCCAGAGATTATTCTACATACTTAGGTATGCAAAAATAGGTTTATGAGATGGAGTGGATATGGCTGATGAATATCAGAGTAATGTTTAGAGTTTCTGGTCTGAGAGACAGAAGGTAATTAATGATATTTGGAATGGTCTACAGTACAGTGTAATAACCAGTTATTTTCTGATGAACGCTAAGTTCGGGGGGGGGTGCATTTTCTTGATGGAGGATGGGAGGACTTGTAGAGTAATATTAATGAGAATTTATTGTAAGTAGTTGGTCATTCTAGAGACTTGGGTCTTATGTGAATATAGTTAAATTTAGCATCCTGCATTAGTATTGAAGAGACCACTACCTTTAAAAACAAGGAAGTTATTCTCCCATTTTGGGACTACAAGACTGACTTGGAAACATGTTTTACACATAGAAAATATCCACCCTGACTATTGCATATCACTACTTAGATTCCTCTAGTCCTGCATGTTCTGGAAAAGTAAATAACAATAGAATTACAGCAGTCCCTTTCTTTACACAGTTTGAATAATATGTTTTTTAAATTAAGATGGTTAGTAAATTAATAGCACAATTTATTCAATACAGTTTAAAAATTCACCTAACATGTTCAAGCTGGTCCTGTCCAGGCAAAACTTCTACAGCCATCTTTGACCTGACTAGGAGTAGCTTTATTATATTATATCACTAAACACAGTACTGAGACAATTTGTCTCAGTATACTGTGTATTATATTATATTTATATTTCCAAATTTTACTTATTATTAATAAAATTTAATTATTTTACTTATTAATAATAAGTAAAATAATCATATCAACACGTGTTGATATGATTATTTTTGATATATGAAAGTATATTATGTTTAGTTTAATTAGAGACAATTGGAATTTTTATTGTACTGCTAAATACAGTATCTTAACTAACTATATTGTTCTGACATCCTCTTTTAAATGTTCAGTTGCAGAAACTGTGGCAACACCTGGTCTTTATTTGCTTTAGATAAATCATTTGGTTTCTGCACTCAAATTCTGCATTATGTTTATAATGCAGTCATTGGGTGCAGAAACCAAATGATTTAAAAAATAAAGATTTAAAGATGTGTGTGTGTGTGTGTGTGTGTGTGTGTGTGTGTGTGTGTGTGTATATATATACACACACACACATGTTTTTGTATACAAAAAACATAAAAAAATGCACCCACCATGTGGAATGCACATAATATACTATTAAGTGAATTACTGCTTGAAGTAAAACACATGGCCAGCACAGTGCTGGCCATGTGTTTTACTATGCAGTGTTTAATAAACTTTCAATCGTTTTCAAGTTTATTATCCTTTGTAGTTATATTGGCAGTAAAAATAGTAAAAGCAAGTGTATTTTTAAAAATAATTAACCCTTAATTAGTCACATCTTTTTTTGTTACATAATTAGGCACATGGTGTCAGAAAAATCACTCCTTACTCCAAAACTGATTATGCAGACGGCCAGCATGGGGGAAGCAAGAAACTCAGCTACTTGAAATTGCAACAAAATCCATCATTGTTTTTGTCAGAAATTGAATTTGAATGCTGGCTGGGGTCAAATAAATCCTTTGTGACTGAAAATCAATTCGCTTAGCACTGTGTTTTCATGGGATAAATGAAGTATGTAAATTGTAGGATTCATAGAGACCCAGAACTTTGTCCTTGCATGCCTTTAAAGGTATCACTCCTCTCTTCATCCAGCATGAAACAGGAGAAGTAAGAATTGGACTATGTATGACAATGGAATAGCATTTTGCAGATTTGGTTGGAACTTCTCAGTAGTTTGTTATAGTAGAAACTAGCTGTATTTTAGATATTAACACATACACCAGGTTAAGGGTTGAAACCATTTTTCTAAACCTATAGGTTAAAAATGCCACAAAATTATATTCTTGGTTTCACCTTTATCCAAATGTAAACAAACAAAGTTTGCATATAAAGTGACTTCACGACTGGGTTACTTGTATATAGAGACTAATGACTTCATGACTGGGTTACTTGTATATAGAGACTAATGACTTCACATCATTTGCCTTAGTATCCCATAATGCATATATCCTTACAGATATGTATAATGCCATGCATTGTGGGAAGGACCACTATCCAGTCTGGTTTTGACCTTTATTGAGGTTTCATCAGTGAGACCAAGATTTGAAGTAATGTGGAAATCATATATTTTCTATATACAAGCAGTCAAAAGGTGTCACCCCTTATTATCAAAATTCCCTGGAATAGAGCTAGTCAAAAGTTTTTTTTTACTTGGTTATACATTGGATTTTCTATATTAAAGTATTATAATCATAACCTAAACTACAAGTTAAAGATGCTAAGAAATTATATTCCTGGTTTCATCCTTTATCTACATAAAGTTACTTCATGTGGATAAAGGGTGACTCCCACTGATGAGACCAGCTAATACCAAGAAGTTAAAAAGTTTCTTTAACTAACAAAGAAGCATGGAGGCTTTGGGCTTTCAGAGCTTAAAGTCCTGCTGTTTAAGCAGAAGAGCTTCAAAAATTCCATACAGTGTTTCAGATTGACAACACATGTGCAGGCCTCTATACTACCTTGGTTTTCATTTTCTCCTGTTTGGAGTAAATGATTATAAAGGTCCAAAAACTGAGATTGTTCTTGAATGCAACAACATTCTGTGCTTAGTTCTAAGATTGCTACAACATTCTGGCATTGACATTCTTTCCATTTAAAAAAAAAAAAAGTAAAATTTGATATAAAGAAATCTTTAACCTCTTTCATCACAAACTTTCACATTTGGGTACTGACAGCAACACTTTATTTTGTAACTTATTGAAGTTCCAAGGATACCCTAACAGAAGAGATCTTGTTTGGAGAATTGTATAAGATTGCCTTCTAGTCAATACCATCAAATGGATGTACTTTAACATTGGTGATCCAATCTGTTACCTATTGGAAACAGTAGAATATGCATTCTACAATTGCGATTCATTTTGGAACAGATTATACCCTAACAGAAGAGATCTTGTTTGGAGAATTGTATATGATTGCCTTCTAGTCAATACCATTAAATGGATGTACTTCAACATTGGTGATCCAATCTGTTACCTATCGGAAACAGTAGAACATGCATTCTACAATTGCAATTCATTTTGGAACAGATTATGTAATGTGTTGGACATTCAATTACTTAGAACAGAACAAGTTATTTTTTTTTACTGTACCCACCATCTGTCAGCAATAGTAAGAGAATTTTGATTTTTATAATTAATGAATTAAAATACCATTTATAAAAAGTTAGGAAGAACATTGCTAATCCATGGCATGGATTTGAAACCCAGTAATACGACATACAAATGCTTTATAATATTGTATTGTGGAAATTTATTGTTCAGTCGGATGATTTTTGTATTTAGAAAGAAGCATTCTAGGATATATCAAATGTTTGGCTAGGTGGTGTAGACCAGTGCTTCCCAAACTTCTGGATGTCAGGGCCCCCTTTGCAAAAATTAAAATATTTCACGGCCCCTCCTCGAAAAAAAATCGTAATAGAGAGATATATTATTATAATATTTATTGTATTTATATTCAATACAAAATATACACAGCGAATATTGCAAAAATCAAATACACATATTACATTTTTTGTCTCTTACTGTTTGGTTCTAAAGACGATGCGGGCTGTTCTAGTAAAATATGAAATACTGTCCTTTTTTTTTTTGAGTGTTTCTGCTTCTGATTGTTCGCGGGATTTATTTTTTATCAGCCACTTATCCATCTCAGGGTTTAATTTTTTAACGTAGAATAGATCAAATAATAGCACCACTTACCAATACAGGCACACCACAGACTCATAACATGAAATTAGTGAATATTACCTGAATAAGGGAATCCCCGGACCAGGAACATTTTTCTTTTTTGTGACTTTTATTCCTTTACGGTAATTAAGCCTAACTCGAAACAGACAGCAAAGGCAGGTTATTAAAACGTGCATATGATTGGTGCGGTATAAACAAAAGATCGTGCAACCGAAAGATAAAAGCATAGCTGACAATTGAATTGAAAGGCTAACTCTCTTCAACCGAATTCTACATGGGAAACTACCATAACATTCATTATATATATATATTATTTAGTTTTAACACTTTTATGAATTTTAACACGTTCCGTTGAATTTTATTGCTGCCTTGGGAAATCGAACTTGCACACATCTAATTAATAACAATAGTTTTTATTTAGATACTGTGTTTGCCCATGCAACACATGGTTTTGTTTCAGTCTATATATATACAGCATAGTTTCTGTATGAGGGGACATGTGATTCAATTAATTAGTGTGTTTTTATCTCAGTTGTCTCTAATTGCACTATTTGTTGAGAAATATATTACACAGACTCCTCATACCTTATTCACTGGCATAATAAAAGTACTTGTTTTTATTGCCTCTGCAGTATAGTGGCTGTTAGGGAGGGCGTGTTGTTTACCACTGCAAGCGAGTTACTATCTCCCCACATGAACTTGTTTAAGCTTTTTTTCATGTGTGAAGCATATGCGAAACTTTTATTGGTAACAGAAAACTAGCTTGGATGACAGTGATAATATAAAACGAGTTTTGATATGTATATATAGTAAATATCAACAGTCCCTGATTACGAACGCGTGATGAAACGGACAGGAAGATTTGGAGCTTCCCTGGAGAGCATTCGAAGTAAATACAATTAACCACTGTTTTGAAATGAAACATATGAATAAGCAATATTTACTAATATTCATTAAGCGCCGAAATACACAGGAAGCAAAGTTTGTGAACCAACACCAATGTGTGAATTTTTCCATTAAAATATAAAAAATAGCAAAAAAGAAATAATAAATAATAAAAGTTAAATATGTTTCTTTTAAAATAAAAAAAATCTACTTATTCTTAAAACATTTTAAATTTGTTTTCATTATTTCACGGCCCCCAAGGGGGCCGCAGCCCACAGTTTGGGAAGCGCTGGTGTAGACCACCCACATTATGCAATATTCACTCAGTGGATAGGGGAGGGTATAAAATTTTGTCTATGAGAGGTTTTTTTAAATGTTTCCATCATCTTAGTTCAATGTGGTGTTATGGTCAAGTGCTGGGATTACTGGAGAGCAATCTCAGGCAGAGAAGTCTGACTCAAGATGGTTAACTCAAGTAAGGCTAACCACCTGGATATCAATCATATTTATGTTTTAGTTTCAGTTAGTCTCATGTAGATTGTTCATCTACATGAAACTGGTGAAAAAGGACAACTGATATCCTTTAACTATATGGCGATATAAAAGAGCCGAGGCTTTTTTTCTCTACCTCTCATACCATTTGTCTGTCTTTTCTTTCTCCTAATACTATCAGGTTCTCTTGTACCCCTATACTAACTAGTCCTAGGCCTATGGTGAACATCCCTTTACTTTTTCACCTCAATAAAGGTTGAAACTGGTCTGGGTAGCGGCCCTTCCTATAATGCATAGCAGTATATGTGTCTGTAAGTATTATGGGATATTAAGGCACACACATACAAGTAGCCTAGTGATGAAGTTACTTCATATGCAAACTTTGTTTGCTTACACTTGGATAAAGATGAAACCAAGAATATAATTTCTTGGCATCTTTAACTTATAGTGTAACCAAATGAAAAAACTTTCAACAGTGTATTAAACCTAAATGGAATTTTAATGAGTTTAATAAACCAATAACATATTTAAGTGTTAATTAGTCATTTTATGGCATTTTTAAGAACTGCTTAGTAGTATAATGTGCATTAGTTATGATCAGCTTTATTTATTTTTTTCTTTGCAGCTAAGAAGTTTATAATATTCAAGAGATGCAGGTGTGCTTGAAAAAAGTATCTTAAGATTCCTGCATTATTAAAAAATGTGGACTGTTTTGTTACCAGCAAAACCAAAAAATTGGTTTTAATATTTTGATATTATAATGGTTATTTTTTTTTAGTATACAGTTTTCTTTACATTAAAAAGTTTTAAATTGAAATTACACATTCTGCTTAGATTTCAGAAATCTTCTTCTAGCCTTATTTCATTATAGATCTGCCAATCAGCACAAGTAGTTAACTATGCATCTTGCTGGTTCCATATAACTGAGACCAACTGGTAGCTTCTGACAACATGCACAATGATTTATTGGATATATTGTCAGAAGCTAGCTGCTTGTGTCTGAGTCTGCCTTGATAATAAACGTTTTTATGTGAACGTTTACTCTCAGATTACTTGAATCCATTGGAAGAACATTTTTGCCCAATTTTGGTCATACGTTGGATTTTCTATATTAAAGTATGATAGTCATAACCTAAAATACAAATACTGCTTTGATAGGAATTATTAATCAGGTTAATTTATGCTTTCCCTGTTCTTGAAGTTATTAAAGATTTTATCTTAAGAGATATGATAATAGTAACAGGTTAGTTTTGTTGTAGATTTGAAATTTTTTTTTAAGCTCTAATTCCCCATAAAAGTAGAATAGTTGAAGCTTTTGTAAACTGCTTTTAGCTATTTTTTTAGCAGCACCTGTGTTTCCAAAACCTTATACAAATTCAGTATTTTAGCTGTATTTGTGTAATTTGCAGCTGTACCTGACCTGAGTATGAAAGTGATCATATTTGCAAATAAAATAAGTTTTATTTTACTTGTTATTAATCTTTTACTTCAATGATTTTAAATGTGTGTAAATGTTTTCAAAATGCTTGTTGTCTCTTTAACATAGAAAAACAAAGCTTTTTTGTGAGTTTCCTGGGTTTATTATATAGTGTGCTTATTCTTTGCAGTACCTATTTCTAAACATTGTATGAAAATTATCAGTGGTATATCTAATTTATTTAATATCATGAATGAGTTTATACAAAATACCACAAACATGAACAGAGGTATTAGCTAACTTAAGTTTTTTTTTTAAGTCTTATTTTGTTTTTGATGTTTGTTCAGTTTGCTGTATGGTAACTTGTTATTCTCATCTGGGTTGAACATTTTGATGTACAATTTCAGCGAAAATTCTTTCTTTCTCTGCCCCACTTGGTTTACGTTCAATAACCTGCCCATCAAAGAAAAAAAGGGCATTGATTTGTTTGTAATGGTGGACTTCAGCAAATAGTTCAACAACTTTTGAAATTTCTAAATCAGTTCATACCACTGGATTAATTTGGGATTTTTTAGAAATGTTGGGTGTTGAAAATAAAGAGCATTCAGGCTGAATCACAGACTGGATAGTTGCATGAAGCTACTTTAAATACAATGCAAATAGTTGTTAACACTAAGTTCAAAAGACCTATTCTTTACATTGAATAACAGTCAGTTATACATGAAACAATTTATTGTTTATAGTGTTTTCGTGGGAAAATGTTATTCCAAAAGGAGATTTCTTTTGTTGTAGGCACTAATATTGAATTCAAATGTAACAAAATGCAGTAGGTGTTGCTTAAGTACCAAAGTCAGATAACTGGGAATAGACCTCCACATCACTTTTAAGGAATGCAGAGAACTGATAATTCTTATCTAACCTAAAATCAAATCCTTACCTTCAGATGCTGTGTCCCATTAGTAAATATACACTGGATACTAAATGAACAAGGATGGGCTGACAATTTGGAACTTACTGAACTAAATAGTACTCTCTGTTGGCTTCAACCACAAGTAGATATGATGTTACTACATGATGAGATTTCATGCTGACTGGAGGATCACTCAGTTAAACAAGGCTTTGCTGTCAAGGAATCAGGGTAGACAATGAAAAGTCAACTACTGGAAGAACTCATACAGAAGAACAACAACAAACCCAACATCAGAAGAATTCAAGATGGAACCATCACTATAGAGAGTGTTAATGGAAAGGAAATCGAACCTACAGAACTGGAAAAGTATCACATGGACATACTTGACATTATTGACAGAAGACAAGAACAGGTGAGATCTTACTAAATAATAAATATAGGATATTATATTTGGGCATTAATGATCAAGGAAAGGAAGGAGAAGCAATAGCATTCAACACCAAACATGAAGGTAAACTTCTTGGTTGGGTGGGCTGTTTCAAGTAGTTATGTGAACAAACTTCAAAATGGACAATGAAATTTTTGAGTGCTTGCGGTCCCACAGGCACCCAAATATTTTCCCTTAGGATTTTCTCCTAAGGGAAAAAGTGAAGGAATTTTTCTAGTCATTAGAGCAAGCAGCTGACAAAGTAGGAAGTGAATCCTATCAGGCATATAGAGAACATTTTGAGAAAATTGGGGAAAAAGGGCAAGGCTAATAGTAATGACAGGAATCTGCTAGAATTCTGCTCAGGATATGAAATAGTCATTATTAACACCATGTTTTAACATAGAGACAATTATTGATAGTGAATATTTTCATAGTATAAGATACAAGCGTACAGAGGATTTGAAATTGGAGGTAACAATCACCTAGTTCTAAGTAGGATAAAAATGAGTATCACATTAAGAGGAACAGTATGTAACAAAAAGTTTCAAAATGAAAAGTTGAGCAGCTCTTTTACAGGTAAACTGTAGACTTGACTATATAATTTTTTTTTTTTTTTAATGAAACAGTTGAAAAACAAGAACTAAAACTAGAGAAACATTGATGGATTCAGCTAGGGAGGCATATAGTCAAGTTTTCTTAAAGGATTTAAAAAAAAAAAAAAAACATAGTGGGCACACAATGTTAAAAATACAATACTCCAGGAAAAGAAGAAAGCTTAATTGAAATTTCCTAGCAAATAAGTGTAAATTTCCTAAAAGAAATACAAGGAGAAGACTTCAGTAAGAATACAGAAAGGAAATATCAGGAAGGTGGCAAAATATTCTGGAGATTTCAGAATCCTTAGAAATGGAAGGAAGACTACAGTAAAAGGAATTAAAAATGATAAAGGTGGCATGAAAACTAAAGATAAGGATATCCTAGATGTCTGACGTAATTGTTTTTGAAAGACTGCTAAATGAAACAAGCTGTGGCAGAACTGTAGCAGAATATTTTCAAGAGAAATGCAAGCATGAGTGCAAATCAGTACTTAAAGTAGAAAATCCATCAGAAACTTGAAATGTGAAAAGGCAGCTAGCTGGATTAAATGATAGATGACCTGAAATGCTAAATGGAGGTGTAAAAGTTTCATGGTGGCTACGCTGCAAAATTCAGAGGGCTTGGTCAAACTCCAGATGATTGAAGTAGAGTTCATAGTTTCCCATCCGTAAAATGGAGAATAAGCTGAATTTGAGATTTACTGAAGAATCTGTCTTTTACTAAGTGTTCCAGGTAAGATTTATACAAGCATACTTGAGAAGAAGCTAGGTTCATGCCAAATAGAGGTGCTCAAAATCAGAGGTTCACTTTTATGGATAGTTGAGAAATCATGGGAATATAACAAAGATTTGTTTTAAATTTTTGATCTGAAAAGGTGTATGACAAGATGCTGAGGAAAAAGCTTTTCAAAACACTATAATTATATGGAGTAAATGGTACATTATAAGAGCACTATATACATATTCTGTATTTAGTTGTAAGTCAGCACTTGGAATGGAAGGAAGTACAGGAAGATGGTTTGTAAAATCAGGTATAAGACAATGGTGCATAGTATCTTTGCTGTTATTCATCATCCATATGGGCTGCATCATGAAAGAAAGTGACATCAAACCTGATAGTCCAATCTGAAATATGCTTAGCTCTTGGCTTTATGAAGATGGTGGTGTAATCCTAAATACGGTTGAGTGGGAACATCCAGTGCAAATCTCCAGGATTCTCTAACTAAATTGCATAACAGCTCTAACAAATTTGGCATGAAAATCAGCAATACCAAAACTATGAAAATAGGCAGGAACATAGATAACTTCAACTGCATTCTAAGTGAAGATTTATAGAACATGTAAAATATTTCAGTTATTTAAACACAGCTTTTTGTGAAGATGGCAAATTAAATTTATAAATAGATAACAGAATAAGCAAAGCTGGTGTAGTTGGGGGGGGGGGGAAAGATCAGTCAAAACACCAAACTTACAGTATACAAGACAGTGTTGAAACCAGTATGGATCTGAGAGTTGGGTAGCAATAAAGCATCTCATCAAAGATATCAGATCACTGATATGAGAGTCATGGGGGGGGGGGGCTGAATAGATGGCATCATTGGTAGAATCATATTAAAAATGAAGATATTAGAAAGGAACTTGACATTGTTAGCATTTAAGGATGTGTGAGTAGAGTTAATCTGAGATGGTATGGCCACTTAAATAGGAGAGGAAAGATTAGCATAACGAGTGTATGCCAAGTTAGTAAGGGTGAAAACAGATATTTCTAATATGCAGTGGTTCTACATTAGAAATATCCCTTATCACCCTTACTGACTTTGCATTATCAGCAAATAATTGTATATTACTCTAGTAGTTCCTTCATTTTGTTTTGGGCAGGAACATTGGAAACACTGCTGCATCTTAAATGCAAAACCTATAGAACAATAAAACATTTCAGCTATTTTTGGCTCAGTTTCAGCTATGCAATAGAATTAGCATAGCTGATTGTGTCATAAGTTTGTCTGTATGACACAGCATAGACTGGAAACCACAGATATGAATGTTCTGAAAGAAAAGTTCAAAACTCAGTTGGCCACTAACATGGTATACATTAGCAATGCATGGTTTTAGAAAAGACGATGTGCTGAACTTTGAAGCATGAAATTATAATCTCCTTAGGAGAATACTGGGTTTCCCAATATCTTCTCATCTAGCAACTGAGAATACTCAGTTGCTAGATGAGAAGATATTGGGAAATTAGAAGTAATCACCATTTGGTGTTGAGCAGGAGATAAAATGGAATTTCATATCGAAAAGAAGAACATATAAGAAAATTTTAAAGTGCTCGATGTCTCTCCTGCATAAATCAAAACAGGAAAAAAAGTAACTACTGTTAATCCGAAGCTTTCATTTCAGTGGGCCCAATTTTAAAGTTACTCCACATTATAAGAAGAGGACAGAAATAGTACCAACCTCAATTTGCATATTTAGTCTTATGACAGGTTTTTGTTTATTTACATATAATGGATGGAATGAATATAGCATAGCAAAATAATTAAACAACCAGTTTAATCATTCCGATATTTAGTCTCTTTCACAGAGACATCTTCAGTAATACAATAATAAAATTGTAATTACTATTAGAAGAAATTAACTATTTTAAGCCTAAAGTCTCCTATAAGAGCACTTTTTTTTTTTTTTTTTTTGATACCTAGTATCCAAAGCATCGGGGACGATGTATTTCGTGTGTTCACCAAGACGAATGTAAGAAGATCATCCAAGTTGTCAGCTCTCTCAGTTTGACCATAATATGATAAGTTGAAGGGAAAAGAACCTTGTGAGCACTTACGAAATCAGAGAAGGCAAACCAACTTGAAAAGAGATTTGAAAATAGTGTAGAGATTATACAATTTTAAAGTTCCGGCTGTTTTTCCGAAGTGCCCCAGATATATAGGCAATATTAATGGCATTATGTCGATAGGGATGTTGATCTTTTTATGATTTCAGCCATTTTACAGGAAGGTCTGGAGAAGAAAGTTAGGTTGCGAAGAAAGCCTGGGTAGAACAAAAGTTTTACTGTTGAAAATAGTTTTAGTGACACCGTATTGTTGAGATCGGGGATGATGGAAAGTATGCATGTATCTACCTGGGTGGGTGGATTTTCTGTAAACTGAGAAAGGCAGGCTAGTGGGTACTCCTCATGATTTTAGGCAAAAACTAGTTTAATGTTCTAATTTCTTTGTGTGTGTTGTTACAATTTTAATCTTGCATTCCTGAATATTTCTCTGTGATAAATGAAATATCACAATGATTAACCCTGTTCTTTAATTATTTCTCTGTGCTGTATTTATTCCATAAAAATAATTATGAGTACCAATCTACAAATATGCTCGTTTACGGTTTATAAGTTCGCACAGCATTTCATATATTTTTATGAATCCTTTAAACCACAAATTATTGTAACTTAGAACTGAGTAAAAAATACCCTGAAATCGTGGTATATTTATTTGCGTACAAAATATATATCTTGGCTAATAGGAGAAAATGTGCAATTGAAAGCAAACTCCGTTAAATACTAGGTCATTCTTACCGATGTAAAGGTTAGAGGTAAATTGTGTAAGGAATAAAGGGGAAAAGTTTTTACTTTGAATTCTTTGTGGCCACAGATAATAAATATTAGTGAGACATAACTCAAGGGCCTAATAGGTACTAAATGATCAATCATTATAGGTTACTTTAATTATGTGAACACTGATTGGCTAAGAGTAAAATCTTATGAGAAGAATAAAACCGAATTTAGTTGAGCTGTTGCGTGACTTCCTCAAGTGACATCGTGACAGAAATCATTCGAGATCAAAGAATGTTAGATCTGATTTTTGTGTCAGGAGTTTCAACAGTGACTGTTCTGCCTCCATTTGGTAACAGATTGAACTACAAAGTAGGAAATTATGATTAACTAAAAAGAATACTAGATCCATTCCATAGTATCAGTGTTATATGAGAAGAATACTGTCAGTGCACGAGAAATATTTAAAAAAAAAAAAAATAAATGTTGTAATATCGGAATGTGTCCTTAGAGCTCGAATTAAGTAGGAGTGAAATGAATGTGCAATTTTATTAAGCAAGAGATTCTTAAAAAGAATATCATATGCACATCGATGACGGCATTTATGAAAGGTGTTAAGTATGGGAAAACTTATAATTATAAGTGTTAATATGAAAAACTGGCTCTGAAAGCTTAATATACTCGAAGAGAATCCCATCGTTATGTTGCATGGAAAAGAATGTGGAAGAATAACTACTAAATGCAAATGGAATGCACATGGCAGATGCAAAAGAGATTGTTCAACTAATGAGAGTCTATTTTATTAATAGGGAGCTGAATGCTACTTTTTCAATAAATGGTCATAGATTATCAAGAAACACATAGTAAAAGAGCATTCAGCTGAGCTGGCTCTGCCATTGACCTATGCTGACCATACGTACCGTTTTGAACGAGACAGTACCTTTTTTCTTTTTTTCATATTTCCCGGCAGTCCCGCCGTTTTAATAAAAATGTCAATTTTGTCCCGTTTTTAATAAAAAAAAAAAACTATAAATGTTTTATAATATTTTAATATCAAATTATTAACCTACAATCGTATATCAATATCATGGATACCAGTTAATTGTGTAACCATGGAGTCCCATTGTCGCTTCCAGAAAAAATACATGTCCACACTTTAGCGTCTCAGACACAGCTTCTGTTCTGCTGTAGCGTTAGTTTATGCTTTGCCTGTATGCTAACAGGTGGCTTTGTTATTCAATGCCGGTGGTTTAAATTTCATATTTTTTAAAGCTTTGAGTCTATCCTTGCAATGTCGAAGAGGGAACTAGTTTTAATGATGATCTCCAGGAAGAATTCAAATTTATCAAACTGGACAAGCTGTGTAGTGATGGAACAAAAGATTCAAGAGAAATTAAATGAGGCTAAGCTTTTTGAGGTAATTGAGAATTTCTATGAAACCAGCTTAGAATATGTCAACAAGTGGAAGTGCAGTTTAGGAAACACAGAAGTTCAAGTGGGTGCTACTAAGGAAGACACCTGAGTGGAAAGAAATACAGGACGGCCTAAACGAGGAACTCATCACACAGAAACAAGAAACTCGTGTATTCGATCAGTGGACCGTCATAAAATGTATGATTGTGAGGGAGATGGATACATGGAATAAAGAAAACATTCCTGTATCTGATAGGCACAGATTTTTTCTGAAAAGAGCGAAAAATGTCTAGACTTTCAAGACGTGTAGTATTGTAGAGTGTTCTTTGTCTTCCAGGAAGTAGAGCACCTGTTGAGAATATTTTGTTATGAACGGTATGTGGTCAAAGGAGAAATCTAGATCAAGTGTTGAGACAATTTTGTTTATTGTAAGACAAAATTGTGTCATGGAGTAAAGTTTTATAATAAGGTGTTGAAAGACCGGAATTTGCTGTGTAAGATCACTTCATCGGAGAAATATTCATGGTACGATTGTGGTGAAATACAGTCCCCCCCTCTACGTTTACCTAAATTTTTTGTATGAGTTCTGTCACCGAAGAATAATGGTAAGCTCAATATGTTTGTGTAATAAAACTTATCGTCTTTTTCATGAATACAGAATATTACATAATCCCCGTCCCGTTTTTGTCTCAAGGAAATATGGTCAGCCTACATTGACCTGTCTGTATAATTGAATTTTTTTAAATATTAAAAAATAAAAATATTTTTTAAGATGAAAAGCCAAACGGCTATTTTTTTCTGACGATGTTGATAAGTTAAGGGGATAAAAATCCCTTATTGTTTTTCAGCCAGTAAGCGAAACTAAGATTGAAACGTTCAGATCATAGTTTTCGATCTTAGTTTTGCTTACTGGCTGAAAAACAATAAGGGATTTTTATCCCCTTAACTTAAAAATATTTTTTATTTTTTAAAAACATTTTTTTATTTTCAATATAAAAAATATCAAACCACATTTACAAATTGAAATAATATTATTGAGGACTTAATAATTTTTGCATAAATAAAATGGAATTCTCCAGTTACACCACATTTAGAAAGAATGTAAATTACAGTGATGTGGAGATGTGACTATCAGAACCATTAGTTAGGCGCTTTAAATATTAATTGGGAATTTATTTCAAAGGAACATCTTTCTAAAATATTTAAGGAGTTTAGAGAGAAACTTGATTGCAATCTTATATGTGAACATCAAGACATATGAAAGAGAATATTATTCGACATCAAAATTCATTCAAAGAATTAATAAGGAATCTCAAGGATAAATTAAAGTGGTGAAAGATTTCTCAGTTTCGAGCTTAGTGGATGATTTATTTTACAATTTGGAGAAAATTTAAATAAGAAAACCTTTTTTAAGCATCGAACTTTATCAGACTTTACTGAAGCAATACATGATTCAACTGACAGGAAAGAAATGGAAAATTCAAAACATTCTCTGAAGACTTGTACCAAATTTAAGACTAAACTTGAATAGTTCAATGTTATTCTTACTCATACATGAGCACGTTAATTCATTTGTCCTTTTACTAAAATTTGTATAAAGAACTTAGTTGTAGGAAGACAACGATATATGTTCTCTGCAACTAATAGTTCCTGTTTTTAACATATTAGTAATTATTTACTGCTAATCTTTTTTTTTCTTCAAATAAATGGAAATAATTGAAAAACTTGAATACATTTGGGAATAATGAAATTATCTGCAAATGCCTTTTATTCCCCATAGAGAGTACGAGGCCGTTTTAGCCCTATTTGACTTTTAAAGATTCAGGGCAGAACCAGCTATCTCTGATATTGCTGATCTAAAACAAAATAATTTCAAGTGGAATCTGGTGAAGAGAGTATGACATACTAGTCCCACTATCCATCTTGTAGTCCCCATCCTTAATTCAATATATTATTGTTTGAAAATAGTATGGGTTCTAGGGTTAGTTTACTTTGGGGTGAAAAACCGAATGGTCTGGGAGAAAAATCTCACTTGCCCATGCTAGAGGGTTAGAAAAATTTCGAGTCACTGACTAGAATCTTATGGATAGAAATGCTATTTGCACAAGACTAGGCCTAAATTTACGTCAACTAAAAGAATTACCGAATTCAAAATTTATAACTTTATTTGACTTCCCTGTATCTTTACCATTAAAATTTAATGACATTTTAACCCATTAAAACATTAAACAATCTGTTAGATCAGGACAGCGTTTATCATCATTTCATATGAAAAAAAACTTAAATATGGTACAAAAGTCTTGAGTTCGATTTTCGTCTTGATGAGAGATCTTTTTATTTATATATATATTTTTTTTTTTCAGTTGAAGTGAGTTAGCCAATCTCATACAGAGGTAGCGGGTTCTTTTCTCCCAGAAACTCGGGGTTTTTCATCCCTCATAGAGAAAACTAGGCCGTAAGCACGCAATTTACAGACAAAAATACTAGTGATGGTGAGCAATAGATAGTGTAGATGATAATGATAGCGACATTATCATATGGGGAATATTTTGTGTAGTTAATGGATTAAGTGGTGGAGATGGAGAGCTAGAGTAGAGGCCCTCCCTTAATGAGTCCTTGGAACCCTTGGAGATGTCATGCAATAATAATAAACCAATGAGCTATATTGAGATAACTTTGACAAAGGGAAAATATATAAACAAAATTGATAAAAATCATACTATTTTAAATGGGGATCAGAAAGGCAAAACTCAATTTACTGACAAAAAAAAAAAAGATTATAGATATACTGTACACACTCGTTTCAGCTGTAAAGGATTAACCATTCAATTGACTTTTGACATGCATGCACATTAAAGTTATCCGTGAATGGAGAGTGCTTATTAACCACTAAAACTTGCACGTAATATGAAATATGTCAATCAGAGTAAACTTTTGGCCCGTGTTATTTCCATGGAATATCAAGGTATTTGCAATTTTAATGGACATTTCATATCTATGGTGACTTTACATGATTGGTGGGTGAATGGTTAAAAATGCAATATTATAGATATTCCATTGAAATAACATGGATATAAAGTTTAGGATGATTAATCTATTTCATTCGCATGTACTTTTGGGTGATTAAATACAAAAAAAAATGTAAAAGCTATAGAAGATAAATATGTTGATGAATGGATGAGGAAAAGATAGTATTTAATGACATTAGAAATTATAGTACTTGATGTCTTGTGCATGTGCTGCTAGATATAATTTGTGTTTTCATTTTCTTTCCTTTTTTTCATGTTCTTGAGTGTTCTAACTTGCATATCTCTGCTGATCAATCTTTCTGTTCCATAGCATATTCCATATGAATAAGTGAGGATATATACTCCTAGTTTATTGATTGGTGAATGGGGAGGTTCTAGAACTTGAAGGAGACCTGAGATCTTGTTCAGCTGTGAGAAAGCAACCATTATTTCTTGATGATGGAATCTGCAATTTTGTCTGCGACAGACCATGTGTGTGAGAGAGATGATGCTACACTATATTCAAGTTTTCTTCTTATCACAGGACTGTTGTTAAGATATGCCTCCCACTGCCAAGCATTATTTTGCTGCCCGTAAATCTAAAAAAATAATTATTTACTAAAATAAAGAGCCAAAAAGGCTTCATTTAGGCGATGCAAGATTATATATAAATCAAGTGGATATTAAATCCAGCATTATTTCAAAGCCGAATGCAGAAATTTCGTACGAAATTTGACCAGAGAACTTACGGAAATACTCTCGCTGGCACTTACGAGTTGTCCTAGCGCGGACCTTATAGGAGACATGATCGCCTGCCCAAGCATCCATACATGCGCCTTCTATTGGTCCATTTTGATAAGGTTTCACTTGCCTGACAGCTGTTTCGAACTGGTTGATTCTCCTCAGCGACCAGGCAGAAACCTTAAGAGAACAAAAACTCGTTCAGTACTAAGGAATTCGAAGTGTCGGAGAGGTGTATTTTTCGTAACCTTACCAAAATGAACCAATAGAAGGCGAATGTATGGACGTTTGGGCAGCGATCGTGTCTCCTATAAGGTCCTCGCTAGGGCAACTGGTAAATGCCGGCGAGTTTATTCCCATAAGCTCTCTGGTCAAATTTCGTACGAAACGTTTATAATTTCTGTATTCGGCTTTGAAATAATACCGGATTTAATATCCACTTGATTTATATAATCAAGAAAATATTTTTTTAAAATATATTTTATGATTGAGATACAATTTTTACATTTTTGCCACTCATAGGCATTGCCTTAGTTTCTTAGTGGTAAGACGACCCTGGCTGCTGACCGTCATAGAAATTAAAAACAGCGTGACTGTTAACGAACACATAGCATAGTTTAATAAAAGGAACGGCTGAACCGCGCCGAGAACTAAATGTCTTAAGAAGTACATTTTATGAGCTGCTAAATCAACAGCAGTATAAAGATTTCCTCGCACACTGTATTCCAGAAACTACATCAACAGAACAATTAAGAGGAAAAGTACATTTAGTAAGCCACGCTGGCGACAGACACTTCACTGAACCAAAAGACATTCAGTCTTCTTTTAACTAATTGACTGAATGAAAAAAGGAAAAGAGATTTTCCAAAAATCAACTACCATCATAGTGCGACTTATAAGCAGAGCAACAAGCACTACTGCATAAAAGCCAGCAGAGCAAAAAAAAAAAAAAAAAGCTCAAAATCGCGAGCACAATCCACAACATACCTTAGTTCTATCTGTCGGAGTAACCTGTTCTATTTGACGAAAAAAGTAAGAATATTTTAAAGAAATCTATCAATTCCTATAGATAAGAGATGCCAAACTATATCTTAAAAATACATAAGATGCAGGGGCAATTCAAATCCAATCTTTAGGTCTGAAAACGCTGCCAGTTAAAAAGAAATTAACAGCATCAACAAGAATAGAACAAACTCTCTCTCCTATTACGAATTAGGCCAAGTGGCGTGTTTAGGTCTCGGCCCAGAGTTTCATCGGTCTGCTACTGTTTCTACAACCTTTTGGTATGCAGTTCGTAATCTTCCTCAGTATTCTATCACATGTTATTCGTTTTAGATGCCCTTTGTATTTGGTTTTGTATATTTCTATTATTTCCATTATTGGTGTTTGATTTAGTTCTTTCAGTGTGTCATAAAACTGGGGAAGGACTGGCTGTGGGCTCCCCTCTCCCTGGCTTTAGCTAACCTATATATGGAACTTTTTGAAAATAATGCTTTAAACAATTATCATAAAAAAACCGAAATTCGGCTACGCTATGTAGACGATATTTTCATCATATTGCCAGGAACAACAGAAGAACTAACTGCTTTCAAAGATTACCTGAATAATGTACACAACAACATAAAATTTACTTTGGAACAAGAACATAAAAAACTTCCCTTTTTTGATATCCTAATAGAAGTCAATGAAAATGATAATAAATTATCCTTCTCCATCTATAGAAAACCCACCAACACAGGAAGATTTCTTAATTCGGCCTCACACCACCACCCCTCGCAAAAAATAAGTTTAATTAAAACCTTGAGGGACAGAGCTTATAATATTTCCAGCACAGAAAAGCAGAGAAATGAAGAATTTCAATATTTAACACAGATCCTAAAAAAAAAAAAATGGTTATGAGCCTAAGGCAATAAAAAGAATCCTCAACACACCTACAAGCATCTCACAATAGCAAGATTTCAAAAACGCAATCACGCTTCCATACGTCAAGAATGTTACAGACAAAATGGCCAAATTACTAAACAAACATAACATCAAAGGTGCTTTTCTACCTCGAAAAATTTCAAGATTTCGACATCCCCCAAAACCTCCACATCATCCTTTAAAAAAAACACTGTTTATAAAATTCATTGTTCCTGTGGCATCTGCTACATAGTCCAGACCAGGGGAAATTCTCATGAACACCAAAAAGACGTGCAAAAAAAGAAGAGAACACAAATCAGGCCTAGCATACCATACAACTTCCACCGGCCATAATGTACTCTGGTAATAAACAAACATGTCTTACATTGAAAAAAATTGTTACATAAGAAAATTTAAAGAAGCTGCAAACATGCTTAGAATTCCAACGCAATGCAACAAAAACCAGAGCCTAATTCTACACCAAGTTTGGTAAGCATTGATAAAAAATATACCCAAGTCAGACCTCGGAGACAATGTGAACGTGAATAGCAGAACGTGACAGCATCCAGCATTATTCAAACTTAGCATTGCATTGAATCTGCATTCTGATATTTAATTTAATGAACAGTTAGACGGCCACAACTGCATGGAATGAACTATTTCCAATAATTTCTCATTTCTTGTGTTTAAACTTTTAGTTACTTTTAAACCCTGAAGATGTAAGTCAAACGACTTACGAAACTTGTCGGGATTTTTTTTAGTGTTATTTATCTTAATAAACATGTGGAACAATTACGAAATCTTTCTTATGAACTGCTAAACCACAGAAACCTACGCCAACAACGAAACAAATTGTTATTGTTATTTGTAGAGTGCTCATTTTAATAATAATAGTGCTGTTTCTTCACCGTTGTAAAATAACCTTTGGTGGGTGGAAGCGACATAAATAATAAATACCATGAAATTGAGACATGTCCTGTACGGAATTGATTAAAATTTTGTCTTTTTGAAGTATTCTATTCCCCCTCCCCTCTGCTCATAGTAATTGAATTATAAATATCTACTTTCTTCTAATTTCGTATTTCATGCTTTTCAAAAAATGCACACTTCACGTCTAATATGCTTAAAGATTTTCTTTAAGCATATTCGTTCTTCAGACAATCTGTGAAGTATTCTACGAAATTTGATTTTGAGCAAAAATAAAAAGAACATGATCTGGAACGTCGATAGCCGTTTTTTTTCCCCGAAATATTTCAAATAATTATCTTGAAGTAAGTTTTTCAAGAACAAATAAAATGCATTGTTGACTAAGCGATTAGACAAAATTAGCACAAAAAAAAAAAAAAAATCGAAAATGATATTGGTTCTCCAAGGTAATGTTAAGTGAAGAAAATGTGCAAGGATCTCTTTCGTCCTGGCATTAAAAATTGCACAATAAAATGAGAAAAAATAAAATTAATTTCTATATTTTAAGTTTATCCAATAGAACTACAAAATAATAACAAGGACTGCGTTTCTTGCTATAGGTAACTGAGAGGCAGCAATGATAGCTGGATAATCTGGTTTAATTTAGTTATGTGTCTCTTCAGTGTGAAGGATTATCGCACCTCCTAATGGACATGACAGCCAAATTGCACTTCTTATCCATGTTCTTTCAACAGCTCTCATGCATGGTATCCAGGTTTTGATAGACGTCTAGCCAGTTGTGAGGTTAATATATGTATTTTTCAAAGTACACAATTTTACATAAAAATATGTGTTTTGATTTTATTTTTAAACCTTTACATTTTAAGTACATTAAAAAAAAAAGTACGGGGCGCTCAACTTAAAGAAGTTGTTCTGTGTATATCTTCATTGTTGGGCGTGCGCATGCGTTCAAGGTCTCGTGAACTCCAAAATTGCATAGCAGCGCAATGACAGTCTGAGAGATTATAGTTGAGATTAGTGTTGGTTGAGAGTACTGGCCTGAGGACGATTTCTTTAGATTATACATTTTTTTTTTTTTTTAATTTAATTTTTTTTTTTTTTTTTTTTGCTTATACAGCATTCGCATTTACAACACACATTCTAATATGAACAATAAAAATTATAAAATTATTAGTAATATATATATATATATTAGGATATATATATTAGGATAACCAAGTTATTTTATAAACTTGGTTATTTACATAATATACAATATCCCCAAGTTAAAAAAATATATTACTAATCATGTTTTCAATAAACACGAACAACGAAAGCCGCCAACATGAAGTAAATTGGACAACAACTTCAAACCTACACATTTGCCATGATGAGGTAGAACACGGCATTGTAGAGTCAAAAAAAATCACTTTGCTTCATATGAACAATAATCTCAGCTATAATTAGCCTGACTCTTTCAGCTCTACTATCAGATACTGGATTGCCTCCATAGCTGATCTTGAGTCACTGTAAATTATAATTCCTTCAGATTGTTGAGATGATGATAGATTTAAGTAGGCTTCTAGTGCTTTAATTATTGCGTAGAGTTCGCTGGTAAAATTGGAAGCGATTCTCCCAGATCCAACTTTTATTGAAAGTTTTTCACCTTTCGGGAGTAGAAGGAGAACACCAGCGAGGAACACGAAGAACACCAAGGAGAACAAGGAGAAAAATGGCAATACCAAGCTCACACAAGACATCCATAAACTCTTAAATCATCTAAAGTGTTTAGGTAAAAGTTGCATTCTACAATGGATTCCTGCTCATGTAGGCATTGATCACAACGAAGCAGCTGATAAATTAGCAAAAGAGGCCAGAGAACTCAACCAAGAAACTCATATGATAACTCTTGCTGATGCCAATGCACTAGCAAAAGCTAAACTAATTCCATTGAAATCAGTGATACAACATCAAATTCCCGAGATCAATGCTGACAGAAGGACCTCCACTACGATAGCAAGACTACGAACAGGACATTATAGAGGAATGAAGATCAATACAGATGATACGAGAACATATAGAAACTGCAACAACTGCCCCAATACGGAACTGACACCCACTCACATCTTTACCTGTCCAGCAATTACAGCAGCCTTGCAAGAAATAGATCCTAATCCTGAACAACAGCTCTATACAAACAAAATCACAGACATAGCCAAAGCAGTACAAAGAGCGCACGGAAACATCTAAGACTTCAAAGGACAAGACAACAACAACATCAGATACTGGAGATGACGTGGTTCCACACACGCACAAGTGTACAACAATAGAACTTTAACACGGACTATAGCACAAGTTCATAATAACTGTAATTTACAGTCGAATATCATAACTTTATAATTGTATAGCTTTAGAGTGTCTCAATGTTTATTTCAGTGTCTTTTAATATCTTTCTGTGTTCTTAACGCCTGATGAAGTCAATCTCGATGAAACATGTTGCGTTTGCAAATAAATCTCAAATGTTATAATTCTCTGGTTTATAGTCAGTTTATATTAAAAATGAACATATCCCAACCCCGAGTTAATAATAGTAGTCATTACTAATAATATATATAAGAAAAGGTCTCAATTTTTTCCTTGCGCCTAAAACTATTCCCAAGGAAATGTTTTTAACTAAGATAGAGAAAGCCGCATCACTACTTCCTGCTGCAGACGCCAGTTTACTTCGCATGGAAGCAATACTTGCAATTAATAATGCAAGACCTCCATCTGATAACATCTCCCTTGGCGAAAGGCTAGCAATAAAAAGTCTTAAGAAAAACAAAGACATCGTTATCATACTAGCTGACAAGGGCACCGCCATTCTAGTGCTAAATAAAACAGATTACCATGAAAAAATCTTGGCATTATTAGAGTCAGATACATACTTGGAAATTGAGAGAGATCCAACGAGGAAGATACATAACAAAACAAACAACCTCTTACAAAAAGCTACAGAACTTCCACGAAACATACGCCTTGCCGCTCGTTCTTTACATCCACTCATCCCAAGGTTATATGGTCTCCCAAAGATACACAAGGAAAACTACCCACTGAGACCAATAGTAGATAGTATTGACTCGCCTACCTACAGCTTATCTAAGTTTCTGGCTTCATCTTTAAAAGGTTTTATAGAAAATTCTTCTTCATACATAAAAAAACAGATTTCGTCTCGAAAATCAAAAATTTCAAACTCCAGCCTTCAGATATCGTGGTGAGCTTTGACGTGGTGGCTCTCTTTACAAACGTACCAACTCAAGAGGTTCTCGATATTTTAAAGAACAAAATTTCAAAAAAGAGATGTTTTCCTTGCTATCACATTGCGTTCACTCCGGCTACTTTCAATATGAGAAGAAAATCTACAAACAAAATAAAGGATTGGCAATGGGAAGCCCCCCCTGACTCCCATATTAGCTAACATCTTTTTTGAAGATTTCGAACAAAAGGCAATCTCCTCAGCTACTCTTAAACCAAAAATTGAGCTAAGATTTGTAGATGACATATTTCTTATTTGGGACCATGGCACCGATAACCTTCAGTCTTTTTTAAACCAATTAAACAACTTCCACCAAGATATCAAATTAACAATGGAGGTTGAAGAAAATGGATCTCTTCCCTTTCTGGACGTAAGACTTACTAAGTCATCTGATTCTATTAAAATATCAATCTTCAGAAAATCTACACACATAGATAGATACCTGCATGCGTCCTCATCACTATCCTGCACAGAAAGTGGGTATCATCTCAACCCTAGCACATCGTGCTAGATCTATACTGCCAGATGATGAAGATCTAAAAAATGAACTACAACATCTGCAAAGAACCTTCACAACTAATGGCTACTCGTTGAAAACTATTAAAAACAACTATACCACCGCCATCAAAACAACTCAGAAACACAAGACAATCCAAAAAGCTATATCTCCTTACCATATATCAGCTCGCTCTCCACAAATCTAAGAAAAATTTTAAGAAAGTTCAACATAAAAACCCGTTTCTCTACTCTTCCTAAACTAAGATCGATTTTAAGCAAATACAAACAAGCTCACAACCATCTACAATTCCCAGGAGTGTACAAAATCACGTGTGACTGCGGGAAGCAATACTATGGCCAAACTGAAAAATCCATCCTCCTACGTCTAGAACACCAGAGAGACATCGCCTACAAAAGAACTAGAGCAAGTGCCCTGTCAAGCCATGTACTGTTTTCAGTAAACACAAATCATGAAGGCCGTCAACATGAAATAAACTGGACAACTATCTGAAACCTTCATATATGCCATGACGAGGTGGAACGACGCATAGTCGAGTCTAAGGAAATTGTTATGAACCCTCATCACATAAATAATAACCTTAGCTATAATCTACTGGACTCTTTCAGCTCTGCTATCCGATATTGGCACACGGGTGAAAATAGACGCACGCAGCTACTTAACAATAGAACTTCAACACGGACTGTAGCTACAGTTCAAAGCTAACTGATTTTATAATAGTCGTTTTATATAGTGATACGATGTTTCTTATAGTGTTTACTTGCTTTCTATGTTGCCACGCCTGAAGAAGTCAGACAATCCGATGAAACATGTTGCGTTTTGAATAAATTTAATTGTTATTCTAGTCTCGGTTATACTCAGTATATATATACAGTATATATATATATGAGAGAGAGAGAGAGAGAGAGAGCAGGTTAAGAATGATTTCTTTTGATTCTATTATCGCCCACGATCAATTAGAAAGAAAGATAATAGAATCAAAGAAAATCATTCTCGGTCCCCTATATACTGTATATATATATGAGAGAGAGAGAGAGAGCAGGTTAAGAATGATTTCTTTTGATTCTATTATCGCCCACGATGAATTAGAAAGAAAGATAATAGAATCAAAGAAAATCATTCTCGGTCCGCTACATCTCAACAACAACCTGAGTTTAAACCTTTCTGACTGTCATTGTGCTACGATCAAATACTGGCGTTCAAGAGATGCTATACGCCAACGAGAGAACAGTTTTGAATGCGCAGACTTCAACGTTGAATATATTATGTACTAACTTTCCGTGATGTTTCAATTATTTCCTCTATGTTTTACTAGTTATTTCTTTTGTAATGTGCACCTGAAGAAAGCTGATACAAGCTGAAACTAGTTGTGCTATTAAACTTTGTTTTCATTTTTCTCGGTTTCTATTGATTCAATATTTTTAATATATATATGTGTGTGTGTGTGTATATATATATATATGTGTATATATATATATATATATATATATATATATATATGGGAATAAATTTTTAACTTGGGTATATTGTATATTAGGATAACCATAATAGTGATCAAAGCTTTAACCACCTTTACAATGAGTTGCCCTGGTGTTGTACCATCTTTAGACTTGAACTTTGTTTCAGGCGCAAACTTAATTGTTTGCATACTTGGGATTAGGAGCTAAAATAACCAAGCATATAAAATTGCTTGGTTATCCTAATATATATATATATATATATATATATATTAGAAAGATAGGCTTTTACTCGGTTGTTGTGATACATTTCAAAACATAGATTTAATGACTTAAAAAACCGAGATAACTTAAAAAGATTTTAATGAGAATAATACAACTAGTTTCTGCTTATAACAGCCTTCCTCAGGTATTCATAAAGGAAAAGAATAGCAATAAACATTGAAGTATCTAAAAAAAACTGGAAATTATAGGTAAAAATTGCCACACATTAATTGATACATAAAAAACGTTGTATTTTTTTCAAGTTGTTCTAACAGGCGTGCCATTGTTTATTGCAAGTGTGCGTGCAGGCTCAAGTGAACGCCAATATTGAATAACTGCAACATGGCTATCTGGGATATTATAACTCAAATTGTTGTTTAAATGGACAGGGTTCAGCAGGATTTCCCTTGATTCTACAATTTTTCTCTCAAATTCATCATCACAGCGAAAAATATTTTCTGATCTATCCCAGCAAACGGAGTGGCTTTGTTGATCATCATTAGGATTATTAGAAAAAAGAACATGACTGGATAACGCAGTTGCATGAGATCTTTTGTAAGAGATGTCTCTCTTATGCTCTTCTATACATTGTTCAATAGATTTGTTAGTTTGTCCAAAATAAGGGATATTGCAATCGCACTGTAATTTATATACACCTGGATATTTTAGGTTGTGATGAGTAGGCTTTGGATGGCTGATTAGAGAATGGATTTTAGGAAGTGTGGTGAAGAACGTCCTGATATTGTATTTTTTATGGACTTTAGCTAATATTTTAGAGACTGTGCTAATGTATGGAATGAAGATGCTACCTTTAAAATTAATAGTTTCTGTTGTGCACTTCCTAGGAGGATCCAGAAGAAATTTCTTAATGTTCCACTTAACTCTATGTCTGGTGTTGATGGCATGTTCTGCAATTCCAGACTGTTCGGGTTCAAGGTACTGGATGTATGACTGGTGTTCTTCTAACCAGACCTGAGCAGATCTTTCTGTTTTTCCAAAATATGATAATCCACACGAGCAGGGAATCTGGTAGACACCTGGATAACTGAAATGTGGGAGCTTGTCCTTTGGAAACATTAGGAATGTGGAGATTTTTTCTGATGGGTCGAAAAGCCACACAGATATTTAGTGATTTTAGCACCTTAGCTATGCGTTCACTAACCCCATGTCAGAACTACAACAGTTTCTCTCAAAAATTAATGCACTTCATCCAAGGATCCAGTTCACCCTAGAAGTAGAAGTAAATAAGCAGTTAGCCTTTCTAGACCTCTTGATTCTTCACCAACCAGATGGTTATCTATAATTCACAGTCTATAGGAAAGAGACTCATACAGGCCAGTACATCCATGCTGAATCACATCACCATCCCAGCCAAAAAGCAGGTACTATAAAAACACTAGTTCATAGAGCCAACTCCTTTTGTTCTTCAGAAGAACTTTTGCAAAAAGAATTACAGTATATTAATTCCTCCTTCATATCCAATGGCTATAAGTCCTTCATAAAAAGAGCTTTAAGTAGTCTTTCTCAAGCATCATCTTCAAGTACAAAAGAACCTACACATATACCCATCCCCTATGTACATGGGGTTAGTGAATGCATAGCTAAGGTGCTAAAACCACTAAATATCTGTGTGGCTTTTCGACCCATCAGAAAAATCTTCACATTCCTAATGTCTCCAAAGGACAAGCTCCCACATCTCAGCTATC
Organism: Typopeltis vanoorti; assembly: GCF_054136105.1. NCBI lineage: Eukaryota > Metazoa > Arthropoda > Arachnida > Uropygi > Thelyphonidae > Typopeltis > Typopeltis vanoorti. The sequence continues at coordinate 13,272,958 of NC_143549.1, read as the reverse complement.
CAGGTGTCTACCAGATAACCTGCTCATGTGGATTATCATATTTTGAACAAACAGGAAGATCTGCTCAGGTCTGGTTAGAAGAACACCAGTCATTCATCCAGTAGCTTGAACCCAAACAGTCTGGAATTGCAGAATATGCCATCAACACCAGACATAGAGTTAAGTGGAACAAGACAAAAGTCATTCACAAAAGTTGGTTCCTAATGGAATGGCTATACAAAGAAACATGTGAAACATTACTTCACTCCCCTAACTTAAACAGATCCGATGGTCTACGTCTTTCCCCCTTGTGGGAGATAGTACTTTATAAAGCAGCAAATCTTTCCTAACATATAATTGTAAACACATATATATATTTATATGAATAAAAAAATTAAAAAAAAATTAAATTATTATAATTGAATAATTAAATAACTAAATAATTAAATTTAAATAATTAAAAATAAATAAATAAATAATAAATAAATAAATAAATAAATTTAGGAAATTTAACCTTAGCTACTTAGGTGGCACTTTGGGAAGTATACAAATGAAATAAATAGTGGTAGATGTCTACAACACACTAGTATATTTCTTCATTATTTGGAATTAAAGTGCAACTGTAAGCATTTGGTAATTTAATATTTCAGCAATAAAAAATATGCATTTGTAACTTAAATGAACGTGTGTTGTGTTTTCCACAGTGAAACTTTACTCAGTTAAATTCCAGTTTCCTCACTACTCAAAATGTAAACAAATACACCTTCTACTTGAAAACAATAAGTGTATAAAATCCTTAATCAGGAATGAATATGATTAGGATATGTGGAAAACTTCCATGGGAAATGATACCTTTGGACAATACCACAAGTCATCTATTTTACAAACTGATTAAACTAAAGTTCCCATAGTTTGACTGAAAGAGGACTGAAAACTAAGACTGGAAATAAATGAGTAATCTTCAAGAAAGACTAATGAAAAAATCTACAGTGTGGAGAAAAAAAATTCACACACATTTATTTATTTGTTTATTTAATTCTCAGTTATTCTGACTAGAAAATGTAGTTAACTGATTTTTAAAGTAAAATAGAGAAAAAAAGATTATGATTCCTTATACCAAATCTACCAGAATTCCAAAACTAGGATGTAGCATGTACCCTCAACTATATGATGTCATTTTGGACAGAATGCATGGGAAAACATAGCATGAGGCACCGAGCGAAGGAATTAATGAAGAGTATTAAACGGATGGAAATCTAAAGGATGTAATCAACTAGATTTTCTGTTTATTTACAGAAATATCATTCTTTCAACTCGTGTTTTGTGTGTGTGTGTTGTGCTGTGGATATAAAAGTCAACTATTTTGGAATATCTATGTGCATTAAGAAGAGCCATTCTGGAAAGACTATAAGTAATTTAAATTATCTTTAGAATTTCTAGACTACATACTAAAGTTGTTGTAATACATTTAAGTCTCTGTTTATTTTAATTTATATTTTTTAAATGCTGTTTGGTTTTTCTCTTGACTGTAAACTAAAAATACCAATAGCCAAACATTTTGTAAAAAAGATAACATTAATTAGAAAAAGTTATGAAGTTTAAGATCTTAAATGTAGACAAATCAAAATATTCGGATGAATTATGTCGATGAGGAAAAAAAAGTGTGTGTTTGAGGGGGACACCAACATATAATTAAATTATTCAGAAAAGGTCTAAATGCTTCCACCATCTCGACTCTACTCTAAGAATTCCCATAGTCTTTAACAGGAACGAAATACCCCAAACTATATTGGAAAATTAGTACTGGCATCTATAGACAATCAAAGATAATACTCGATGACAATGACGGATGTGTGTCACCCTGGGAAATTCCAAGATATCTTATCTCAAAAGATTGCCCACAATTCCATAGGCAAACCAAAACACCACATGATGTCTCAGAGACATATGTTCTGAAATTTCCAAACACATAATGTCAAGATTCCTTATCTCTAAACATCACCCACAATGCTATATGCAAATCAAACACACCATGTGATGTCTCTGACAGAAGGGTGGCCCTCAGCAAAATTCCGAACATTCCAAATCCTATCTTATCTATACCACCACCCGCAAGGCCATAAGCAAACCATTTACTTATCTACATCTCATAACACACACATCCACGACACTGACGTCGCTTCCTCCATTCACCCTACCCCTATTTTGTTTAAAGTGTCCCACCAATCATGGCATGAAATCCTTATCCACTAATATATCTTCCTTTTCCATTCAAAACAATAATGTCACTTATTTACAGCTAACCAATGATGTCACTTATCTTCATCTGATAACAACACACCCAGGATATGGATATCACTTCCCCCATACACCCTACCCCTATTTTCTTCAGTGTTCCACCAATCATAACACAAATCCTTGTCACAATTCCATATGCGAACCAAAACACATGCCCCCAGGGAAATTAAAAAGATTCCAATCCCATTACATCACACACAATGATGTCATCATCTTATCAACCAATCACACCACAATTCCTTGTCTCACCTTGATCTTTATCTTGTCACTAGTGCCTAGTCTACTACTTAGCCACTTCAAATTTCCTCATGCAAAGCTATCTTTGCATTAAGAAAGTTAGCTTTCATTAGGAATACCCATCTAATTAAGCATTGGTCCACCTCTCTGTGTAGTCACATCGCATAATCACCTAGGAACAGATTACACAAGACATTGATCAACTTACATGCATAACTCGACCCATGTCCACTGCTGCAACTCCATCAGTTCATGCTCATTCCGTGGAGGATGATCAGTTCTCCCACCTTGTTCTGGTATCCTACATATGCTCAATTGGGTTATAGTCAGGGGAGTTTGGGGCAAGGCAATGTGACGAATCGTTATCGTGTTCCTCTAACCACTGAGTAGTTATACGAGCCCAATGACAAGGTACGTTGTCCTGTTGAAAGATGCTGCTGTTGTCAGGGTTGACTTTGTGCATTACAGGTGGAGATCATCTGCTAACAGGGCCATGTAGCTTCCACCATTCATTGTTTGTGAAATGATAACCAGCCGACCTAGGTTCCCAGACCATAATACCGCCTCCACCACCCTGTTGAATCCCAAATGTGCAACCAGGGCTTAGGGCTGCATGTTGTTTGCTCAAAATGTGAACCCTGCCATCAGCATGATGCAGCAAGCGGGACTTATCCTTCCAGACGATCTTCTTCCATCTGTCGAGAGTCCACTGCTGATGTGAGGTATTGTTTGTGATGCCTGGCCATCATCATGGGTTGTCGAACTGTGGAACCCCAGGCAAAGCAAAGCAAATTTCCACATGAACCATGTGCCAGAAAAGGTTCATGTGGAAATGGGTTGAACTACTGCACTGTTATACTAATGGGTGAGCTGTGTGACTGTTTCACATCTTGATGATAGCAGCCGTGACACCCTATGCTCACCTCTAGGATTAACCACGTACATTGCTAACCAATGTGAGCCCTTCTGGGACCTGTCCTCGGGGCTCCATCTGCATGTAGTCAAATTAGCTTACAGCACCACGTTTTTCCGTTATTGGCAAACGTTTACTGATTATGTACAGAGGATGTGTGTCCATTTATAGTAGCCGCACATGACGTTGATTTCGTTATTTTGCCAAATATGTAAAATGGGGGGGGAAGGTTTTTGTTTCTGATGCAAAGCTAACTCAGTGTAAAATAATATGATGGAATATCACTCAAGATGATTATTGTATATATGTAAATATATTCAGAGATATAACATAAAAGAATAAAATAAAATAAAATAAATAAAAAATAAAATAATAGTATTATTATTTACAATATGCAGTGAACATACATATTAATTATGTACATATAAAACTGTGGATATTGCTCAAATTATACTACTTACAAGTCATATCACCATATACTAGGGAAATCATCAACAAATACCTAGGTGAGTCTATACTGAGATATATATGGTTCTGCACTGCAATACTTAATGAAAACTAAACTCAATGGAAAATAGGCTAATGACAAAACAGCTCTTGAATGCCCAAATCGTACCCTTCTTTTTCATCCATCAACATATCAACAATCGACTTCTTACTGTAACCAAACTTAGACACCCAACAATAGTAACAATTCCATATCAAATAAGACCTCAGCATTTAACATACATTACAAGTAATTATAATAATGCATATGGAAAAGCAATCATCATTTCCCTTTACCAGACCTGTTAAATAAGTTCCCATGCAGGCACTCTTTAGGGCATCATATGAAGCCCTAAAGTGTGCCTTGTGATCCCTATACTCAACATGCAGAATTAACAATGTATTATATTGAAATAGACATGTGCTTTAAAAATAAAAATAGTAATCTACAGGGTGATCAAAATTAAAGTATCCCTGTTTAAGGTCAGTAGTATACCGGGCACTTCTGACAAGATCAAGATATGATAAGAAATCGTGATGTGATTGGTTGTTCATCTTATGACGTCATTGTGTGTGTGATGTCATGAGTTTGGATTGTTTGGAATTTCCCTGGGGGTATATGTGTCAATGGCTTCAGTTCTTGTGTTTTGTTCACGCATGTTATTATGGGTGATGATTAGAGATAAGGATTCGTATCTTTCTGTTTAATTTCAGAATATAGTGTGCGTGCCATTTTTTACTTAGATTTGATATTAGCACTCGTAATTTTTTCCTATCCAACTGGTTGGTTGTATTTCGACTGTTTTACTTATAAATTCAGTTCCTACATATTCTAACCGGAATAACTGAGAAAATAAATAAATAAAATGTGTGTGAATTATTTTCACACACTGTAGATTTGCCAATAGTTTCTTGAAGATGACTCATTAATTTCCGGTTTTGTTTTTGGTCTTCTTTTCAGACTATGGAACTATAGTTAGTCATTTTGTATACAACTAATCACATCCTGTATTAGATGACTTGCAGTATTGTTCAAAAGGTATAATTTCCCAAGTTTTTTTTCCTGCACTTCTGGAGCTTCTCTGATTACTGACATCATGGAAGAAAGTAAACTCAGTGCTTGCCTTTCTGTTAATCTCATTTATTTCCAGTCTTAGTTTTAGACCTCTATCAGAGTATGGACCTGTAGTTTAGTCTGTTTGTATTAATCACATCCTGTAATATATGAGTTGCGGTATTGTTCAAGAGGTGTCATTTTCCAACGGTTGCTTGTTTCTCAAACACTTACATGTGACTAAGTGATCAGCATTCACATGATTGTGATGACACATATCCTAAACTTATTCATTCCTGATTAAGGATTTTATACACTTATTGTTTTCAAGTAGATGGCTTGTTTTGTGTAGCTAGGAAACTGGAATTCGATCTCATTTAAACAATGAGTTCTTTGGTTATAGGAAGTCACATGTTCTCATTATTGGTTTTCGATTGGTTCTGATTTTTTTATAGACTGTAATGGTTAGGAGATTCCTGTTGTCTCTTCAGTATTTGGAATATCTATATGCACTCCGAAGTTCATAGTTCCAATATGAGTTATTCTGCAGAAAATGTAAGTAAGCTAATGTTTATAACATGGCAAGGTCAAATTTAACAATAGGTGAGTTTTTTTAATGTCTAAGTTTTTATATATAAGGTAAGAAGGTGATTTTAATCTAGAAAGTAATTTTTTTAATGTCTAAGTTTTAATATAAGGTTATAAAGTGGTTTTGCAATGGAAAATTAAAAATCATTTATATATATATATTGGTTGTTAGTCATTGGGAAAAGATATTGAGGGTTAATATTTAGTAAACTTGTGTAGATGAAAGCATCACATAGTGTCGAAATTGCAAAAACACTTTATGATGAGTAACATTTATCTGAAATCTAGAAAGTAATTTTTTTTAACCAACTCACTGGCCATTATGGATCAAATACGCATCCTCATATGCTTTGTATCCATCATATATTTCAATATAATAATAGTATTACAATTTTAATATGCACTTCGCATCCATGATAAACTTGATATGTCTTGGCCGGTAGCATGGTTAATGTCTAAGTTTTTAATATATAAGTTTATAAGGTGGTTTTGCAATGGAAATTAAAATCATGTTCATGAAAATGTTTCAACTGTTTTTGTGTTAAGTGAAATGTCCATAAGTTATTTATTTATTTTTTTTGCTTGTTACGATTTTTTGGAAAGATTTTGAGGGGTAATGTTTAGTAAAATTGTATTAGTGAAAGGATCACGTAGTGTCAAAATTTCAAAATTACTTTATTGTGAGTAACATTTATCTGAAATCTAGAATGTAATTTTTTAGTGACTACATTAACGAATTTTGTCTATAAGGTTATAAGGTGGTATTTGCAATGAAAAATTAAAAATCTTATTCATGATTTTCAATCTGCTTTGTGTTCAGTGAAATCCCATAAGGCATTATATATAGTCATTATATATAAGTCATTATACATATATTGCTTGTTAGTGATTGGGAAAAGAAATTGAGGGTACTTATTTAGTAAAACTGTGCTAGTAGAAGTATTGTGAAGTGTCGACTTGGTAAAAGATATTGAGGGTGGTTATTTAGTAAAATTGTTTTAGTGAAAGCATCACGTAGTGTCGCAATTGCAAAATCACTTTTTATTTATTTATAAAAGAGATTTTTGAATCTAGAAAGTTAATTTTTTTTAATAGCGATCGTCAGTCATTCGGTTTGTTAGTGGCGGCATTGTGTATAATCATGCACCAGTTATTGTAGAGCTGGATTTGACAGATTCATCTGTAGGTGAAAATGAACAATGACACACAAGTCATAGGGTTAGTCCTCATTTGTGGCTGATATGGCTGGGGGGAGGCGTGACTCCCTCCCAAAATTTACATTCAGATTCTGTATGTGAAACTAAACTCTCTGCTACTACTACTACTACTGACCCCTCACTCTACAGGGATTTTTATACAGTTTTGGTGGGCTGATCACATTTCTCTATCAAATATCAAACTCATCAAATGGAGTATCAAATTAGATTTCGTGATCTTCAACTCCTCCCCAGAGTATTTTTTTGGAATGTTTCGAGATATGCTTAATGAGATCATTCAGCGATTATCGAGTTTAGGAACTTTTTCTCACGTTCGGTTGGGCGTTAGTGCATCCAGTTTAGAAAGCAATATTAACTTACCATTCATGTTGATTTCTGAATTAACTATCCAAAGGACAGTTGATGCATTTTATGCTGTTGCCCAATCGAAACATGAGTTTCTTTTGGCAAATTATCATGTTATCGATGTCGTACTTATCAATATAAGTAACAATGGTGGTAGCAGAACCAATGTAAAAAGAAGAACGCTGCTTAGCATGGATGAATTTGTGAAAATAAAAAAAGCTATTGTGGAAAGTACCAACAATGACAATCTTGGGATGGCCTGAGCACTTGTTCTGGGTGTTTTTGCACACACACTGATGATGCCCAGACAAGTGCAGTTAGATTGTAAAAAGTTACAAACAAAAAGCGTTTAACTCTCCACAAAATTGCAGGACTTCCGCTCACTTCTTGCAGTATTCCAGAAGCAGGTCCCTTTCAAAATCATTTGACTCCGGAATACCAAATCATAATTTTTTCGGCAGATGCCGATTTTTCTGTGGTGTTTCAGGGACCAAATGCATGTAAACAGATAAACAGATCTGTCTTTTATACCGTAGCTCTCATTATGATTTAGTGCATAGTGTGGCAGCTCTGTTTGGGGGTAGCTATTATTTCCCCAGTTGTTTTTCGAACATTCAAAAATCCAATCGAATTTCAAATCTATAAATGTAAAAATGTGTGCATCTTCTATCGCACAAAAGCTAGTCATAGTGCGCAGAACCTTCTTTTGTGTGAGTCATGCAATAGATTTTTCTACGGCAATGATTGTCTGAATTTGCACATACAAAATAATATTTGTTCAAAATACCATTGTTGTGGACAGTGTTTGGATACTTTCTCTACAGATAAAAACCATGACTGTCCACCTGAAAATTACTTCCACCACTGCAAATTAGTTCACACAAAACAGATGTGTTTTGTGTAAAAATCGGAGGCCTCAAATAAGCAGGTTTCTATGATTTTTTTGACACAGAAACTATTACTAAAAATCATCGTCATGTTGCTGTTTTATGTATAACTGATTTTGGTAGTCACGAACGCGAGTTCTGGGGTGAAAACTGTCATGGTCAGTTCCTAGACGAGTTGTTTTCTGTTAAGAATATCATGAAAAGGGATCGAGATGATAGGATCCTTCAGACTGTCAAACCAAAATACAAAAACATCCATTTGATTGCACACAATTTTCGTGGTTTTGACGGCTATTTTATTTTGGAATATCTTTTTTCAAAAAATTTCCAACCCCGTGTAGTGTTTGATGGATCAAAGATACATGCTATTTATTATGACCCATTAAACATCATATTTCTTGATAGTTTTTCCTACATTAGTGTGGGTATGAGGAAATTACCAGCCATGTTCGATCTCCCAGAAGTTCGTAAGGGTTTCTTTCCTCATACGTTTCACACATCCGATTCACTAGATTATCGCAGAGTCATCCCTGAAAAATCATATTTCCAAAAAGAATTTATGAACAAAGAAATTCGTATAGAATTTAAGACTTGGTACAAAAATCGGCTAGGCACTAAATTCTGTCTAAAAGCGGAACTATTAGCTTATACAAAAGATGACATGAGTGTTTTGCATGACAGTTGCAATACATTTCACACTCTCTTCATATAGCTCACCCAGATCGATCCGTTTCTCCATGACATTACAATTGCAGAAGTATGTTTGAGAGTATTTCTCCAAAACTTTTCAAAACCTAACACTTTGGCCATACTTCCTGCTCGGGGTTACAGTGGGGCAAATGTTCAAAGTCGAAAGGGTTTGGTTTGGCTCAAATGGCAAGAACAACAGAACAACATAACCATACAACATGCACGTTCTGTGGAGGGAAGTCTGCATTGGACCATATTTTGTCGATGGGAAATGTGGAAGCTTTTTATATGAATTACAGTTGCTTCTTCCATGGATGTCAAAATTACTACAGACCAAGTACATTCCAACCATACAGAAACACAAACATGATCACTCTTTTTGAGCAAACAAAGGATCTCGAAAACTATTTTCGTAGCCTCGGATTCGATATGATCTCAATTTGGGAATGTCGGTTTAATATAGAAATTTCGGAAAACACAGCCATGAAAAATTTTATTGCTGCTCTTAAAATTCCAGATCCCATTTTACCTCATAGTGCTCTGCATGGTAGCAGAACCGACTGCTACAAAATGTATCACAAAATTCAGTCAGAAGGGGAAGTTATTCGCTATTTGGACTTCAATAGCCTTTATCCATGGGTAATGAAATACCAGGTATTTCCTATGGGGCATCCCGAAGTTATAATCGATAATTTCGACTATTCTCCTGGGGTATACTTTGGTAGTTGCCATGCAAAAGTGGAAGCACCTGCCGAACTCCTTTTACCGATTTTGCCCATCACAGTGAACGAAAAATTAATCTTCCCCTGTGATGAATCTGTGCTTTCAAAATGGCCCATTGTTCTCTCATACGGACCGATCTTTTATAGGTTTTTGGTGCACTCCAGAAGTAGATTTAGCACGTGCTCGCGGTTATAAAGTTATTGAATTTTACCAGGTGTGTCATTTTTCTCAAAAATTTGAACGTGAAGAAAACTTCTTTGCTCACTACACTGATACCTTTCTGAAGCTGAAACAACAAGCATCTGGATGGCCTGGAGGTCAAAACCGACAAGCTTATCTGGATGAGTTTTTGCTAAGGGAAGGTGTTATGTTAAATAGTGAACACATTAATAAAAATCCTGGCAAACGTTCACTTGCTAAGCTTCGTTTGAATTCCCTATAGGGAAGGCTTGGTATGAGAATGTTAAGAACTCAGAACCAGGTGATTTCCTCTTATGAAGACCTCGTAGAACTTTTTTTAGATAACAGTAAAGTTATCCAAGATGCCAGGTTAGTTTCAGAAGAGCAGATGATGGTTGCCTACTCTCCTATTGAAGGCACGAGCCTGAAAATAGGAATGGGAATCTGCCATCTCCTCATTTGTAGCTGGCTACGGTAGGATAAAGTTATATGAAGTCATGGAACTTTTGCAAAGATGGCTTTTATACACAGATACTGATTCTGTCATTTTCAGTGAAAAACCGAGTGATTACTCACCGTCCAATGGTGAGTAATACCTGGGGATCTAGGCAACGAACTCAACAGTGACTTTATAGTTGAGTTTGTTACCACAGGCCCCAAATCTTATTCCTACAGAATGCGGGGGGGAGTAAGATTGTGACCAAATGCAAAGGCATTATTTTAAATTCTCGCACGGCCACTGAGATTAATCTGGAATCTATGATAGCAACAGTAAGGGGTGAGCCACAAAACATCCAAATTCCTGTACCATTTTCTGTCCATAGAGACAAATGGAGCTGTCAACTCAAAACGACTTCCGTAACAAAAAGATTTGGATACACTTTTGCGAAGCGCATAGTGTCAACAGACAGATGCACTTTTCCCTATGGGTATTTTAAAGGATAATTCCTTACACTCACATACCATAAGCAAAAGATGCCATCTATGGGACAGAAAACTAAAGAACATTCTACCTGGTAGGTAAAAATCCATGATTGTTTCCCCACATGATAATTTGCATTGTCGTTGTTCTCTTGTGCAGTTTTCACATCACTATTATTGTTACTATTATTCCACAATAGCTTTTTTTCTTAGAATTTAAAAACAAAACATTCGTCTTGGCATGATTACATGGTAATTGTGATTAAAAAAAATCTTGATGGGGAGATTTTTTTAATATTAAAAACAAGTATCTATCTGTTTTTACATGATCTCTGATTATATAAAAATAATCACAGTCTAATTATGTTGTCATTTTCGCTATGTTCATACATCCATTTACAGTACATGCATTATTTCCAGAGCTACTCAGTCAGGAAAAACAACATTCATGTTGTCTCTCATAGAACATTGTAATCAACTAATCAAACTACCACCGGAGCGAATCGTTTACTGTTACAGTGAAAATCAGGATAAATTTAAAAAATTTACCAACATAGAATTCCTGAATGGTTTGAAATTCCCTGAGTTTGATTCAAATATGAGAAATTTACTCATAATCGATGATTTGGTTCACCAGGCTAAGGACAGCACGGAAATAGCTGATGTTTTCATAAAAGGTTCACATCACTGTAACCTCAGCGTCATTCTACTGACACAAAATTTATTCTGTAAAGGAACACATTTTCGGACAATTTCTCTCAATAGCCATTATGCTATTACTTTTAAAAATCCCCGAGACTCTTTACAGTTTTCTCATTTAGCTTCCCAAGTATTTCCAGAAAAAACGAACGTATTAGTTCAGATTTATAAAGATGCAACACGGGAACCCCCAATCAAAACTCATATTTAATTTTTGACTTTAGACAGGAAACACCTGATATTTTACGCTTAAGGTCACGGATTTTGCCAGGAGAAGAACCCAATACAATGTTTATCCCTGAATGGCTGATAGACTCAAACGCTATGAATATCTCATCAAGTACTTATCTCTTCCTCTCCCAAACAAGCAAATTTTAAAATTTTAAACTTTAAAACACTGCACCTCCAGCCAAATCACCACACTCTGTGAAATCTGCAAAAATGTTTTAGTGGAATATTTCCAGATAAAACATTTTTTAAAACACAACCAGAAGTCACGCCTACGAAGGAAAAAAAAAATTATAAGAGCACTAAGCAACAAGTCACTTCCCTTCATTACTAGAAGAAAACTGGTTTTACAGCACGGGAGAGCACTGTTCCTTTATTGAGTTCACTTATTAGGAAATGAATCATATGTTTAAAAAAATTTACATTCCAATCACCAGAGCAGTGTGGACTGTACACACTAGATGATGAAATGAGTGCCATTTTAAAAATAAGAAATGAACATGCAGATGAAAAAGTGAAAGCATATTTAAATGTTCTGCAAAAGTATTTAGGTTTGAAAAACCAATTGGCTGACACAGAAGGAGAGCAACAGGAACATAGACTGTCATATCCAGAACCTACACTGACAAACCGAATTCCCAGAACCATTCCCGTCAACCATCAACATCAGCCAGTCCCAGTGAGGAAAATGCTTCCAGTCCACTGCCCGCCCGTAGGAGAGCTTGACTAATAGCAACTTCGTCTTTTTATCTCCCCGAAAGTTGCGTGGGAGTAAGAAACTGGTGGGGAAAAAATGGTAAGTGAAAAAAACATTTTTTAAATTATTTTTTATTTTCAGTAAATGATCTGTAAAAGCATAAGTTACTACAATATCATTTAACCACAAATCCTTAGAATAACATTTAACTTAGAACAACAAGAAAATACATATATATATATATATATATATATATTAGAATTCATATTTACTCGGTGAAAATGATATGAAAATAAAAAAGTTTTAATGACTAAACACCGAGAACAGTAAAGAATGGGATTTAATAGGAACACTAATAGTTTCGTTGATAAAATAACTTCTTCAGGTGTTCAACTACAAAGAATTATATACACAAAAAACTACAGAAACATTACATAATAACGACAACAGATCTATTATAAACTGTAGTATAGTTCATAATAGACCTGTAATAATAGATTTATAATAATGGAACTAATAAATACATAGAGTGAAAAAATGGGATTAAAAATAAATATCACTAAAACTAAATTCATGGTCATAAGTAAGAAACCAATTCTTAATTTAGCACTTTCTTTAAATAGGAAACAAATAGAAAGAGTGGCAAAGTTTAAATATCTCGGATGCTGGTTAAATGAAGATTGCAATCCAGAAATGGAAATAAAAGTTAGAATTGAAATGTCAAGAAAAAATTTTCTCTTGATGAAATCAACACTGTGTAACCGCAGTTTAAACTTAGAGCTTAGAGTACATGGTTAAATGCTATGTATGGTCAGTACTGCTGTACGGCGCAGAAACTTGGACCTTGAAGACAACATCAATAAAAAGACTTGAAGCCTTTGAGATGTGGTTATACAGACGAATGTTAAAAATCCCATGGACAGCAAAATCGTCCAATCAGGAAGTACTGGAACAAATGGGGAAGTCACGTGAACTTTTAGATACCATAAAAAGAAGGAAAACTGCATATCTTGGTCACCTACTTCGTAATGAAAAATATAAGATACTTCAATTGATTATAAAAGGGAAGATCAATGGAAGAAGAGGACAAGGAAGACGAAGAAAATCTTGGCTGGCAGATATCAGACAGTGGATTGGTATGAACTCTGAGAGACTGCTCAGAATAGCTGAGAATCGCTCGAAATTTGCCAAGGTGGTCGCCGACTCAGATAGGAGATGGCACTCAAAGAAGAAGTACAGTTTACTTGCTATAGTTCCAGCTGTATGTAACTGCGTGTGAGAGATATCACGAGAGCGCCAGTACTGGATAGCAGAAATGTGCGCATCAGATAAATTGTAGCTGAGGCTACTATTCATGTGGGTTGAATCAAGCGAAATTTCTTCGGATTCGAAAATATGTCCCTCAAGTTCATTATAACACTTATGTATGTTTGAAGTTTGAGACCAGTCTATAAGATGTTGGGCGGCCTTCATCGGAGTTTATTGAGAAAAGGACGTGACTGGAGCGAGCGCTAGCTCGGGTTCTATTGTAGGAAATATCTCTCTTGTGTTCCTCAACACGGAAAAGGATAGATTTATCAGTCTGACCGTAGTAAGGCTTTCCACAATTACAAATAATCTTGTAAACTCCTGGGTACTGAAGAAAGGTCGACTGAGGATAGAACGCAGTTTAGGAAACGTAGTGAAACATGTTTTGATGTTGAACTTCTTAAGAAGTATTGACAGTTTGGGAGAGAGGGAACTGATAAAAGGCGAGGAGATATACGCTCTTGGGGAAGAAGAGTCTTCCGTAGTAGGTTGACGATTGCGGAAAAGAAATTTCTCAATATTTTTTAGAGAGAAACCATTGTTGAGAAAGGTCCTTTTTAGAAAAAGAAGTTCATTTTGAAGTTCTATCTCGTCGGATAATAATGATCTGGCTCGATGTGCCAGGGTGGAGATAATGCCAAATTGCTGTGGAGGATAGTGATGGGAGGATGCATGAAGATATCTGTCCGTATGTGAAGGCTTTCTGAAGATGGAGATTTTGATATTGTCACAGCATCTTGTAAGTTTTAAGTAAAAAAAAGCGAGACAATTGTTGGTTTCTAGTTCATAGGTGAATTTAATCCTGTGATGAAAGTTGTTGAGATGATCCAGAAAAATATTAAGGATATCTCGCGATATCTCTCACACGCAGTTACATAGAGCTGGAACTATAGCACGTAATCGAGTTTAAATTGTACTACAGTTTATAATAGATCTGTTGTCGTTATTATATAATGTTTCTTTAGTTTCTTGTGTATATAATCCTTTGTAGTTGGACACCTGAAGATGTTGTTTTATCAACGAAACTAGTAGTGTTCCTATTAAATCCCATTCTTTACTATTCCCGATGCTTAGTCATTCAAACGTTTTTAATTTTAATATCATTTTCACCGAGTAAATATGAATTCTAATATCATAACTCCTTATGACGAGTATATACTTTTTCTCATCGAGGATTATCAGAAGACCCTCAGAGGCATTGTATTATTCATCTATAGACTAGACTTCCTTAAAAGATGTAAGTGCAATTCAATCATACCTCGTTTTCTTAATTTCAAGGAATCAATTAAAACAATTCGAGAGCAGAGAATGTACCCATAAGACTAAACTGGAACTTCTGTCAGAATGTATCGCATACATCAAACGCAACCTAGCCTCTTTTTTCTCTAAGAAGTCTACACTAGAAAACCGCTTAAGTAATTCTCTAGACAATTTGTCTTGGAACAAAACTAAAGAAATTAGCGCTCTTGGAACTTCAAAATCCCAGAACGCAAATAAAATTAAACTTGCCAAAAAATTCGATTATCTTAGTCGCATGCAAGATCGTTCCTCATCTCATCATGCTTCTACCTTTTCAAAAAAAAAAAATAGTTATAAACCAATCTTCCTATTCTCTTTTATCGGCAGAAGAAAGTGTTCTTGCAAAGAGCCTCAATTTCGTTCTCGCATGTACTTCCATTCCAAGAGAATTTTTCCTCACAAAGATAGAAAAAGCTGCATCCTCTCTTTCAACCCAAGAAGCAAACCTTCTACGTATATATTCACGATAAATAATGCTAGATCCCCCCCTACTGATAACATTTCTCATAGTGAAAGATTAGCCATTAAGAACTTAAAGAAGAATAAAGATATCATAATTCTTCCAGCTGATAAAGGGAATGCCACAGTCATCCTGAACAAAACTGACTATTGCAACAAAATACTTGAATTATTGGAGACTGACACTTTCTCTGAACTTAATAATGATCCACCAAGAGAATTTCATAACAGAACCAACAATCTTCTAAAATCTACTTCAGAATTACCAAGGTAGATCCATCTTTCTCTCAGATATGTTCATCCTTTAATCCCACGATTATACTTACT
Source organism: Typopeltis vanoorti (assembly GCF_054136105.1). Lineage (NCBI taxonomy): Eukaryota > Metazoa > Arthropoda > Arachnida > Uropygi > Thelyphonidae > Typopeltis > Typopeltis vanoorti. Next base: position 13,257,423 of record NC_143549.1, on the reverse strand, counting down.
TCTGCAGATCCATAAAATCCATACTCCCCTAAGACCAATAGTTGACGGTATCGACTTACCAACTTACAATGTGTCTAAATATCTCACCTCTTCCTTAAGACACCTAACAGGAAAATCTTCTTCTTATATAAAAAATTCAGCTGACTTCGTCTCGAAAATCAAAGACCTAAAACTAAACAAATCAGATTTAATGGCAAGTTTTGACATAGTGTCTCTTTTCACAAATGTTCCAACCCAGGAAGTTCTCAATCTCCTTAAGAGCAAATTATCCAAAAAATTCTTCGCCTTACTCTCCCACTGTGTCCATTCAGGATGCTATAGATTTGAAGACAAGGTATATAAACAAAACTCAGGATTAGCAATGGGCAGCTCGCTCTCCCCAGTTCCAACAAATATATTTCTTGAAGACTGAAGAAAAAGCGATTAGTTTATCTACACTAAAAATAAGACCTAGCTGCGTTTTATTGATGATGTTTTTCTCATTTGGGAAATAATATTTTTCTGGACCATCCAACAACTTTCATCACAAGATTAAATTCACCTATGAGCTGGAAACCAACAATTGTCTCCCTTTTTTAGACTTAAAATTTACAAGATGCTCTGACAATATCAAAATCTCCATCTTCAGAAAGCCTACACATACGGACAGATACCTTCATGCATCCTCCCATCACTACCTTCCATAGAAATTTGTCATTATCTCCACCCTGGCACATCGAGCCAGATCATTATTATCCGACGAGATAGAACTTCAAAATGAACTTAATTTTCTAAAAAGGACCTTTCTCAACAATGGTTTCTCTCTAAAAAATATTGAGAAATTTCTTTTCCGAAATCGTCAACCTACTACGGAAGACTCTTCTTCCCCAAGAGCGTATATCTCCTCGCCTTTTATCAGTTCCCTCTCTCCCAAATTGGCAAAAATTCTTAAGAAGTTCTACATCAAAACATGTTTCACTACGTATATTATTTCTGGGAAAACTTCCATGTTACTCCTCATTATAAACTATTATAATTACAGCTATTTTGCCTGCTTCAGTTTAGGAGTACCCCTGTTTAAAAGTCATTGGCTATTTACTCATGGGTTCTTAGGGCATTATGAGTGTAGATGTACTAAAAAGTATATGTAGCTTAAGGAATAGAAAATTGCACATACCTTTTTCTGGGTGTTGTGGCTTTTCCTCTGTCTGCGATGTCGAGAACTGCAGAGTGTGTGTGTGTGGGGGGGGGTAGGCAGTTTGGAAGAATAAGTTAGAAAAACCCGGGTTTTTTTCCGTAATATATAGAAACATATACTTTTATATAGGGTGGGGAAAAAGTGAAAGGGTTAATTTTTTAAAATAGGAAGGGGGAAGGGGAAAGGTAGTTGACGGGGTGTGGACCGTTTCGACTATTCGTGGTCATCATCCTTATCTGCCATAGAAGGTGATGCCGGGGGGAAGGGAAGGGTGGAGTAGAAGTGATTCTATATGTGCCAGGAATAATTCCGCTAGTTGTCCACTGATGTTTTGGCCCATGGGGAGTCCGAAGATTTGTATGTACATGTTGTTGTTGAACTTGAAGAAGTTTGCCGAGATTACTAGTTTTATTAAGTTAATAATGTCAATGGGCGTTAGTTTAGTACGAGAGTGTAGGGTGTGGTCTTCTGTGAGTAGTGTGTGTACGATGTCTAAAGTTCTGGGGACGTCCACGTTAGTGTATAAAGAGGCCGCATCTAAAGAAGTGAGGATGTCTTCTTGGGATAGGGTTAGGTCTTTTATTTTATTGAAAAGGTCGTCCGTGTTTTTTATCATGAAGTTTGACGTTGTGGTTAGTGGTTTGAGCAGTTTCGCTACGAATTTTGATAAAGGGGCTGTGGTGGTATTTTTGTAGGAGACTATTGGTCTCATCGGGTACCCGTCTTTGTGGGTTTTTATTTGTCCGAACATACAAGGGGTACGTGTGGTGCGGGGGATTGTGTTTTTCAGTGTGGTTTTGTCAATTTTATTTTCATTTTTTAGGATGTGTAGGGTATCGTTGATTTTTTTTTTATGAGGTCGGAGGTGGGGTCAATTTGTATTTTTCGGTAGGTGTGTGGGTCGGTTAAGATGGCTGTTATCTTGTTGTGGTAATCGGCTTGGTTTGTGATGACTACGGTGTCCCCTTTGTCCGCTTTATTGATAATAATGTTCGGGTTCTTCTTTAGGGATAGAAGGGCTTCTTGTAAGTTGGGGGTGATGTTGGGTTTAATTATTATTTTACTGTTTATGATGTTGTTAATTTTGTGGAATATAGTTTCTTTGTTTGGGTCATACTCTAATTTCGCTTGCATTTCGGTAATGATGTCTCTGTTTTGTATGTATTTTGGGGAAACACCAAAGTTTAATCCTTTGTTCAGGATGGTGATTTCGTCGGGCGTGAGATTGTGGTGTGATAGATTGATAATGGAATTGTTTTTTGTTGGTTCTAAGGCGGAAATATCCGAAGGGTTGGAAGCAGCGCGATTGTTGTATTGGGTGTTTGTTAGTGTGTACCATTTCTTTGCGTGTCGATCTTCTAATAATAGCGTGTAGTCGTTGAAGTGCGATTGGGTATTATCCCAAAAAACTGCCCATTCGTTAGTGGTTAGTAGGTTTTTCAATCTGTTTTTTGTTTTGTGAATGTATGAATATGCTTGTTGTTTCTTTTTAAATCTGTTGTTTATGGCTTGTTTTATGAGGGCACGGGATGCTCGGTAGCAGATTTGTTTATTTCCGTGAATTGTGCTGTTGCCGCGTACCGTCGCGAATTTTGGTGTGATGTTGTGATCGAGGCATTTTTTGAGCGGTGTATGTTAGGATGGTTTTTTGGTATGTACTTTTTGTAAAATTTATGCACTCATTGAACATGTGACGTGCGACCATGACATAAGCTTATGTTGGTATGTGCGTTAGGTGAAGGCTAATTTTAATGGTGTTTGTGATCGAGGGGGGGGGGGAATTATGAGTAGAGAGCCAATGTTAGGGGTTGTATGGTTATAAGACACAAGAAACTTATGTATATTATTTCTGGGAAAACTCCCATGTTACTCCTCATTATAAACTATTATAATTACAGCTATTTTGCCTGCTTCAGTTTAGGAGTACCCCTGTTTAAAAGTCATTGGCTATTTACTCATGGGTTCTTAGGGCATTATGAGTGTAGATGTACTAAAAAGTATATGTAGCTTAAGGAATAGAAAATGGGGCGATGATGACCACGAATAGTCGAAACGGTCCACACCCCGTCAACTACCTTTCCCCTTCCCCTCCCTATTTTAAAAAATTAACCCTTTCACTTTTTTCCCCACCCTATATAAAAGTATATGTTTCTATATATTACGGAAAAAAACCTGGGTTTTTCTAACTTATTCTACCAAACTGCCTACCCCCCCACACACACTCTGCAGTTCTCGACATCGCAGACAGAGGAAAAGCCACAACACCCAGAAAAAGGTATGTGCAATTTTCTATTCCTTAAGCTACATATACTTTTTAGTACATCTACACTCATAATGCCCTAAGAACCCATGAGTAAATAGCCAATGACTTTTAATCAGGGGTACTCCTAAACTGAAGCAGGCAAAATAGCTGTAATTATAATAGTTTATAATGAGGAGTAACATGGGAGTTTTCCCAGAAATAATATACATAAGTTTCTTGTGTCTTATAACCATACAACCCCTAACATTGGCTCTCTACTCATAATTCCCCCACCAACCCCCCCCCCCCCCTCGATCACAAACACCATTAAAATTAGCCTTCACCTAACGCACATACCAACATAAGCTTATGTCATGGTCGCACGTCACATGTTCAATGAGTGCATAAATTTTACAAAAAGTACATACCAAAAAACCATCCTAACATACACCGCTCAAAAAATACACATAACTTTCCTCAAAAAATGCCTCGATCACAACATCACACCAAAATTCGCGACGGTACGCGGCAACAGCACAATTCACGGAAATAAACAAATCTGCTACCGAGCATCCCGTGCCCTCATAAAACAAGCCATAAACAACAGATTTAAAAAGAAACAACAAGCATATTCATACATTCACAAAACAAAAAACAGATTGAAAAACCTACTAACCGCTAACGAATGGGCAGTTTTTTGGGATAATACCCAATCGCACTTCAACGACTACACGCTATTATTAGAAGATCGACACGCAAAGAAATGGTACACACTAACAAACACAAAATACAACAATCGCGCTGCTTCCAACCCTTCGGATATTTCCGCCTTAGAACCAACAAAAAACAATTCCATTATCAATCTATCACACCACAATCTCACGCCCGACGAAATCACCATCCTGAACAAAGGATTAAACTTTGGTGTTTCCCCAAAATACATACAAAACAGAGACATCATTACCGAAATGCAAGCGAAATTAGAGTATGACCCAAACAAAGAAACTATATTCCACAAAATTAACAACATCATAAACAGTAAAATAATAATTAAACCCAACATCACCCCAAACTTACAAGAAGCCCTTCTATCCCTAAAGAAGAACCCGAACATTATTATCAATAAAGCGGACAAAGGGGACACCGTAGTCATCACAAACCAAGCCGATTACCACAACAAGATAACAGCCATCTTAACCGACCCACACACCTACCGAAAAATACAAATTGACCCCACCTCCGACCTCATAAAACAAATCAACGATACCCTACACATCCTAAAAAATGAAAATAAAATTGACAAAACCACACTGAAAAACACAATCCCCCGCACCACACGTACCCCTTGTATGTTCGGACAAATAAAAACCCACAAAGACGGGTACCCGATGAGACCAATAGTCTCCTACAAAAATACCACCACAGCCCCTTTATCAAAATTCGTAGCGAAACTTTTCAAACCACTGACCACAACGTCAAACTTCACGATAAAAAACACGGACGACCTTTTCAATAAAATAAAAGACCTAACCCTATCCCAAGAAGACATCCTCACTTCTTTAGATGCGGCCTCTTTATACACTAACGTGGACGTCCCCAGAACTTTAGACATCGTACACACACTACTCACAGAAGACCACACCCTACACTCTCGTACTAAACTAACGCCCATTGACATTATTAACTTAATAAAACTAGTAATCTCGGCAAACTTCTTCAAGTTCAACAACAACATGTACATACAAATCTTCGGACTCCCCATGGGCCAAAACATCAGTGGACAACTAGCGGAATTATTCCTGGCACATATAGAATCACTTCTACTCCACCCTTCCCTTCCCCCCGGCATCACCTTCTATGGCAGATAAGGATGATGACCACGAATAGTCGAAACGGTCCACACCCCGTCAACTACCTTTCCCCTTCCCCCTCCCTATTTTAAAAAATTAACCCTTTCACTTTTTCCCCACCCTATATAAAAGTATATGTTTCTATATATTACGGAAAAAAACCCGGGTTTTTCTAACTTATTCTACCAAACTGCCTACCCCCCCCCCCCCCACACACACACTCTGCAGTTCTCGACATCGCAGACAGAGGAAAAGCCACAACACCCAGAAAAAGGTATGTGCAATTTTCTATTCCTTAAGCTACATATACTTTTTAGTACATCTACACTCATAATGCCCTAAGAACCCATGAGTAAATAGCCAATGACTTTTAAACATGGGTACTCCTAAACTGAAGCAGGCAAAATATCTGTAATTATAATAAAATGTTTCACTACGTTTCCTAAACTGCGTTCTATCCTCAGTCGACCTAAAGAAAACATTACTTTCTTCAGTACCCAGGAGTTTACAAGATTATTTGTAATTGTGGAAAGCCTTACTACGGTCAGACTGATAAATCTATCCTTTTCCGTGTTGAGGAACACAAGAGAGATATTTTCTACAATAGAACCCGAGCTAGCGCTCGCTCCAGTCACGTCCTTTTCTCAATAAACTCCGATGAAGGCCGCCCAACATCTTATAGACTGGTCTCTTTTTCATCTAGTCTGGTTAAAAGAAGAAAAAATTCGCGAGAAAAAAACCCAGTTTGCAGAAGAAAAAAATCATCTTTCATTAGGACAATGCAATTCTCTCCCAAAGGTGTTTTGGCAATGGAAAAATTAAGGGATCTACACAATGAATTGTTGGAACATCGACCATAACCCTCAGATTTGGCTCCCTCTGACTTCTATCTCATCCCAAAAACTAAAACTCTTCCCTGCTGGTCACCGTTTTTCATCGAATCAATAGGTGATTGCAGCTGTAGAGAGCGTATTTTGCAGATCTTACTGAGAAACCACTACAGGCACCGGTAATGGCTCTTGAGCATCGCTGGAATAAATGTATTTGCTTAAGGAATAACATTCCCAGGTTATTGTTTTACCCTTTTCAAGATAATTAATAAACAAAATTCCTTTGCCATCCAACACCAATGCCATGAGCTTTCCTGCTGATGGACCCGACTTTGTCTTCTTTGGCACTGAACAACCCGGCTTCTGTCCAATGTTTTGACTGCTGTTTGAATTCTGGTGTGTAATGGTGAATCCAATCTCATTCATAGTAATAAATCGACGTACAAAATCAGTTTCTTGTAAAATTCTCCAAGCACTGTACTGAGATTTTCATGCGAGTGCGTTTTTGATCTGCTGGGAACAAACATGACACCCATCTTGCTCAAAGTTTTTTCATTTGCAATTCTTCATGCAAAATATATCCTACACATTCTTTAGAAATGGCTATAGTCTCAGCAATTTCATGCAATTTGACTCGCCGGTCATCCAATCTCAAAAAACATCGTGCACTCGATCAATGATTTCTGGTGTTGTTACACATTTTAGACGTCCTTCAAGTGAATCATCTTCAAGGCTGGTATGGCCACGTTCAAACTCGGCAGCCCATTTCTTAATTGTCGAAAACGAAGGAGAAGAGTGCCCATAAACGTTTATGAACTTCGAATGAATTTCTTTAGCTGTTAAACCTTCTTTTACAAAGAATTTTATAACTTCACGATACTCAATTTTATCCATTTCAAGGGATACAGACAACACTTTTGCTTCAAACAGCTGTATAAAACAAACTACTTGATAGAATGACTTGCAATTTCACATGGATGCTTATGACAGATGTATCAACTTAGAAAATCTTGCCGATAGTGCTACCATGTATGGTCGAGGCAGAACTTTTCAGACCACCCTCATACAAGTTCCTGTGGACTAAGGATTCACAGATATTTATGAGACAGAATGAAAACACTCGAGTTTATATAATCGCAAGAGACTCCGACCAGCACAGCCTACCAATAAAATGCATTAATTCTCCACATCCTGAAGAACAAGATTTAACATTACTTTAAAAACACGTAATGAAGATCTCAAATCTAGATGAACATTTCAGAAAACATAAACTTCAAAGTTTTGACTCTTTGAAGAAATGGGCAGACAACATTTCCACTGATACTGACTTCACTATCATACACACAAACATAAGAAGTATAAAGAAACATTGGCTTACATTGATAATACTGCTCAACTACACCTTGACAAATATAGATGTACTAATACTGACCGAAGTTGCCATAAACGACACAGAAACTTATGCATACAACATTGATAATTACCAGATCTACAACTTATGTAGACCAAGCAGAAGAAGAGTCGGCATCATGGCATTTATCAAAAAAAGAAAAAAAAATACAGTGTGGCCGAAAAACAAACTCGTTTCGAACATGGGGAAACACTAATTTTGAAATTACAAACAAGCCATCAAATACACGATAAATATCATATACAGACCCCCAGTTAATAATCCACTCAGCTTTCTGCATGAATTAGAATCATGGCTAAGCGGCATTGAAACCCGTATAACAAAATCGGCTCATTCTAATAGGATACATTAATATAAATACTCTTGATCATGCTTCATCAACTACTAACACATACCTTGATATACCTTGATATACTATGCCAGTACAACATAAACCCTATCATAAACTCCCCAACATGAGAAGAAATATTCAACATTTCACTAACGCCATCATACATTGACCATATTAACACATGGGCTCCCATCCACACATATACATCATCAGTAATTAATGTTAAAAGTGCCCATCACTACTTTGTCTCAACTTCGTTTACTTATGTCACCTCCCCCCCCCCTTCCCTCCAAACACCACAAAACCTGACAAAACTCGATCATATTAAAGAGCATTGTCGACAATCTTGTAAGAAATACAGACTGGAATTGCTTACGTAAAATAAAATGATTCTGTATCTTTATATGAGAACTTCCAACTAATGTTCACAGAAATATACGAGAAAAAAAAAGAAGCCTAAACAAACGAGGCGACAAACCGACAATAATCCATGGATAAATGGCGACATTCTAAATAGTATTACTATAAAGGAGAATCTATGGAAAAGACTAAAAAAAGTCACCCAGTAACACACAACTACAAAGATTATAAGAAAACACTAGAAATCAACTAACAACAAAAATTCATAGGGCAAGAAAGATGCTACTATCAAAAATTTATGGAATATAATCCGTACCGTCGACAGGATGTAGCATAGAGGCAGCCTGCCTCACGGCGCGGCTTAATAAGGGCGCTTGTTCAGCCATATTGCGGTAGGCACCGTCGCTACGCTAACAATTCCGGTTAGCTTAGCGTAGCAAGTGCGGAAAGAAGTTTTTCCAAGTTCAAACAGAAAATTATTTGCGAATAGCAATGACCCAAGAAAGATTGGTTGGGTCATTGTCTAGCCACTATATCGATGAGACGGACATAGCTTATAATTTAAATTTAGAAGAGCTTATAAATAGTTTTATTGTACGATATCCCCGTAGAACAAACATTGAATTAATATTATTATGTATCGTTTTGCATCAATGTTTCTCTTGCAATAAAAAGAAAATAGCAATTGGAGATTTTCTTATATTTTTGTCTTATAATTCATCAGGAGCGATATTTAATTGTTTGCCTCAGGACGCGATCTAATCTGGCGACGGCCCTGAATATAATGAAAACATGGGCGACACTTAACGAATTACTAACTTGAAAAAAGAAAACTTCACCACAAGATTTTATCGCAAAATGCTTTGGTCAGGAGATGAACCAAAAGGAACTAGCAGACCTATTCAACTACTCCTTCAAACAATATTGCAAACTTAAAAAAGTTAATCTACCAACGATCAGCAAAAAATTACCAGCACAAAGTCAACAGCACATATCAACTATTTTCCATTAGTAACAAAACAGGAATTAAAGGAAGCTAAAAACAAAGACTACTCCAGGAAGAACCTAACCGCAATATGCAGATGCTGCGCCCTAAAGAGAACTTTGTGATCATTATACTCAACACCCGCTCAATTGTTTATTTGTACAAACATTCGATTCGAAAGATGTGAACAAAACGTTAAATATACCTAAGAATATTGTACTTACTATATTTACTATTTTACTGTATATGAAATATATATGTATGTGCAATGTAAATTTATATGGATATATATGTAATTGTATGCACAATCGTTCTTACACATATATAAAGGTTATGAATAAATTTTTAACTAGTTAAAAATGCTATACATATTTATATAAAAAAAAATGAATGTACCAAATGTTTTAGTGACCAGAAAATGTAATATATTAATTACGTATATAAATATGTACAATTAATCCTCCGTACGCATAATGATGAAAATAATAATGATTATGTATATTATACATCAATAATAGTAGCTCATTAATTTCCATAAATATATTTTATTATGTTAATAAATTGTTTTTCAATGCCATAATCACAGAGATTATGGCATTGAAAAACAATTTATTAACATAATAAAATATATTTATGGAAATGCTACATCAAATATTTTTAATGAAATAAGCAAAAATTTCACATAAATAAAGGAATAAGGCAAGGAGACGCCATTTCTCCCTTTCTCAATAACACTGGAACATACGATGTGCAGGGTGACCACCATCATTGCAAAAAATATTTCGTACCAACTTATGCAGGAAAAAGGCACTAAATCTGAAAAAAAAAAAAAAAAAAAAAGTACTAAATTTTTATTTGCTTTCATTTCACTCTATTTAGGTAGGCTGACCATACGTATCAGATTGAACGGCACAGTACCGTTTTTTCATATTTCCTGGCCGTCCCGTCGTTTTAATAAAAATATCAATTTTGTTCTGTTTTTAATAAAATCTATAAATATATTAGATATATGAAGAGCCAAAGGCTTCAATTCGGCGACATATGACTTGTTTAAGTTAAGGGATATGACATCCCATATAGTTTCTTAGCCGAATAAGAAACTCAAAGAGTTTCATGCCGAATATAGTAGAAACTATATAAAGTTCGGCGATTCCAAGCGTAAGCAAATACCTGGATACTGCAGCAACTGACCCTAAAGGTAGTGCAAGCTGAGGCAACTCATGTCCAAGGTGGAGTAAGCTCCGATCACTGTTCTTGATATTTACCCATAATGTGAATTTAGCTCCTAGGAGCTGTATTACTGTTCGACATTATGAGAGAAGGTCACTACCCAGACCGGTTTCAACCTTTATTGAGGTCTCATCAGTGAGTAGGTAGACCTAGTTAATATCAAGTTTGTAGCGGCTCTCGGCAATACTCATAGAAGGGTTGTAAGTTCTGTTCGCTGCAAACTTGATATTAACTAGGTCTACCTACTCACTGATGAGACCTCAATAAAGGTTGAAACCGGTCTGGGTAGTGACCTTCTCTCATAATGTAGAACAGCAATACAGCTCCTAGGAGCTAAGTTCACATTATGGGTAAATATCAAGAATAGTGATCGGAGTTTGCTCCACCTTTGAGTTGATGAGTTGTCTCAGCTTGCACTAGCTTAAGGGTCAGTTGCTGCAGTATCCAGGTATTTGCTTACGCTTGGAATCGCCGAACTTTATATAGTTTCTACTATATACGGCACGAAACTCTTTGAATTTCTATAAATATACTTTAATATTGGTCAATCATAAATTATTATTCAAAAATCTATAATTGTATATCAATATCACGGATACCAGTAATTTGTATAACCGTGGAGCCGCATTGTTGTTCGATACTAAATATCTGCAGTGATTTATTCAGAGAAAATAAAAAAATAAATGTTGGCAACGCTTGCGTGTCTCAGACGCGGCATCTGTTCTGCTGTAGCATTAGTTTTTGTTTTGCTTATATGCTAACCGGTGGCTTTGTTATTCAATGCCGGTGGTTTAAATTTCATATATTTTTTAAACTTTTAAGTCTTATTTTTTAAAGCTTTCAGTCTATCCTTGCAATGTCAAAGAGGCGAAACTGTAGTTTCAATGACGATCTCCAGAAAGAATTCAAATTTACTAAACTGGACAGGCTGTGTGGTGATGGAACAAAAGTGGTGTGCCAACATTGTAATGTCCGTTTTTCCGTCGATCATGGAGGCAGAAGCGATATCAAACATCTACGTAGCCAGAAACATAAGGGAGCGTTTCTTATGTGAGCTGATGTTTTTAACTGAAGTTAAAAACATCAGCTCGTTTATGGTCAGACGTGATGGTGATAGCGAAAGTGATAATATTGCAGCAAGTGAAGCTCTTGTTGCTTATCATACTGTGGGTCACAGCCAAAGTTTTCGCGCAAATGACTGCTTGTCGACATTGATCAATAAAATTTATGAACCAAAATTTTCTTCAGCACATACCAAATCAGAAGCAATAATTACCAACGTTTTATCACCATACATAATAGGCAAAGTAAAACTTTTTTTTTTTATTGTCTTACTTTTTCATGAATACAGAATATTACATAACCCCCGTCCCGTTTTTGCCATCCCAATGTTCCGTTTTTGTCTCAAGGAAATATGGTTAGCCTATATTTAGGGCATTTTACGATATTACTACTTATTATCATAGATGAACTCAATGTAAAACCGCTAAATTAACACATATACAACAAATGTGAAAATTAAAAAAAAAAGTCAAAACTAAACTCGCTATAGCCATCGATGAGTCCAAGACGAGCAGTTGTCACTCATCATAACAGAAATCCCAATTGTAACTCTAGCACTTAATAGGTGTATAAATTCACAATTTTTAGTATTATTTTAGTGTTTAAAATAATGTAACATTAAATTTTCAGTTATTTAATATGCTATTTACATATACACAAGGGTTCCCACTCACAAGAAAAACACTGGAAGTATTTATTTATTATTTTTAACAGATTTTACTAAATTAGTTAACTCTTCGGAAATAGTAAAATCTGTAGCTGATTAATGTTTCAGTTTTTCTTTTGTCAAAAGGCGTCCATTCACCAAGGGAGTTTGTACTTGACTTATTATTTTATTCTTATTTGTTGTTACTGCTGAAAATATTCTTTCAGTTGCTGAGAATTCAGTTGCTGATAATTGAGGGAGGCACAGTACAGCTTAACTAATGTTGTTCAATTAGGAAACATTTTGTTCTCCTAGAGCAGGGGTCGGGAACCGTTTTGAACCAAAGAGCCATTCCACCAAAAAAAATTAATTAAAACAAAATTTTGGGAGCCACAACTTCAATTCGATTTTTCTTGGTGACTCAAAGTTGCAGTTAGTTCAAACTTAGGTAAATTTGTTTTTAATTCAATACTTCCAGATATCAAATACCACCACTTTTATGTTTGCATATAAATTTTTTATATGTTCAATAAATAAAACAACATTAAGTTTGATTAAGTTTTTAATCACAAAACATGTTTAAGTAAGTATAATATTACAAAAAAACAGAATTTCTATTGCATAAAGAATTAGTCCGAACAAAAATACAATATGTATTTTAATAGATATTTGATTGTTTTAATTTAAAATTCACTAATGAGACTTTTGATTTTGCTTCTTCTCAGCCAATTTACTTAAATGTGGATTGTATGTCGTGCACTTTAATAGTAATTCGGCTTTCAAACTTTCATCAGTCAATTTGTTTCTATACTTATTTTTAATGTAATTCATTGAAGAGAAAAATTATTTGCCATTGTACGTTGAACCGAAAAGGGTCAAAACCCAAAAGCAAGTTGCCTGGCATTTGAATAATTAGTTGGGAAAGAATTCCAACATTTAAATATAATTTCCTGTGGTGTTTCTTCCATAGTGTCCTCATTTTCTTCAATTTGTGCTACCATTTCCTGAAGTTTTTGTACCCAGATGCTTTTACTATGAATTTCCAGAATCTCCATTTGTAGTTCTGCAATTGATATTCCGGGAAAAGCTTCAATATCTATTAATTTTAAATTGCAATTTAACTGATTTTCATCATCTCCTGATGTTTTTTAAAATCCTGAAATCTGCTTGTAAATGAATCTAAAATTACAGTAATCATTTCAACGAATATTTTGCAATCAACTTTCTCTTGATTTAAATTCAATCTATAATGTTTTAGATTTTCAAAATATATAAATTTTTCTTCAGTAACATCTTCGACAAACACTCTTAGTTTCTGTTCAAAGATAAGGACTTCCTCTAGTAATTGTAAGGCTGTGTTTCCCTTCCCTTGCACTTCAAATTTAGCTCATTAAAATGTTCTGTCATATCAGGCGAAAAACAAAACATTTCTATCCATTCGGGATTACTGAGAAGTTCCACATAATTTTCGTTATAATCTTTAGTGGTTAAGAAAACTATTACTTCTTTTAAGCACTGAAAAAAAAAAAAAACGTTTTAATGCTTTTCCTCTTGATAACCATCGTACAGATGTAAATGTTACTAAATCGTTATGTTGACTACCTAGTTCCTCTAAAAATGTGTCAAAAAGTCTATGATTCGACACCTGCGGATGAAATTGATCATTGGCACAACAACATCCATCACTCTTTTTAGCTGTGGTAATAATCCCAAAGAATTTGCAACTAAAACTTCTTGATGAAAAATGCAATGAAATGAGATAACTCCATGTGGAATATGAGTGGACAATAATTTAACAAACCCCTTATTTTTCGCAATCATAGAAGGCGCGCCATCGGTCGCAATGCATACTATATTATTAATATTTATATTTTTATTCTGTAAACTTTTTAGAAGGTTTTCTGAAATATCTTGACCTGTAGTGTGTCCTTTAAGTATTAGCAGATCAAGAAGTTCTTCTGGAATGCCAGAAGATGTGATATATTTAACCATCACGCCGCATTGTGCCATATCGGAAATATCATTCGATTCATCAACCGCAATAGATATAAAATCTCAGAATTAATATCCATAATTTGCATATTTGAACTTTTGCAAGAATTGTTACAATCCGTTCCTTGACAGTTCTAGCCGAAAGAGGTAAAGCTTTAATTTTTTTACGTATCTCGTCCTTATTTTTCATATCCTTAAATAGAATTTCAGAGACATTATACATGCAGCTGTTTAGAAATTCGCCATCGGTAAAAGGTTTTCCCTCTTTTGCTATTTCAAGGTTAACAAAAAACTTACTTCAGTAGTATTCGACGAAGATTTCGTCCAAGTTGACAAATTTCTTTGCTGAAGCAATGTTTTCTTTTGTAATTATTCAATAGCTTTTTTTTCTATTATCACCCTCAGGGTATTTTTTACTGAAGTCTAAATGTTTTCCTCAAAAAGTCGTTCGATATTACTTGATTTGTTATTTTTAAGTCGTAGATGGCAAATTAAACATTGCGGGTTTCCATTTACTTTTACAAATGCAAATTTCCCTATCCACTTTTTATTGAATGCTCTGTTTTCTTCGATTATTTTTCTTTTTCTTGAACTCATATTAGGAGGGTTATTATCACAAATTTACCTGCAAGTAAAAACACAAATTCAACATAATTACATAATAAAAATTAATTTGTGCATAACATTATCTGACACTAAATTAAACACCAGTTTAGTACCACAATAAATAAGTTAACTACAGAATATTTATTTTGACAGTAAAAATCCGTATGTATCTAAAAACCGGACAGCTGATCAATTAGTTCAAATTTTCGCCGTGGCGCTAGTTACCTTAGGCAGGGTTAACATTTAGAGGTATTTCAAATGTAACGTAGTTGTCAGTTGTTCATCTCATAAAATTTCATGCGTAACAGACGTCACATGTAAAGTATCTAGCGCCACGAACAGGCCGTATCAAAAAACAACATTCAGTTGTTTGCATTAATTATGTATCTTTTAATTCAATATAAAAGAGCCGCACTTTGTTCAGCCAAGAGCCGCATGCGGCTCCGGAGCTGCCCGTTCCCGACCCCTGTAGTAGAACATTTTTCACCTCAAAAACTTAATTCCAAAAAAATGAAATTCTTGACCTTTTTTCAATGCTTCTTTTTCAATAGTTGCCATTCTCTATCAAGCTCTTCATAATGCTACTAGATATTAATTTTCTGTGTCTAAAAACTGAACATTGTCGGCTGGATTTATCTTTTCATTGGGGACCCAAAATACGCTTTGCATCAAGAACAGGTGGTTACTCATTATTAAAATATTTAACTGAAATAAAGAGCCAAGAAGCTTCACTTCGGCGATGCAAAATTATACAAATTAAGTAGATATTGAATCCAACATTCAGCTTTGAAATAATGTTGGATTCAATATCCACTTAATTTCTATAATTAAAATATTTAATTTTCCCACTTATTTTCAGTGTTGTAATGATGTTATAATGCGCGAGAAGTGTTAGAATAGCAAAGAATATATTTTTATTGATTGATGCCAGTTGGGTTGCGTGAATATAGGATCGCGGGGGGGGATGTCAGCGAACAGTGAGAGGGGAGGGGAGTAAAAAAAAAAAAAGAGAAATCATGCTTGTGTCACTGAATATGACATATGGGGAAGTGGGAGAAGTGAAAAATATTAAACTCATATGTCTAACTCTCATGTTGTTTTTGTTATTATTATTATTCGAAAGGAAGGAAGGAAGTGCTTGATCTGTTGGTGAACGTACTAGACCACTAAAAGTTTATAAAAAGTACTAGATCAAGTACGAATGTACAAGTGGTGATCACCCTGATGATATGTAATTTAGAATGTCAAATATGGAAGTCATGCTAATGGACTTAAATTAAACAAGCTAAGATTTGGTGATGATATTTTTATTATTGCAAACAATATGAAACATTTAAAAGAAATGATAGAATGTCTAACAACTAAATACTAGGAGTTGGATTAAACATTAATTCTGAGAAAACCAAAATAATGACAATCCGAAGAGAATACGACGAAAGATACAACGCTATTAAATACGCAAACAATAAAGATATTGAAATAGCAGATGAGTATGTATACTTAGGAAAATGGTTAACAATGAAGAAACAAGGAGTCATGGAAGAAGTGAAAATAAGAATAGGAATGGGATGGGCAGCTTTTTGAAAATTGAAAAAAATTTAAGCAGCAAAATAAAATCTGAGAACAGAGCAAAACTGTTCAATCAATGTGTATTGCCTGTTATTACATATGGAACAGAAACCTGGCCAATCAAAAAGAAAATAATAGATTTAAAAAAAAAAAAAAACAGAAAGAAGATTGAAAAGATGTCTGCTAAACATAAGACCCAGAGATAAAATCAAAATTGAAGAAATAAGAGCTAAATAAAAATTTTAGATATTGGAGAAAACATACTTCGTAAGAAATGGAAATGGGCGGAACACATTACAAAACTCAAAAAACAATAGACGGACGAAAGTTATACTGGACTGGTTCCATATGAAGGTAAAAGATCAGCTTGGAAGACCCGAAAGAAGATGGTCAGACGATATAAGAAAAAAAAAAAAAAAATTGGAACTCTTTGAAACAGATGGAAAAAAATTAGGAGATACCTATAGCCAGAAGTGGCTTTAAAACGGTTAAAAGAAGAAGAAAAGAATGTAATATTATGCATATAAATACACACGCAAACTTGTATACACATGTACACAGTCAAAAGAAGATATCATTTAAACAACAATTTGACTGGTGGGTAGAATCTGAATAGTTCTGTATCAAAAATCTAAGAATAGTCTTCTTTCTTTTAAGGTTACACGGTGATCAGCACTCATATTTGTAAATTTTGGGACACAAAAACACACGTGTTGAACAGATTATTTTATTAATTACTAATAAAATAAAACTTGACGTTTCGACCCCTATATCGAGGTTCATCATCGGAAGAATACAACTGTATAATGAACCAAGCTACATGCTCATGCCCTGTATATCGGTAAACTAAATCTACGTAGTTAATAAATCCTTTTATATATATATATATATATATATATATATATATATATATATATATACACACACACAACTACAATAAACTGCTAAAGTCCTCATGTATTAATATTCTTCTGGATAGTTCTGATTGTTATGAAATGATTTCTTTCAGTTGCTGTTGAATGTTACAAACACTTCACCAGGTTGTCTTCTTGTAGTGGGATTTTTCTAAGGCTAGTTTAGGTTGTTATACAGGTTGTAGATGGGTCCTCCACATTCTTGAAATGGTTAGGCCATCATTTTTGTTGAGATTTGGGTTGTGGTTGAGCATTTCACATGACTCTTTAAATTTTTTCTCAAACCAGGTTTTGGTGTGGTGTAGGGACTTGGTATGTTTCCAGTCAATTCTGCGGTATGTTTGCAGTGCGTGGGCAGAAAGGCCGGTTTTTCCAAAATGGAGGTATTTAATGTGTCGCTTGTGTTCGTCTTGTCTGATTGGGATAGTTCGCCCTGTTTCCTCTATGTATAGTATGTTACATGTGCATTGTATTTTGTATACCCCTGGGTGTGCTAGGTGTGGAAGAGGATCTTTAGAAGAACTGAGTAGGTCTTAACTTATTTGGGGGTTTAAAGGTGGTTTTAATGTCGTATTTGCATAGTGTTCTGTCTATTTTTTCAGAAATGCCTCTAACATAAGGAATGGCAATAGCATTCTTGAAATCTTTTTGTTCTTACTGGTATCTTTATGGAGGATCTTGTGAATAGTTTTTTTACTGTATCCATTTTTGATAAATGTTTGGTTGATGATCTTGTATTCCTGGTTTAGAGCCTGTTCATTAGAACAAATAGTTAGGGCTCTGTGTTTAAGGGTGCTTATGACACCTAGTTTTTGTGTTGGGTGGTGGTAAGAATTTTTGTGTATGTATTGGCCTGTGTGTGTAGGTTTGCGGTAAACTGAGAAGGAGAGACAGCCAGAGGGAAGACGTGTGACAAGTGTGTCTAGGAAAGGAAGAGAGTTGTTTTTTTTTCATTTCAATGGTGAATTGGATACGTTTGTGTTGTTTGTTTAGATGGCTAAGGAATGTATTTAGAGCTTCGCGGCCGTGGGGCCAAGTGGCGAAAATATTGCCAACGTATCTGAGCCAAATTTTGGGCTTTAGACATGCTGTCTCTAGAGCATATTGCTCAAAGTCTTCCACATAAAAGTTAGCTATTGGGGAGAAAGTAGTGAGCCCATGGCTGTAGCTTCTTTTTGAAGGTAAAAATTGTTTTGCCACACGAAATATCCGGAGCGGAGTACGTGGGCAAAGAGGGCCGTAATGTCATGTGGAAATATGTTCTGTAGGAGCAAGATCGTGTCATTGATCGGGACATTGGTGAAAAGGATAGGCTAAGAATAGTCTGTTGGGTAGCATCGGAAAATATGGACTGTTCCAAGTAATGCTGTTTTTTGTAGGTCATATGGAGTCACTTCGTTGATGTTTAATTGCTGCAAATAGTTGGACAGCTTCTTTGAAGTTGCGCCAAGTGCACCAATAGCTATTGGGATGACTTTAGTGTGCTTAAGCACAGCCGTCCAACTTCGATCCAGATATCGATATTTAGTATTTTTCCCCCCATTTCTTTGTTGTTAATGTTATCACTGTCAGTGTCGCATCCATGGGGGGCCAAGGGGGGTTGTGTTCCCCAAAAAGAAAAAGGAAAAATTTTCTACTAGAAATTTTTCACTAGAAAATTTTCTAAATTTTTTTCCTAATTAAAATTCATTTTTTTTATTTATGCTGTGTCGTGTCTTCTATTTTTATACTACTTATGTGTAACTCTCGGGGGACCCTGTAACCCCTAGAGAGCGCGTCCCCTGGGTGGCGGATAGGGGAGCCCACCATGTGTGTGTGTGTGTGTGTACATGCGCGTGCGTATGGGTGTATATATATATATATATATATATATATGGTGGGATGGTCCGAATTTACTGAATAAGGACTCGTGGACCAACAGAGCCATAAGGGGCAATCATCTTGATTGTAAGGGAAGCGGCACTCCCATGGACCCCTAGCTGGATCTATCATCTTCTTCTTCTACTTTGAGGAAGATCCACTTACTTTAATCTTTACTATAAGGTCTTATCAGCCAACTCTTCTTATTTTATGACCTTATGCTATTAGAATACTCGAGGGCTATGGGGTCTTTTCATTTCTGGCCTTACAACTATGTCCTCTCTATAAACTTTACTATAATTCTTCTATAATCTACTCTTTCCCCTTCAATATACCCTATTCCTCCTATGGGTTTAAATTCGGAAGAAGGCTAGTTCAGAAGCCTTAAGGTAGCAGCCCTACCACTGAACTATTCCATCGTCAGGCTAGTCCCCTGACATGGAGAACATAATCCTACTTGTAAGCCGACAGAAAAAGATAATCGGATTGAATCTATGGGAAACGATCCTGGAATGGAAAAGGTAAAACGAAAATGGAAACAACAAAATATAATACACATAGCAAACTGGAATGTAAGAGGAATAGCATATAAAGAAATAGAATTAGACCAGTTATTAAATGAAAGAAATTTTAAAATAGCATTAATCACTGAAACAAAAAAGAAATTAAAAGGGACTATGAGAACTGAAAATTTTAATGTGATATACAGTGGAGTCAACAGAGACCAAAGAGCACAAGTAGGAGTCATGATTTGGATTCATAACTCCCTTTCAAAACAGTTAAAACATAAATTATGGAATGAAAGAATAATAGAAGCTAGAATAAAAATAGATAGAAGCTATTTAACAATAATTAGCTTATATGCCCCATAAGAAGGAAGAGAATAGGATAATATTGATTTTTATAATCAGCTACAAAACATATATAATAAAATAAATAAAAATGATTACATAATTTTAGCAGGAGACTTAAATGCAAGAATTGGAAACACGAAAATTAATAATAATATAGGAATACATGGAGAACACACTGTAAACAGAAATGGTAAAAAATTGATTGGCTTTGTAGTTTATAATAACCTAAAAATAATGAATTCCTTATATAAACATAAAGACATACATAAATATACTTGGGCAGCAAGAGGATGGAAATCAATATTAGATTACTTCATATTAAATGAAAAGACATCAACATTTTCACTAGATGTTAGAGTTCACAGAGGATATGAAATAAGCAGCGACCACTTCCTTGTTAAAATAAAATTAAGATTACAACCTAAATGGCTACAAGTAACAAGAACAGAAAGAAAAATTGAAACATTTGTTTATAAAACTAGACTCTTGAATGACACAAATGTACAATGGCTATATGAACAAAGAATTAAACAATATCTAGATAAAATAAAACAAAATGAAGAAATAGAAATAGAATGGCTTAATATAAAAACGATAATAAATGCAGCAGCAAATGAAAGCTTAGGAAAGACCAAAAAATTCAATAAAAGAAACAAAACTGAAGATCTGGGATGATACAATTAAAGAAATAATCAAAAATAAAAAAGAAGCCTATCACAAATGGTTAAGCAGTAAAAGATTAGAAGATGAAATAGAATATAAAAGAATAAGAGCCATAGCTAAAAGAGACGTCAGAAAAAGACATAGAGAGTGATGGAATAAATTTGTTTCTAATTTAGAACATGATTTATATAAAATAAGACCCAATGTATATAAGATTTTGAAACACTAAAATGCAGATACCAAAGAAAACATAAAATTAAACACTGAATTGAAATTAGAAGAATTTCTAAATTACTACCCAGAACTGTGGACAGACAATTATTTTAAAAAAGACAACTGGCAAACAATTAACGAAAATGAAAAAGAAATGACTGAAGAAGAATTAAAAATCAGCCTGAAAGAAACAAGAAACGGAAAATCACCTGGAGAAGATAAGCTAGGTTCAGAACTATTATTATTATTATTGTTATTATTGTTTCCGGCAACTCCAAGGAGTCGACAGACTCATCGAGGGAGGCCCTAACATCATGTCAAGAACAACTATTCGACATTCACACAGTATCTATCATACCTTGCCTTGAACTCGATCACGGTCGTAACACCCACAACAGACTCTGGAAGCTTATTCCATTCATTCGCTACTCTCCAAGTACAAAACCTAGCTCTAACACCCTTGTCAATCACGCTCTTGCCCAGCTTCCATTCATGGTCCCTAGTCCTCCTAAAACCAGTTATATTTTCAAAAATATCTTCTGGATCAATCTCATAGAAACCGTTCAGTAATTTGAATGTCTCAATCATATCACCCCTCCTTCGCCTATTGACCAATTTCTGCAACCCACAAATCTTCAACCTATTCTCATAAGGTTCATTCCACAGACCTTCTATCATCTTGGTCGCTCATCTCTGGATCTTCTCCACTTTCTCCCCATCACGAAGAAACCCTGGTGCCCATTACTGGGCACAGTAGTCCAGATGGGGTCTTATCAAGGCTCGATACAGAGGAACAACAACTTGTTTGTCTCTGCTTGTTAAAGTATTTTTCAGAAGCCAAGTGATTTGGTGAGCTGTTTTAGTCACTTTTGCAATATGCCCCCTAAACTTCAATTCGCTATCCACCAACACTCCCAAATCTCTGTCCTCATCAATCTATTGGAGTACAGTTCCACCAGTGCGATATACTGCTGCTATTCTTTTCACCCCAAAGTGCATAACCTTACACTTTGCCACATTAAATTGACATCCATTTTTCCTAGCCCAGTCCTCCAAACTATCCAAATCATCCCGTAAAATTTTGACATCCTGTGCACTTATAATTGCTCTGCCCAACTTTGCATCATCAGCAAACAAGTGAACACTTCCTCTCAAATCCTTTCCTATATCATTGATGAACAAATTGAAAAGCAGTGGTCCAAGAACAGAGCCTTTGGCACTCCACTAGTCAAAAGCCGTCTTTTAGACTCCACTCCTGAATAAACCACTCTCTGGTATCTCTCCTTCAACCACCCTCCTCTCCATCTCACCAACCCTATATCTATCCCCATCTGCTCCAGTTTACTGATTAGGGTCTATGTGGTATCCTATTAAAAGCCTTGGCAAGGTCCAGTAGTATTATTATAAACCCATTACCCCTATCCAGTTCAGCCGTCACTGCGTTATAAAACGTGAAAAAGTTACTGAGGCATGATCTACCCTTCACAAAACCATGTTGTCCCCCACACAATATTCTATTTTCATCTATCCAATCCTGTATTCTTTTCTTGACTAATTTCTCTAAGACCTTGACAATGATTCCTGATATACTATCGGTCGGTAATTTACAACAACAGTCTTGGAACCACCTTTATGCAGTGGAACTATTTTCCCTTCTTTCCACCCCCTCGGGACTAACCCAGACCCGAGATTCAAATTAAACAAAATGGTCAAGGGTACTGACAATTCTTTAGCTGCTTCTCGTACGACACGAGCTGGTATACCATCCAATCCCAAGGATGTATTGACATTGAGGTTATGCAATAGACTACTCACCTCCACTTCATTCACCACAATTCCCATATAATCTACTGGTACATTCGTATCTTCAACGTCACCACCTGGATGATATATACTTGCAAAGTGCTCACTCAGTAAATCAACTATATCAACTGATTCAGTTACCTCCCTACCATCGGCATTCTTTAAAATCATTCTGCCATGCACATTTTTCCTTTTACTTGCTACATATCGAAAAAACTGTTTAGGATTCTCTTTAGCCTGCATGGCCAATGTTCTTTCGTAATCTTTTTTGCTTTTCTTACCACACTCGTTACTCTTCTGGCCTGAGCTTTATACGGTTCGTGTGCCTGCCGGTCACCTTTCTCCTTAAATTACCTCCATAGTTGTTTCTTTTTTTGCAGCTCAAGCTTAATGGTGTTATTCATCCATTTAACCCCTAGTTGATTTATTATTCGGACTCTAGATATACAGTCAGCCATTGCTTCATGCAAACACTTCTTAACTGCCTCCCATGCACTATCAACTTCTAGCCCTTGCAGTTGAACATGCCATGGCACTGAACCAATCAAACTCCTAAGCTTGTCATACTTTCCAGCCCGATAATTCCATATGTACCCTGTCTTAATTGAAAATTCTACACCTTTAGCCACCTCCGAAGTCAAGACCCTATGATCCCTCTCACCGATTGGCGGCAATGTGGTCATATTTGTTACAGCCAAATCCTCAGATGTAATTACTAGGTCAAGCACGCTCTGATCCCTAGTATTTTCCATTACATGCTGCCGCAGATAGTTATCCCTTAATAACCGCATAAAATCCAATTCCTTCCTCCCGTGAGTCCTCTCCTCACTCCAATCAATGCGACCATAGTCGAAATCTCCCATAATAACCACCCTCCTTCCACTCATTTCTTCTTGCTTGTGCATACTGTCACCACCATCTTTGCCATCACCTGGTCTATAGCAGCACCCAATTGTATATTTAGTTCTGCTAGCCACAATCTCACACCAAATGGCCTCAAATGTGCTCTTTTCTCTATCCTTTAATTCAACTTCTATTCTCCTTGGCTGCAGCTCATCAGCTATCATCAACAATACTCCTTCCCCCATTTTATTCTCCCTGTCATTCCTGAACACACTATACCCATCACATTCAATCCCACTAGCTATATCAACTACAGTCAGCCATGTTTCACTAATACCAATAACCTGTGGTCTGGAAGTGCCAACCATGGCCAAAAACTCCTCCTTCTTGTTCCTAATACACCTAGCATTAGTGTACATGAATTTAAGACCCCCATTAGCACCAACCCTACCTTGATGCCTTATATTAACTATCCCACTCTGATTTGTTGTCCTTATTTGCTCGGGCATGTTATATTCATTCTTACATTCAACTGCCTCCATAAGGACTGTATATCTACTCCCCCCTTAATAAATCTAGTTTCCCTGAATTTGCACATCCACCACATTCAGCAACACTTTCTCAAGTCTTCTTACACCGTAACCATTCAAATGCAAGCCATCCATCTTATATAGATCCTTTCGCCCATCGAACTCAGTCCACACGTCCACAAATTCCACACCACTCGTCATACATAACCCACGCATAAAATCATTCGCAATTATGGCCCTACTTTTAAACATTTCACTGTCATACCGTGGCAAAAGACTAATCATTCTAACTCTCTCACTCTTTTCTTTTGCTACCTCAAACAATTCATTCAGGTCTTCTATCATTTCCATTTTGTCTCCTTTCAAATCATTCGTACCTGCCAGAACAATAATTTCTTTCACCCTTTCCTTTTGCTCTCTAATAGACTCAGTTACATCCTTTATGGTCGCACCAGGTTGGTACGATTTTGTCAAATCCTCTACTATCACACCTCGTACTAACGAGTCTCCATACAGCACTATATCCTTCATTTTGTTCATGTTCACACTCATACGTCTATTTTTCCTGTCATACTTTTTATTATTGGCTGGTTATAAATACGCAGGAACAAGATTCAAAGAAAGACTCTTATTATTTTTAAATAAAATTTACTCAACTGGTATCCCCCCAGTAGAATGGAAAAAAGCAATTGTGATTCCTATCGTTAAGAAAGGTAATAGAGACGACCGTAAAAACTATAGGGGTATCAATATACTAAATTCCTGTTACAAAATATATAGCAGAATCTTAAATAACAATCTAATGAAATATTCCGAAAACTTTAGTCTAGAAGTACAGAATAGATTTAGAATAGGACGATCATGTATAGACCCAGCCTTTTGCCTAAAATTAATAATAGAGAAAAGAAGAGAATATAATTTAGAAACACATATTGCATTTATTGACTTTGAAAAAGCATTTGACAAAGTTAAAAACATATGAAAAGAAAGACAAATACCAAATAATATCCTAAAAGCTATCACACGTATATATGAAAATAATCAAATACAAATAAGATTAAATCACGAGCTATCATATACAAGAGAGATAAACCAAAGGGTCCGACAGGGATGTCCCCCTCTCAGCAACTCTTTTTAATATCTATTTAAATGAAATAATAATAAAATGGAGTAAAAATTTACATCAAGGAATTAAACTTTCTCCTACAGTTAACTTAAACACTCTCCTTTTTGCCGATGACCAAATAATAATTACAAATTCTGAAGGTAACTTACAGAAAGCTATTTTAAATCTAAATAAGATATCCAAAGATTACGGTATAATCATATCAACGGAAAAATCAAAAACTATGGCCTTTAAAGGACAAGATCCAGCAAGAACTAAAATAGTAATGGATAACAAGATCTTAGAACAGGTGAATTCATTTAACTACCTAGGATGTATGATCACATATGAAAATGAAAAAGATATAAAAGTAAAAATTGCAAAATATTTAAAAATAACAGGTGTAATTAACTCTATATTTAAACCAAACCTAGTTCAAAAACAAACCAGGCTAAAAGTATACAATACATTAGCCCTACCAATCTTAATGTATGGAAGCGAAATCTGGACAATAAAACAAAAAGACAAACAAAGATTAACAACAGCAGAAATGAAGTTTATGAGAAAAACTGCAAAGTATACCCTATTTGATCACAAAAGAAACGAGGATATTATGAAAGAATTAAACCAAGAACCAGTAATAGAAAAAATTAAAAAATATAAACATCAATGGATGGAACACTTTCAAAGAATGAAAACAGAAAATTACCAAAACAAACCTTAAAGTACAAGCCATTAGGAAAAAGAAAACCAGAACGTCCTCTTAAACGATTCAACGATGACTTCTAAGGCCGGAACAGGCCATGCTAGACCTAAATCCTTGACACGCATGATGATGATGATGATTATGAATTAACGGTAACATAAGATGGAAATACCCTATAGCTCTCGGGAATCATGGCTGCTGTGAACGCATGACGAACGAAGTAGTGATCGAGTGGCCCGAGCACTACTTCGTTTGTCCGAGCCGGGCCAGAGGAGATCACAGATATCAAGCAATGTGTAGTGTGTATTCTCAAATCGTCTACCCAACTTGGCTCCGCCAATATTAAATCTTGAGTGCTCGGCCCTCTCCAAGATTGAATCTTGAGAGCTCGGCCTCCACCCCAAGATTAAATCCCGAGTGTGCCACTAAATACTCTGTACTGCGATATCAATAATCCAAACCTGTCGAAGTTCGATATTTTGATGTATTCCAGGTCTATTGTGTTCACAATTATTATTATTATTATTATTATTATTATTATTATTATTATTATTATTAAAGAGACAACGGACCTACGGCAAGAACTAAACTCTCTAAAGCAACAGTACGAGCTCTCAAACCAACAGCAGCACAAAAATGACCTCCTCATAAATGGTCTCCCAGAAATAGCTACGGAACCTCTAAGAGACACTGTAATACAACTAAGCCAAAAACTCGGCTCCCCCATTGAACCAAGAGACATCCAGTCAGTGCATCGGTTACCACAAAAAAGGAAAAGAGAAAATAATACCCGTCCTTCTCCCGTCGTAGTGCGACTCACCAACAGCCTAACAAAAACTACACTTATAAAAGCTAGCAGGATTAAAAATCCAGTAGTAAAGGATCTGAAAGGAGACCACGACAACACCCCAATATACTTGTCTGAATATCTTACTCCACACTATCAGAAAATATTCTACCAAGCAAGGAAAGTAAAAACAGAAAACAATTACCAGTTTATATGGATAAGAGACAGCAAAATATTCCTTAGAAAGACACAAGACTCAAAACCAATCGAAATAAAATCCGTAGATGACCTCAACAGGCTGTCACATTGAAAGGAATATTGACAACTCGTAAAGAAGGACCAGCACCCCAACCAACATGAATGCACACCATCAAGCAGACGTAATCACCCCGGAACATGATAATTGCCACATTCTGAAATCAATATCAGAATGGAAACAACTGACAATCCCCAAAAAAGGACTATCTATTCTCCACATCAACATCAGAAGCATTCAAAAATACTGGCTGACCCTGCAAGCTTATCTGAAGGAAGATATAGACGAAATAGACATTTTAATACTGACTGAAGTATCTACGACAAACGAAGAGGCATCCTCCTACCAAATGCCACACTTCCAACAACACAAACACTGCAGACAAACAAAACGAGGCGGTGGTATAATAATATTTACCAAACATAAACTAGAAGTAACAGAAATAAACTATAAATTAGAATACGCAGAAAACATATGCATCGAAATTAAAAACATCAAACAAGAAAACTCCCTGATATTAAACGCAATATACAGACCACCCAACTTAAGCACCACAAAATTCCTAGAAGAACTAAACAGATGGCTTTCAGCCACTAAAGTAGGCACCTCAAAATACTTGATAATAATAGGAGACATTAATATAAACATTAGGAACATAAATAACAACACAGAACAATACCTAGACCTATTATCGGCATATAACATAACCCCATCCATACAGTCGTATACACGAGAAGAGATAATCGGAAACACAACAACCTCAACCTGCATTGATCATATAAATATAAGGGCCCCTCCAAACAGCCACACAGCAGCCGTCATAACATGCAAACTAGCAGACCATTATTTCACAGCATTGCAGTTACACACTGAACCAGAACCCATAAAAATCACTGAGACTACAAAACAGTATCATAGCATTGTAAACGAAGCAATAGTGAACGATGAAATCAGAAAAACAGACTGGATGCAGATAGCATCTTTAGACTCTGCTGAAGCTGTATATAATAATCTTAAACTTGCATTTAACAAAATATACAACAAAGCATTAACAAAAATAAAAATACGCCCCCAAACGAAACAAAATCCATGGATAACAGACATCATACTAACAGACATACAAAGAAAAGATGCCCTATGGAAACAACTTAAGAAGTCACCGAACAATATCTTTAAAAGCTGAATACAAAAGAAAACGGAATCTCCTAACAACCCAGATTCGAACGGCAAAAAGAAACTATTACAGCAACAAATTAACAACAGCACAGAATGACATAAAGGAAACCTGGCACCTGATTAATGAAATGCTGGACAATATACACAGAACCACTGCCACAGAAACAATAAAACACAGCTTTGCCTGCGACTCCAAATCCCTTAAACAGTTGGCAAACAACTTTAATCAGCACTTCGTGAACTCTGTCCAAAAGCTACAAGAAACAACCTTTCCTCACACATACGAACATTCTCCACTAGATCCACGAGCAACCCAGTAGATGTGGTTCCCCACAGTAACAAAAGAAGAACTATCACTGGCAATTCAACAAATTAACCCTAACAAAGGACCGGGAATAGACGGAATCAGACCAAAAGACATCAAGAAACACTCAACCGACCTACTTCCAGCTATACAAAAACTGTTAAATAAAATCTTCGAAACTGGACACATACCTGAAACACTGAAGACTGCACTAATCACACCCATACACAAACAGGGAAAAAGAAACATAATAAGTAATTACAGACCTATCGCCACGCTGCCTGTAATCAACCAAATCATGGAGCGCATTGTATATCAGAAACTCTCCACATACGTTGAAAAATTTCAAATCATACCCAAAACACAATATGGCTTTCAAAAAAATAAAGGAACAGCAATACTCCTGGAAGACTTCACAGATCTAATAAACGCAGCATTGGATAAAAACAGAATAACATTAGTGGTATTCATTGACCTAACAAAAGCATTTGACACACTAACACATAAAACCTTGTTAACGAAACTTACCCATATCGGAATTGGAGGTCGTCTACTCCAGTGGTTTAAAGCATACACGAAAAACAGAAAGCACATCACACGTATAGGATCAGCACACAGCAAAGAGGTACATGTAACCTGTGGAGTACCGCAAGGAGCTGTCCTATCTCCCATTCTATTTAACATATACACACACGACCTAAGCCAACTCCCCCTAAAAAGTAAAATCTTCCAGTATGCAGACGACACGGCCATAGTATCCATTCACAACAATGCAAATATCGCTTACACAAATATGCAACACGACATCAATCAAATCACTAACTGGTTAACCGAAAACGGCATATATATAAACCCTGGAAAAACAAAGCTAATGATATTCAAAAACCCCCAAACACTGCCCATAGAAACTAAATATCTCACAATCAAACATTCATCCTCCTATACACAAAGTGCAGAACCTAAAATCACAACCATCACACAGGTGAAAACAACACGCTACCTTGGACTTCACTTCGATGCAGATCAAAGTTGGAATAGCCATACAAACTACCTACATACCAAGCTTAGGATAATAGCAAGCAAACTATACAGATTAAAAGACATTGCCCCAACCCACATAAAAATACTAATCTATAAAGCATTATGTGAAAACATTTTAAGATATGCAATCACATCATACGCATTCTGCGCAGACTACAGACTTAACAGGCTACAATGGTTGCAAGATAAAATGATAAAACTGATATTCTGGGAACAACCCACTCTTATGCAGGAAGCATGGACAAAACACAAAATATTTAAGGTGAAACACTTACGCCACTACACAGTCATGTTAAAACACTACTACAGCCCAACATATAGAGTAACCAGAACAACATATCAAATAACAAGACCACAGTCAACAAACTACATAACATATAAGTACAACAATCATCACGGCAAAGCCACCCGAAACTTCTACGTACCTGACATGATAAACAAACTCCCGTTCGACAACAGAAACCTAGGAACATACAGAGAGCTGAAACAGGCACTATATAAATATTATAGCGAGAATGAAAATTAGAGCAAATCCTGTTTCTCTCTCCCCCACCACACATACACACACACACAAACCACGACAACCCCCCCCCTCTCAAAAAACTACCACTACAAGAACACAAAGAAACAAACACACCATGTCTAAATCCAACCCTATTTGCACAAAAAAAAAAAAAAAACTATAATAGCAGTCAAAGTCTTTCAAAAACGTACCAACAAACAGTAAAATCAACACCTGGCTTGTGACCACCATAGGAACACAACCATGAAACCACCACCCTCTGTCATCTATTATCTTCCTCAGATAAGCTCTGCTAAGCTTCGAGGAAGAAAATTACTAACTTGCAAGTATCTGTTATACACACCTGTAATGCGTTATAAATATTATATACACATAATTACAACAGCAACTATGTATGCAATTCATGTGAGACATAAAAAAAAAATCTTTATAATCCTTATTGTAAATACTGTAAATATTATTATTGTATGTAACTTATACTGAGACAATAAAAAAAAAAAAAAAAAAAAAAAAAAACTATTGTATATATATGTATGTGTAAATATTTTAGCAGTGAACAAAAATATTATTTATTTAAAAAAAAAAATTATTATAATTTAAAAATATTAATAACTCGCCAGTATTTGTTATTCACAATTGTAATGTATTATAAATACTATGTATATATATATATATATATATATATATACGTGTATATAAAACCATTGTTGTATCTATGTATGTAATTTATCTGAGACAATAAAATGTTTAAAAAAAAAAAAATTATTATTATTATTATTATTATTATTATTATTATTATTATTATTATTATTATTATTATTGTGTGTGTGTGCGTGCGTGCGTGCGTGCGTGCGTGCGTGCGTGCGTGCGTGCGTGAGTGCGTGCGTGAGTGCGTGCGTGCGCGCGAGCTTCTCAATCATAGATTTCGTAGCTTCTCAACACAGCAAAAAAAAAACAATAAATAACAACCAACTGGTGTCATCCTCAGATAAGCTTACATATAAGCTTCGAGGATGAAAACAGAGAAATTAGTTCTCTTCCAAGATGTATCATATGTAACCAAATGCATATAATGTACGTATCACATGTAAACCAATGTATGTAATGTATGTATTATATGTAAACAAATGCAAGTAATGTATCATATGTAAACAAATGCAAGTAATGTATCATATGTAATCAAATGTATGTAATGTATGTAATAACTGTAACAAAAGTATGCAATATAGAGTGATTATATCCATTGATATTGTATATATAGAGTGTAAAATTGCAAAGAAACATCTGTAATAATCATCATTATGAATATTATAATAATAAACGTTGTAAACAGTTATTGTTATTATTGTTATTTAAAAAACTTTATGTACGAAAAAGTATTTCTTATGCATAATTGTATTCATAAAATGTATGTAATTTATCTGAGAAATAATAAAAATATTAATATATATACAAACACACACGCACGCACGTACTGCTTGGAAAGAAGTAGTCAACAGACACTCATATGGGCATGGTCCATTGCGTCAGCTAACGAGTCACGTGTCTCTTGCAGGTATAAATTAGAGAAATATGATGCTCTCAAATCAGTTCAATGTGTTCGGTCGAAATGGATGCCAAAAGGGAACTGACGAAGTTAGAAAGAGGCGAAGTAATAGGATTCCATGTAGCAGACTTATCTGTTCGCCAGATTGTTGCCAAATTGGTCATCCCAGGTCAAACTATCATACTGAAATGGATGTGCAGGGAGTCAACTGCAAGTGCTGCCCGCTGTAGTCAATCCACCACGCTCACTGAAAGGGTGCTATGAAGGATAATATATAAAAACCGCCATTCACCTCGCCGACAAGTTGATTGTGGAGCTCCAGACATCGACTGGAACACGAATCTGCACAAAGCATTCAGAACCGAAGCTCACAACATGGGGTTCCATGCAGGCTAATATTACCCGAACCAACCTGCAGTGTTATCTCCAGTGGTGCAAAGAATGTGTACAGCAGGACGTGAAAGATTGGAAAGCTGTGTAATGGAGTGATGAATCATGCTATACTCTCCCTCTCTCTCTCTCCCGAGCAATGGAATGGTTTTTGTGTGGCTGATAC
The DNA here is from genome assembly GCF_054136105.1 of Typopeltis vanoorti. Classification (NCBI taxonomy): domain Eukaryota; kingdom Metazoa; phylum Arthropoda; class Arachnida; order Uropygi; family Thelyphonidae; genus Typopeltis; species Typopeltis vanoorti. Next base: position 13,225,452 of record NC_143549.1, on the reverse strand, counting down.
CTGGTGGACGTCTCTTACCAGAGTGTGCAACCAAAACTATGAACATTGCCCTATGAGGTCTTACGAACATTGCCCTACGAGAGATATCTGAATATTCTGGACAATGTAATGCAATGCCTCCTACATTTTTGGCGTTTCTACGGAACTGACCATCATCTCTTTCAGCAAGATAATACACTGCGTCATAAGCCTGCTACTGTAACTGGTTTGTGATATGAACGTCACCACACTTAATTGGCCTGAACAAAGCCCTAATGTCAATCGCTTATTGAATATCTTTGGAATGAACTGGTGCATAAAGTAAGATCAAGGGACGTCCTTCCCACAACAATTCAAGATCTCATTACATGCCTATAGGAAGAAAGTTCCAAAATTCCCATTGATCGCTATCGCACTCTTGTGGAAACTATGCCCCGTAGGTTTACTGAAGTCATGGCAGTGACAACGTGTCCTATATGTCATTAAGGTGGATGCCATAGTTGTTTGTTTTTTACGCTATAGTGTTCGTTGACTTCTTTTCAAGCACTGTATATATAAACTTAAACAGGTAATCATACAATCTACCCTGTGCATCCAAACTAGAATTGTTAACTATTACTGTGATCGTTATTACTAATACATGAACTGTTGGATTATGTGGATTGTACACTGTACAAAGTATGGTATGAACTGGAATCTGAACTGCACCAAATGTGGTAGATGTAGTACTATTTCCTAAATTGTATAGTATAGGTACGTAATTTATTTGGCATAAAAAATATCATTATTATACAGGTATCTCTAGTGAGTCACAAGACTCGTCGTGGGAAATCCCGTATTGACATGCGAACTATCATTCACACAATACTTATCATACTTCTTCCTAAACTCATTCACTGATGAAGCCTCCTCAACCACCACTGGCAACTCACACCACCCATTCACCACTCTAGAAGCAAAAAATTTAATAAAACTCTCTTCTTTTTCGTCTTTTAGCCAATTTTTGAAGCCTAAAGACGGTCAATATGTTTTCACAGGAAACATTTTACACATATTCCACCATCTTAGACACTCACCTCTGAATCTCCACAACTTCTTTATCACCAAGGAATCTGGGAGCCAGATCTGTGCATTGTGGTCCAGATATGGCCTTAGTAAAGGCAGATGAACAATAACCACTGTTTGTGCTGTTTTGGTTAGCTTTGCAATATGCCCTCTAAAGTTCAACTTCCTGTCCACAGTCACACTCAAGACAATGGCCTCATCAGTCTCTTGCAATCAGTTTCATCAATATATTATTATTGTTATTATTATTATTAGATGCGCACCTTCGTGAAGTTCTAAGTCAAATCGTGGGAGGACCAAACTATCAGCACAATATCTATCGAACCTCTCCTTGAATCCATTATCAGACAAAACGCTCACAACTGACTTAGGCAACCTATTCCATTTATTCACCACTCTGCAAAACAAAAATCTAGTCTTAACGCCCTTGTTAACTACACTCTTACCCAAGCTTCAGGGATAATCTCTTGTTATTTCTTCTCCCTCTAGCGAAGTGCTGAAACATTTCCCCTCCATCAACCCTATAAAAGTCTTTAACTAACTTAAATGTTTCAATTATGTCCCCAATATTTGCCTATCAAGAAACGTTTGCACAAACCCTCAATCTATCCTTAGAGGGGGGGGGGGCATTCCATAGATCACTCACTCGCCTATGGATCCCTTCACGACGAAATCATCCCCGAACAATCCATGTGACCAGACCTGAGCATAGTAATTTAGTTATACTCGTATCACGCCTTTATAAAGAGGAATGATTACTCCATTATCGCTGCTTTTTAGTGTTTTCTTCAATCACCAAAAAAGCCTGTCAGTTATATGAGCTACGTAAACATTTGCCCTCTAAACTCAACTCTCTATCCACTGATAGAGAGTTGAGTTTAGAGGGCAAATCATTGGCTTCTTAAGTATCCTGCAGTTCATTTCCCTCCATATGATACACTCATGTATTCTAAAATCATTGCTTGACACTTGTCCACATTAAATTAACATCCATTATGTTTTGTCCATACTGTCAACCTATTTAAATCATCCTGCAAGCTACATTACCTTGATTAACTATCATCCCACCCAACTTTGCATCGTAAGCAAACAACTGAATATCTCCTTCAAATTATTTCCTATATTATTTATGGAAAAAATTAAACAGCAGTAGTTAACATGCACAGAGCCCTGTGACACACCATTAGTCATTTACCTTCTCCTGGATTCTGCTCCTTTATATACTAGTTTTTGGTATCTATCAATCAGACACCCTTTTATCCATATCGCCAGTTCTTATCTATCCTCATTCGCTGCAGTTTGTGTAATAAAGTTCCATGTGGTATCCCGTACAACTCCTTTGCAAAATTCAGCAGTATGATCGAGTAGCCTTTATCCGACTCATTATAAAAAGTTACGTTAGTTGATTGTTCAAGTATGACTGCCCATTCGCAAAGCTATAGTGCACTTCATCAAGAATCATATTCTTATCTATCCATTCCTGAATTCTCTTTTTGATCAACTTTTTAAACACTTTTGCCACTACTTCAAAGATACTAATTGGTATAATTGGTATATAATTTGCTACCACAGCCTTAGATCCTCCTCCTTTATGTAAGGGAATTGTTTCGGCCTGCTTCCACTCTCTTGAAATTTTGCTAGAGCTGACTTAAATTAAATTAAATAGCCTGATAAAGACCTGTTCTCCTGCATATTCTCGTAAAACTCAAACCGATATCCTATGCAACCTCCAAAGCTGTATTTGTATTTAGATTCTAAAATATACTAAATACGTCCAATTGTTCAATCTCTATTCTCACATCAGTCCCTTTCATCTCTATCATAACAATATTTTCACTTGGATGATATATACCTTGCAAAATGATCAATAAATAGCTCAACAATTTCGTCTACTTTTGTTACCTCTCTAACATCGGGACTCCTTTAAAGTTATCCTTTTATAACCATTTTTGCTCCTAAGTTCCACCTAATAAAAAAACTCTGGGATTTTCTTTCTTGTGTTTTTGCCTTCCTTGCCATACTACTCATTTTTCTTCCTGTTCGTTGTACTGTTCGTGAGTTAGCTGTCACCTTTAACCTTACATACCGTCTGCAATATCTTTTTATAACTCTAGCTTAATGATATTACTCATCCATCTAATTCCCACTTGATTTACCCTCCTAACCTTGGGTATACAGTGTGATATTGCTTCCTCCAGATACCTGATGCATTATGTATATCCTTCTCTTGTAGATCTTTATGACATCGTACTGCTCCATGCTGCCTCCCAAGCATCATAATCATTTGCCTTGTAGTTCCACATATACCCTAAACTGGGATTACTCATGTTTTTCTACCACCCAAGTCAAGACCACATGACTACTTTCCCCACTCAGAGGCAATGTAGCCCTTTAGTTATGGCAGGTCTTCTGATCCTATAACAAGATCCAATATTCTCATACCCTAGCTCCCTATGTTCCCTTCGTCACATCCTGGTTCAAGTAATTATCTGTCAGTATGTGCATTAATTTTATTTCCTTTCTTCCATGTGATCTTTTCTCCTTCCTATTTATGTCTCGGAAGTTGAAGTCCTCCCAAAATAGTTACTCGAATTGCACTCACTGTAGTAATCTGTTGACGCATATTTTCTACATCATACCTGGCATTTCCTGATCTACAGCAGCAATCAGTTTTTTTTTTATAGTATGTCCTATTGGCCTCAATCTCACGCCAGATTGACATATAAGATCTTTCATCTGCTTACTGACTCCTGCTCTTGTTGGCTGCAATTAATCTGCTAATCATCAGCAGGAACCTCGTCCTTCTAGTGTCTACTTTATCCTTCCAGCAAATAATAAATCCATCCGATTCTATTCCTGTAACCAATGCTAAAACTCATCGATTTTATTCCTGATACTAATAGCATTAGTATATAGAAACAGTAGCATTCCTCTAGTTCTAGTTACTTTTACTTTCTAAATTGATTACCCTCTGATTATCTTTTGATTATCTTCTGCACTTGTTGGTATTTCTCCCACTAATTTGTTCCATCGGTGCTTTTACATGCACTTCTCTGCCTCTGCTCTAATTTCTATTGTTTTCCCTGTTTCGAACTTCAAACATTCTCAGTGAACAAAGCTCTCTCTTTTGCACTTAAATGAAAAACACGCTGTCCCAGCCGTGGCAGTAACATAATTATGATAATTGCCGAAAATCGCTACACGTTTCTAATCTTAATACCACAATCTCTTCCCAACGCACATCACTTTTCACTTGGCTACATTAAACTGGCAGCCATTTACTTTTGCCCATCGTCAGCAAAGGTTGGTCGATTGGTAGGGCCTCTGCTAGTAATGGCAAAAAGTTAAGCAAGTTTCAGCGCGGTTAGTAGTTGGAAGGGATTAAATTGTTCGATGCTGTTGGCACACTCTCCCTCGATGAGTCTTTGGACTCCCTAGAGGTGTCATATAATAATAATAATAATAATAATAATAATAATAATAATAATAATAATAATAATAATAATAATAATAATAATAATAATAATACCGCTGGTCTGTTTAAGTCTTCTGTGAGACTTAAACATATTTGAAATCTGTGCATCACTTTCATTTATCATCGCTCTTTCCATTTTAGCATCATCTGCAAACAACTGATATTTCCTCTGAAACCATTTTCTATATCATTGGTATCCAAATTAAACAACAGATGTGCAAGTACTAAGCCATCAACCAACCTCTGTCCGATTCTTCTAAATTTCGTAAAAATACCGCCTCCGTAGCGTATTTAGAAGAACAACAGTATATTGCGTCCTTTCGATTGGAAAGAAGCACAGTTCGATTCTCATCATGACGACAGGAATCTTTATATGGACGTTTTTAACTGAAGGTGAGTTAACTGATCATATGGTGGTAGAAGATTTATCTATGTCTCGGAAGTTGAAGTCCTCCCAAAATAGTTACTCGAATTGCACTCACTGTAGTGAGTGCAATTCGAGTAATTCGAATAAACTCTGGTCATCTTTTGAGATAACACTCTCAAAAGATGACCTGAGAACTGTGTGTTATTGACCAAACAAAGCATTCAACACTTTCATGCACAAAACCGTACTGGACATCTACTATTATGGTTTAAAACATATATGAAGACCAGAATTGACACAAAAGAAACATTTCAATACGTTATGAGTAAGGAGAAAACAAGGGAGCATCCCTGAAAGTTGAATGGGTCATCCCGTACTCTTACACCACTAATCGAATCCATACACACCCCTGTGTGAATTAGATTTTTTGCTTGTGTAGTAGTGAATAAGGGCAATGGTGTGAATAACAGATAGTGTATCTCCCCAATGAGTATTTTTTGACTTCATGGAGATTTGCATATAATAATAATAATAATAATAATAATAAAACATATTACAAGCATAGAATCAATCCACAGCAGAGCGTTACCAATAATCTATGAACTCCCACAGAGTGCTGCTCTTCTCCAATTTGGTTTAACACAACATGAACCAATTCCATTTAAAAAGTAAGCTCTTCCAATATGCAGGTAAGGTAATACTACCATGGTGTCCATCCATAATAGAGAAAGCATAGCCTACACCATTATACTGCATGGCTTTAGCCTGGTTACCAACTGGCTAACTGAAAACGGCAAACATAAAACTTTGAAAAGTATTATTATTATTATTATTATTATTATTATTATTATTATTATTATTATTATTATTATTATTATATACAGAGTACGCTGTGTAGGCATACGAACGGTTGTATGGTTGTATCGCTGGTCCCGTTTTTATAGTTTTAATGTGGTTCTAACTCCTGTATTCAATTTAAAAGTGTCATAAAGTAACTCTACTTGTCACGCTGAAGACAGTGACATATAATTCATCGAAATCGGCCACGTGGAATCCAAAATCTGAGTGTGCTAAAAATTGAAGTGTACACCGCGGTTGCTAACGAGTATAGAACAAAGGACGTTGCCATCTTTGCAGCTGTACAAAGGAAGAAAGGTGAGTCATGAAGTGCAACAAGTGTCAGAAGGAATTACCGTTCGACGGATGTTATATAACCTGCAGGAAATGCCATAGGAATCTTCACTTTACATGTTCCGGACTTTCAGAAACAACCTGGCAACACAAATTTAATGCCAAACGAGAAGAATGGAATAACTAAACTGTAGAGAGAACAAAGAAACGCCAACACCCACGACCCAACTGATTACGCCGGAGGCACAAGCGGACGATGAACTGAACAGAACAAAAAAATACCGGTGAGTCTTATAATTTGAGTTCCGTAAATTTATTACTAGAAAAAGGTTTAGAAAATATAAAAGCCAGCTTGATAGATCTTGTCCAAGAACTATTTGATAAACAGAATAAAGAAATAACAAAAAAATTAGCGAATATGAAGAGTTTGTTAAATTTAATAATTCAAAAGTCGAAGAAGTCTTACAAACGGTAAAAGACATTAAAACCAGCATTAACGCATTGCTTGCCAGGCAGCACAAATTGATAAAAGACACATCTGAACTCCGTCAAGAATTTAATTCCCTGAAACTACAATACGAAGTTTTAAACCAACAACAACATAAAGAAGACCTTGTCATAAACGGTCTTCCAGAAACCGAATCCACAGAAAATCTCAGAGACGTACTTTTAAAGTTAGGCCATGCAATTGACATCCCTCTACAGCATAATGATATTCAGACCATAAATCGGTTTCCCAGGAAGAACAGAAAACAAGGCTCGCCACGACCCGTACCAGTCATAGTTCGTCTGACAAGCAAGGCTACAAGAGACAATCTCATAAAAGCCAGCAGACTGAAAAAACCAGTAGTCAAGGATTTAAATGCATCGCAAAACAATACGCCAATCTTTCAATCTGAGTATTTAGTAACCTTTCAATCAGAAACTTTTGTACCAAGCAAAAAAAGAAAAAACAGGAAAAAAGTATCAATTTTTATGGATCAAAGACGGCAAAATATTCTTGAGAAAGTCACAGACTTCAGAGTCTATACAAATAAAAAGCTCGGAATATATAGACAGGTTGCCAGAGTGAAACAAAAGACTCCAACTTAGTTCAATAAGAAGATCTCAACACAACAAAAATGAATGTGAACCATCAGATAGATGTACTTACACCAGAATACATCAGTAATTGTACTTTCGAATCGCTTGATGCTGGACACAACACACAGTACAAGCGAGAGGTCTCTCAATCTTGCATATTAACATCAGAAGCATCCGAAAACATTGGTTATTGTTACAGGCTTATCTGAGGAATTACGCTGATATTATTGATATATTGATTCTTACAGAAGTATCCATAACTAATGACGAAGCTTTCCAAATTCCAGGCTTCCAACAACATAGATCATACCGCCAAACAAAAAGAGAGGGTGGAATATTAATATTTATCAAACAAAAATTAATAGCAAAAGAAACGGCCTATCAGTTTGAGCATGCTGAAACCCTCTTCCCTCGAAATCATTAATACCACGAATACACAGCATCCCATAATACCAAATGCTATTTACAGGGCACCAAACCTAAACATGATAAAATTCTTGCACTAACTCAATTGCTGGCTTTCATGCCAAGAAATATGCTCAACCGAATACCTAATGATAATTGGCGACATAAACATAAACATTGCAAACGAAAACCAGAACAACACTGTACAATACCTAGACACACTATCCATGTATAATCTAATACTAACAATAACATCATGTACTAGAGAATAAATATTCGGAAATACTATCACTGCCTCCTGTCTAGATCATATAAACGTCCGAGCACCACCAAACAGTTACACTGCATCAGTCATAAATTGCAAAGTAGCAGACCATTACTTCACCGCTCTAAACCTGCAAACCAAGACAATATCCATGCAATGTCCCACAGAAGAAAAGCGACAGAAAACAATAATAGACGAAGAAATAGGCAACTACGAAATAAGAAAAACAGACTGGGAACACCTGGCATCAGATTCAGCAGATATCTTATACAACAACATTAAACTCACACTAGAGGAAATATATAAGAAAGCTACAAAGAAAGTCAGAATTCGTACAAAAATAACACAAAATCCTTGGATATCACAAAACTTAATCCTAGAAATACGCAGAAAGGACGCTTTTTAGAAAGAATTAAAGCGATATCCAAATAACACTACTTTAAAAACCGAATATAAGATAACAAGGAATCGCCTTAGAACACAAATAAGAAATGCAAAAAGAAGCTACTACAGAGACAACCTAACCTCTGCACAAAACAACATGAAACAAACCTGGCACTTGATCAATGAGATGCTAGATTTTGTTCCCAACACCACCGCCTCCGAAACCATAAACACAGCTTCATGAAAGATGCAAAACCTATCCAACAACTAGCAAATGACTTTAACCAATACTTTGCAGACTCCATCCAAGAATTGCACAGAAATATTCCCCCAATCACAAAACGAGACCCTCCCCTTGGACCACAATCAAAACAGACATTATGGTCCCCAACCATAAAAGAAGCAGAATACTTCTCTCTGCAATACATCAAATCAAACCAAGCAAAGGCTCAGGAATAGATGGTATAAGACCTAAAGATATAAAGCAACATGCAACTAGTTTAAGTCCTATCCTACTAAAATTAATAAATAAAATATTTAAAACAGGACAGATACCAAGTATGCTAAAGACCACCATAATCACCCCCATATACAAACATGGAAAAAGGAATTTAATTAGCAATTACAGACCCATAGCAACATCACCAATTATCAATCAAATTATGGAGCGGATCATACTGAAGAAACTCACAGCATACACTGAGAGCTTTCATATTATCCCCAAAACACAATATGGTTTTCAGAAAAATAACGGAATAACATCTCTCTTGGAAGACTTTACAGACGTAATTAATACCGCATTAGACAAAAACAAAATTGCCATGGTAGTCTTTATTGATCTAACTAAAGCATTCAATACACTCACACATCAAACCTTGATAGAAAAGCTGAGGCATGTTGGAATAGAAGGGCCTCTTCACAGGTGGTTTACAAACTACCTTCAAAATAGAAAGCATATCACACGTATCGGGTCAAACCGAAGCAGAGAGCTATCAGTAACCTGTGGAGTACCACATGGAGCTATACTCTCCCCAACTCTATTCAATATTTACACGCACGATATTAATCAGCTACCACTCAAAGGCAAGATATTCCAATACACAGACGATACAGCAATAATATCCATCCATAATAACGCAAACATTGCCCAAAAAAATATGCAACACGACATAAATCTGTTCACAGACTGGCTCACAAAAAACTCCATACACCTAAACTCAGAAAAGACAAAATTAATGATATTCAGAAACCCACTGACTTGACCAGTTGATAACAAATATATAACCATCCAACATTCACTTTCCAACATAAAAAACACACAGAACAGCAAATCAGTACAATCGCTCAGGTTGAAACGATACGATACCTTGGAATTTACTTCGATGCAGATATGAACTGGAATAGCCACATAAACCATCTACACAACAAACTCCGAACAATAAGTGGCAAACTCTACAGGTTAAAAGACATAGTTCCCATACGCCTAAAAATACTAATATACAAAACACTATGCCAAAATATACTAAGATACGCTGTAACAACGTATGCTTTCTGCAAATTAAATAGATTAATGTCGCTACAGTACAAAATGATAAAACTGATATTTTGGGAACAAAAAGACAATAACGACCTTATATACATTGCAATGTCAGAACACAAAATACTGACAGAAAGACATTTATGTCACTATGCAGCTTTGCTAAAACATTATTTCGATGCCAACTACAGGACAGTCAGAAATACATACCGTATAACAAGACCTCAGACTACTAATTACATCACATATAAATACAATAATCACTACGGAAAGGCCACGCGAAACTTCTACATCCGAGATATGATAAACAAATTACCTTTTGAATAGAGAAACCTTACAAACTACAATAGCCTGAAAAGAGCTCTAAGGACATACTATGAACAGTTAAGAAACACGCACCTAAAATACCATACAAACTTAATGAAACACAATATATTCGTTCAGGCTTCCCGTTCAGCGACGCATCAATACATTCCAAGTTATTGTGTGTGTGTGTGTGTGTGTGTGTGTGTGTGTGTGTGTGTGTGTGTGTGTGTGTGTGTGTGTGTGTGTGTGTGTGTGTGTGTGTGTGTGTGTGTGTGTGTGTGTGTGTGTGTGTGTGTGTGTGTGTGTGTGTGTGTGTGTGTGTGTGTGTGTGTGTGTGTGTGCGTGCGTGCGTGCGTGCATGCATGTGCCTGCGTGCGTGCGTGTGTGAGTGCGCGAATTTTTCAATCATAGATTTCGTAACTTCCCAACACAGCAAAAAAGAAAACCAATAAATAATAACCAACTGGTGTCATCCTCAGATAAGCTTACATATAAGCTTCGAGGATGAAAGCAGAGAAATTAGTTCTCATCCAAGATGTATAATATATAACCAAGTGCGTGTAATGTACGTATCACATGTAAACCAAAGTATGTAATGTATGTATTATATGTAAACAAATGTATGTAATGTAAGTATCATATGTAAACAAATGTAAGTAATGTATCATATGTAATCATATATATGTAATGTATGTAAGAACTGTAACAAAAGTATGCAATATAGAGTGATTATATCCATTGATATTGTATATATAGAGTGTAATAATGCAAAGAAACATCTATAATAATCATCATTATGAATATTATAATAATATATATTGTAAACAGTTATTGTTATTATTATTATTTAAACAAAAACTTTATGTACGAGAAACTATTTGTTATGCATAATTGTCTTCATATAATATATGTAATTTATCTGAGAAATAATAAAAAGGTTAAATTTTTTTTTATTGTTATTGTTATTATTATTATTATGTGACAGCTCCAGGGAGTCCAAAGACTCATCGAGAGAGAGAGTGTGTGCCAACAGCATCCAACGATTTAACCTCTTCCAACTACTAACCGCGCTCAAACTTGCTTAATTTTTGCATGAGCCATTAGTAGCAGAGGCTCTACCAATAGACCAACCTTGAGAAAATTAACAATCTTCATAACCCAATAAACTATATCCATAGAAACTGTATATCTCACTGTCTGACATCTGTTCTTCTATGCTCGGGACACCATCTCTATTAAAATCACAGTTATCCTACAGGTCTATACAATGGTACCTCGGACTTCACTTCACTTGTGATGTAAACTGAAATAGCCATGTAAGCCATTTGCAAACTATATCGATTAAAAGAAATAGCTCTCGCATGCATAAAAACATATGTAAGAGAAAAAAACACCTACCGCTGTACAGTCATGTTAAAACACAACTTCAACCTTCCTTTCCTTTCCGTGTGATGGTAAAATACCCCCCTTTTTTATGGGAGAAGTACAGCACCATCTGAGTCCCCCAAATTTTATCTGGGCTCCGGAACCTGCATATGCTGACGAATCAGGCTTATGGCTGGGTCAGTATTCCTGGCTGTAATCCATGTGTTCAGAAGACTGGTTTGTCTGCTTGCTGGATGAAAACCCCCAGATAAACTGGAGGAAAAACCCTGCTGTCCACGCTTAAGACCGGCTAACTTGGCTATGGCTGAGGAAGATCCTTAAGTTTCTCACGTTGTCGACGAGAATCGAACCTAGGACCCTCCTTCCCCAGGCATATGGTTGTGAAGCGCAAAGTCACTAGGCTATCCGCGCAGACAACTTCAACCCAAACCATAGAATAGGTAGATATATGAAGAGATATAATAATAATAATAATAATAATAATAATAATAATAATAATAATAATAATAATAATAATAATAATAATAATATATCATATTACAAGTAATCGACAAGCTACTTCGCATATGAGTACAATAATCATGGTAAAAACTAGCTGGAGCTTTGTCTGTCGTGGAAACATGAATGACAGACATAATACTTTTTTTTTTAAATGATTTTACATATGTAAGGGAAACTAAAGGTAAATTACAATTTTACATTGAGTGAAATATATAGGGGTATTTAATAATTCTAGTGTCCTCTTACATGTGTGAAACCGTCATTTAAAAATTAGTATTATGAAGCTTTCATAACCGACATGTGACAAACTGCCATTCGAAAAGAGAAATATTAGGACATATAAGGAACTGAAACCGCATTATGAGGATACAATAGCTATAATGAAAATTAAATAGAATTACTCCAAATAAGCACAATAAAATTCTCTAAAGTACGAACACAAAAACGCAAACAGACACACCATACCCATGCCTACCCCACACTTCGTATTGGCAAAACATGAAACACAGAAGAACGACAAGTTAATATACTATTATTACATGACACCTCCAGGGAGTCCATGGACTCATCGAGGGAGGGCACTTGCACTACAGCTCCATCACCTACTCCATCTACAGGTAACCGCATCCGCCATCTATCGCCGACAACCACCACTGGTAGTTTCACAGACAATCACAAACATCCATGACCACGGCGGGATTCGAACCTGCAGCCTTTTGACTGGAGAGCAGATACGCTAACCACTCGACCAGCCAGGCCGGCAGGAACTGAAACCGCATTATGAGGATACAATAACTATAATGAATATTAAATAGATATTACTCCAAATAAGCACAACAAAGTTCTCTAAAGTACGAACACAAAAACGCAACCAGATAACCGCGTGTGGATATGTCAACATTTTTCCTGTGTGTGTGTGTGTGTGTGTGTGTGTGTGATTATCTTAGGATACACTTAGTTTTTTAATTACAAATTTAATTAAATAAATAAAAATAAGAAATATTAGAACAACTTAATTATTAGATGAAAAATTACAATAATTGTAGAAAATATTATTATTGTTGTTGTTGTTGTTATTATTATTATTATTATTACGTGCGCCTCCAAGGATTCCAAGGACTCATGCAGCATTTCGTTCAGATTTTGTAGAAGAAAATACTGTACTAAAATGCATCGCAAGACATTAATGGTATACATGTAAATATCTGTGCAGTAAATAAAATTATTATTACTGTGATTATAACAATAATTATTATTCACTGCAATAGTTTTGCAGACAAGATTAAACAAAAATTAGTAATATTTTGTTCACCTGCATTCACATGTGTTTCGAAATATTACTTTTAAAATCCATATTATTTCATTTGATATACAATTCAAAGTTTTGAATGCTGTGCTGAAAATTTCAAAAACATATGTCTTAGCGCCATCTACCAATAGTATTGTCGAGAAGCAAAAGCGCGGGCTGTGAAGTTGTGTTTTTCTGTTTCTGAAAGTATCTTAGGTTTGAAAGTGTGTGTTCTGGAGGTTGTAAGGTAAGCATGTTAACAGGTCATTTATTATGTCTTTCTTAATATATACAAATGTACATGTTTTGAGTGGAAATAATACGTGTGCCAGCATTATAAGCGTAGTAATGTTAGATGTAGTCCCTGTTTTAAATCTGCAATTGATTGCACAAAAAAGAAAAAAAAAAGCTTTTATGGTGGATGTCACGCTGAACGAAGAAGACTAATATTTGTCATATGATTAGCCCCAAAAAAATTGTTCCTTCGTTTATTTATGTATCACATATTGATAAATATATCCCGCAGTACTGAAATTAATTTTTTCCCCAACGTATTTGACGTTTGTAAAGCATGGCGAATGGTGGCTTTCCTGCTATGCTGCCTAACGGTTTCTTATTTCTATGCCATCAAATTATACTTAACATATATGGATGAAATTGATGATAGGCGAAGTTAGATACCATCGTTTATTTTTATTTATTTTTTTCATGTAAACACATTTGTGGGGCGTCTATGTTTAAAATATAAAAATAACAAACCCTTTCGTATATATATATAAATACATATATATGCTCTGAGTTCAATGAACGCGCGCGCGGCAGGGTGTCAAGGCAAGAGGTCTCCCACAAAGGTGGAGAAGTGCATCTCTGTATATTGCAGAATTTTTTTTTTTTTTTTTGAGATATAAAAGAATCATTAATACTGATCGTTTTATTGTAGAGTTGTGTAAATGTAACGAATTTTTATTTATTTATTTATTTATTATTTTTTTGAGGAATAAGGCATCGTGAGCAGCTGGTTAATGTATTTCTCGATAGGCGCCTAAGTTGTGTAGATCGCAATACAACAGTAGGATTTCATGATTACAGCTTTTGGCGTTTAAACATTTTTAAGTCAAAGTTATCAGGTTGGAATAAAATTTTGGTTTGAAATTACGAGAGTGGAATATATTTATTCTTTCTGGTTACATTATACTGCAGAAGATATTAAGTTTTATTTTTCTTCATAAATGTATTAATATCAAATTTCATGAAATGAATTTGTTAATATATAACTTGCCGTTGAACCTTGTGCTACTGATAAAGTTGTCAGTAAAACAAATTATTTCTTCTTGTTTGTTGTTTCGAAATATTCCAACAGGGTGCTGCTTGAGATTTTAGGCAGTAATAGTAAAAAATGTTATAGTAATGTTTGAATAAATACGGATGAAAGCTACTATAAATATTTATGTATTTTTAAAAATCAAAATATTAATAATAGCTTTATTAGCAGTCTTGTTGACTAAATTTTGGTATTAGTTGTAAACAGAATAATTCTCATTAAAAATTACAGTAGGGACTAAAATTTTGGCAAATTGCCAAATTTTTATTGAGGATTACATTACAGAAATCAAAGTAAATTTTTATTTTAAATTAAATTGCATTGCACAAAATTAAAATAGTGACTAAAGAAATTCATAAATAAATGAAAATAAAAGCATTAATTCAAGACAGGTTCTTGCCTTCCTTGGTTGAAATGTTTATACTGATTCTTGTAAAATGTGACATTTTAATTTATTTTAAATGTTTATTGAATTATATATAGATTAGCCAAAGAATAACATTAAGCGAATGCATATTTAATGAAAAAAATTAGAGCACATAATGAAATGTAATTGAAAATGTTTCATTATGCATCAAACTACAAGGAATTGTAATCACCTAGCTTACAATTTTATTATTTTTATTTTATTTACATAGCACTGATCATCCATTGTTGCATTGCTTTCTGCTAAGCTTGTTAAAACACAATTATCAGCTACCTCCTTTTACTAACTTCAAATCAACTGAGCCTGTTTCTTTTCTTTCCCTTTCATTCTAACTGCCCTTATTCTTGAACATAAGTCTTCTTTGTAGAACTTTCCTATCAGCTACAACCTCAACCATATTTAAAATATAAAATAAATAAAAATCAGCAGGTACTGTCTTAAGTCTTACCTATACATAGGACCAGTGTACTATACTTTCTGCAGTCTCATGTGATGTATATTTTATGAGCCCCCCCCCCTTCCTACATGAAAGATTGCAAAGGGTGAGCTAAGGACTTTTTTCCCCTTTTTATCAATTTTATGTGTGTACATGCATGCATATTTATTCATTTTTTACATAATCCAGAAACATGAAACTTTTTCAAGCACGTCAGGTTCCAATAAGCAGGGTAATTGTCTCATGCCAGGTGAAGAACTTCCACCTTAAAGATCCATGTTAACAAATATCCATATCAACAGCAGAATTCAGACCCATAGTCTGTTAGTTGGAGATTGGATATACTAATAGTTGGCCAGTCAGGCATGGCAGATATAAATTATTGTGTTCCAGGTTTGTTAATGCATATATTATCATTTCTTTGCCCCCCCCTCTCAGAAATGTAGATGGATAATTAATTTAAAGAAAACAAGTAGTATAGTTTAATACTTTAATATACTTTAATTTATCAATTAATATAATTTTAAATAATTGTAAGCATAAAGGTCAAATGAACAATAGCTATGCTTTATGTGTGCCATTTATGTGAGAAGCACAAAGGTTTATGCTTTGTAGTGAGATTAGATTATCATTGGCAAATACTAGAGTGAGATACAGATAATTTGAATTTTGGTATGATTTTTAAATACAAACATATAATAAGCTCAGAAATCAGAAAAAGTAATCACCTAGAAAATTATAATTTTGTTGGTGAACCAAAGAAAGGCTGAACCTCATTTGACTATAATCAATCATACAAACTTCAAAAGCTCTGTCAGAAAACAGGATATTCAGGAGATTGCCAGATTTCTCATTGTAAATATGGGTGAAAAAAAAGATAAAAATTATTTATAAAAAAATTATTTGTCCATATCAGTTTCCTAAACATGTCAGCTCACACTTCAAGAACATACAATTGATGAAGCTCAAAAAACAAACAGCAACTGTTGACAAGTGATAACGTTGAATTGGATTCGTTGACAATAACCAATCACAGCCACCGATTTCTAGGTGCTGTTGTCTCAGCACTCACCCTGCCTCACCTTCTGGGTAGTTTAAAATAACTGGAATGCTAAGAATTTGACCTGCTTCATCATATGCACGTCTGTTCAAATGGCTCAAAGGTGTATATATTTCTGACCACCCACCCTGGCTATTATCACAAATGTGATTTAATGTTTACACATCAAAAAGTGTCCTCTTCATAAAGCATTAACATATTGTGTTTAATTTTAGGAATTGCACAAAGCCAAGAAACAATTGCGGGGGGGGGGTTCTTTAATGGGAATAAATGCAAAAACATAATATTGGTATTATTGCTATTCTATGGATGTGCATGCACATTTAGCACACCTGGAATATTTGCCCCTGGTACACTACTCCACTACACGACTCGCTGTCTTTTCTACTAATATTTCTATAATAATATTTTTTTTTTTTTAAATAATAACCTGCTATCTGAGTTGGATAAATGGAATAACGATTAGATCCACTATAATTTTACAAAAGGTATTTGATAGGATACCACATGAAAATGTGGTATCCTATCAAATTGCTGCAAATGGGGATAGATGAAGATAGTAGAAATAAGAGAGCAACTGTACATGGTGAAGAAGATTCAAATACTGTAGCATAGGGCTATGTAATTGGTCAATTGCTATTGAATTAGTGCATTAATGAAACTGGAAACTATTATTATTATTATTTCGTGACACCTCCAAGGAGTCCAAAGACCCATTGAGGGAGGGCACCTACTCTACAACTCTCCATCTCCACCACTCCCATAATATGAAAAGTAATATCCAGTTTACTAATGATGTTACATTAGTGGCCAAAAGTAAATTACAGCGATGTAGTGAGTGATCTGCAGGATAATGTGAATAAACTGACCATGTGGACAATGAGGCCAGTGTATTTATGACTGTGTTATGTGTTATAGTTAGTTTGCTTGTTTTTTGAAAGGATTCAGCACTGAATCTCTGAATTCTTTCCAACATCTCTTCATTCTTTTGAAAAATGACCAAAGTTATGCAGCAATTTACATGTGGTCTGATTAGAGCCTTATATATATACAATGGAACTATAACATCCTTACTTCTACATGTTAGTGTTCTTCACATCATTGTCATAACATCAGCATCATCTACTGTGCTGTCCTCACAATTTTAACATTGTATTTACCTAAAATTTCAGGTACTTTGCTACATTGAACTAGCATCCCCAGTCATTTGTCATTCACCCAATTTAGTGAAGTGTACTTACAAAACTACATCTGCTCTGTTAGTTGTAATTCTCTTCAGCTTTGCATCATTTGCAAACAACAGA
Source organism: Typopeltis vanoorti (assembly GCF_054136105.1). Lineage (NCBI taxonomy): Eukaryota > Metazoa > Arthropoda > Arachnida > Uropygi > Thelyphonidae > Typopeltis > Typopeltis vanoorti. The sequence continues at coordinate 13,207,732 of NC_143549.1, read as the reverse complement.
TCACCATTCAGACCTCTCCTATTATCATTGATGAAATAAGTTGAACTGCAACAGTTCTAAATACTGATTCCTGCAGCACACTACTAATAACATTTGTCTTCCAGGAAAACACACCTCCACAGACAATTTGCTAATACCTATCAGACTGCCATTCTCCTTTTCAGAATCTAAACATATCACTGTGTATAAATCATGCTTATCCAATGCATTTGTCACCTTGTTATAATAAGTACATTGCTAAAACATGGTCTTCCTTTAGCAAACCCATGATGACCATCAAAGAGAATGCTTCTGTTTTGAACTTAATTCTGACTCTTGGTCCTGACTAACATCTATAACAATTTAACCACAGCTGGAGATATGCAGATTGACCTATAATTTGAATCCTCAGCCTTTTCCCTTATGAAGTGTAGGAATTTTGCCTTCTTTCCACAACTTTAGAACTTGGGCCAGTCTGTTAAAGCGGTATGTTACTGCAGTTAACTTCCTACAACATTCCCTCATGTCTTAATAATGATGTTAACTTGATAATATGTACACCACGTGCACTGAGCTCCTCATATATCTCCTGCTTATTCACCATCAGTGACTCCTCAACCTTCTCTACTGCTTTCAGGTCTTCATGATGTTACTTTCAGATGAAATACCTTTACAAAGCTATTTCTCATTTAACATCTCTACTAGAGATGTTAAATGAGAATCAGGACCAAGAGTCAGAATTAAGTTCAAAACAGAAGCATTCTCTTTGATGGTCGTCATAGGTTTGCTAAAGGAAGACCATGTTTTAGCAATGTACTTATTATAACAAGGTGACAAATGAATTGGATAAGCATGATTTACATTTAACATCTCTACTAGAGATGCTAAATGAGAAATCCATAATAGTTCTGTCTTGTACTGGCCAGGTATTGAAAAAATGTCTTAGATTTTGGCCTCATTAACTGCTACTCATATTGCACTTTTAGTAAGTCAATCACCTTTTTTGTTTGCTCTTCATACTCCTCATGCAACTGACAGTTAGACATTTTGTGTTGCTTCCAAATTGCATGCATTGCCTCTTCGTTCATCTATTTCACATCTATCTTATTTGACTTTCTGACCTTGGGAATTGCATCGTGACATTGTCTCTGCCAGGCAGTTCTTGAGCAGGTCCCAAACAGCATTGATCTGCTTTCTTTCCAGTCTTCTCTGGAGTGCTGGTGAAGATTTTAGGTAAGTTAGTAAAATCTCATCTACAGACATGGGGATTGACTGATTTGATGTGCTTCACAAAGAACAGTTTCCCTAAAGGAAGATCATGCTTAGATGCTTAGGATACCACATGAAAAACTGTTCCATAAATTAGAGACTATTGTCTTGGATAAGTGGGTAGTTGGACAAGTATCAGATTTATTGGGAGAGGGGGAATGAAGCCACTAGATTTAGGGTAATCAGTTGTAACCTAGAGATTGGTCCTTATACCATTGTGTTGTTGAATCTATAATGATATAGATTATGACTTGACAGAAGATATTTAATTGTTTGCTGATAAAGCAAAGATAGGCATAGCAGTTGAGGATGCTAACTGATATACAGCACCTTGCAGAATAATTTGAATAAACTGGAACAGTGAACAAATCATGCCTGTCAATTCAGTGTTAGTAAGTGTAAAGTTATGCACTTTGGCAAGATGAGATTTCAGGTGACATATTATATTAGTGGGATTATGCTACTAGAAACTGATGAGGCTCAAGATCTTGGCAGTATGATTGATAGGGCATTGAAGTTGAAAGGTCATATTTTAAAAATTGCAAATGCAACTCGGAATAATTGCGATGTTGACACATATATTGCTATGTAAGGATGAGGAGGGCCTTTTGCCTCTTTACAGGTCTTCAGTGCGACCGCACCTTGACTCCACAGAGTATAAAGAAGAATATAAAAGGATAAAAGAATAGTTACAAAGATTATATCAGAATTATTGAATTTAGATTATGAGGACATATGGGAAGTATATGAACTGCAGACACTGCTAAAGAGGACAAAGAAGGTGATATAATAAAGGTGTATAAACTTTTGAATGGACATTACAGGTAATTGACTGCACTTTTTTTGTTTTATGGAAAGTGTAGACAGACAAGGTGGCATCCATGGAAGGTTGTGTGATTAATGAGGAGGTGATATCTAGATTTTTCTCTCACAGACCAGTGAGTGAATGGTGCCTGTTGAAATAGTGAGTATATCCAGTGTGGATAATGTGTGGCCTCCTTAGAGTTTTTGACTCTCTGAGGTCTGGTAGTAATAATAATTTCAGTTACCCTTGGACTGCATTATCTGCTACATTTTCTATGATATTCACACTTTTGTGCCTGTGGAGGTTGACAAGAAAGCACATTTAGTTGGATGTTGCTATAGGCCTGGAAATGTGGAGGATGGTGATGAAGAAATGTATAAACAACTTAGATTAGTGAACAAAAGAAAGATAATTATTTGGGTGATTTTAATTATGGTGGTATAGATTGGAATGAAGAGAGAGCATTTGGAAATAAGGAAAATGAATTTCTCGAGTTCTTGAGAGATAACTATCTCAGGCAGCAGGTAAAGGAGGGCATGCGAGGATCGAGAGTTTGAGATCTGATAATTTCATCAGAGGATGTAATTGTGAGTGGAGGTTTACACTTTCTTCCAGTTTGTAAGAGTGATCATGAATTGATCACCTGTGTTGTGTCTGGCTATATGCACACTTTTCTGAGGAAGGATATATGTGGAATTATAAGGCTGGTGATTATGACCAATGGTGAGCTATAAGGGGCTCGCATGAGCCCTTTGTTAAATTTTTCTCAAATTTGCGAGCCCCTTGTTTTTTTTTGTTTAATAATCTTGTAGAACTAGAAAATACCACTGTGGAATGTATACATGCTACTATAATTGCTACTTTAAATTCATATGGATTTTCTGATAACTATATAAAAAATCATTTCATTGCATTTTGTTCTGGTGGAGCTAGTGTAATGTTAGGAAACAAATCAGGTGTTGCAATCAAACTTCTACAAAAAATTTCCTAACTTTGTGATTTAGCATTGCACTCATCATTTACACTTAGCATTAGATGATTCGATAAAAAACATTAAAGAAATAAATCATTTTGAAATATTTATTAATAAATTATGCTTTTTATCATCAATCACCAAAAAATCGACGAGAATTAAATATGATTGCAAAAGACCTTGGTATCGAAATTTTAAAAATCAGCCATGTGTTTGAACCATGATATGGGCAGTTTACAAACAGCTCTTGCTTTGTTGAGAAATTACCCAGCTTTATGCAAGCATTTTGCATCGAATGATAAATATAAGGGCTTTTTAAACCGACTTCTCAATTTGCAGTTTTTAAAAGTTCTAGCATTAATGATTGATTTCCTACAGGAATTATCATATTTGTCAGAAGCTCTATGAAGTTGCAATATAATTATTATAAGGGCTAAGTTAGACTTTTTTTTTGTTTGTTTGCTCGACGATGTGAGCCCTTTATTAAAATTTCCATAGCTCACCACTGATTATGACAAGCTTAGGAGACATCTTGGAACTATAACATGGAACAAGGAGTTGAGCGGTAAGGAAATAAATGCTGCTCAGGAACTGATGAAATAGATGACAGCATCAATGTCTGAATGTATTCTGAAGGTCAAAATACTGAATAAGGTAGGTGTAAAAAGGATGAATGAAGGGCTTATGAAATCTGGTAGAAAGCACTTTGGAGGCAGTACAAGGTGAATAATGGTAATAATCAGTTAAATGAAGGTAATGGGGAAAAAAAAAAATAAGCCAGGAGAGTAACTCAGATAGTAAGGACAGCAAAAGTGCAGTATGAGCAGAAATTATCAAAACAGGGAAAGAAAAATCTTAGTTTTTTTAGATATCTGTGAAAATGGTAGAATGGTAACTTCTACAGAAGATGTCGTAAAGGTATTCGGTGATCAATTTATAAGGTGTTTCATCCTGATCAGGGTAGAGGATATAGGAGAGCATGGCTTAATTGTGAGTGAACAGGAGGTATTTGAGGAAATAGATAGAATTTGGTGACATATCACCACGCACTCTAAGGGAATGCTCCGGGGAATTTGGCAGTAGCATTGGCATACCTGTTTAATAAGAGTCTTACAACAGCATAGGTTCCAAGGGAGTGGAATGAAGGTTAAATTGTCTCACTGCATGAAGGTGGTGATAAGGCTCTAGCTTCAAATTATTGGTCAATTTCATAGAAAGCTGTATATTTGGAGTTGTGACGGTACTGGAGAGAGAGAGATTGGTGAGAAATAGGATAAAGAAATGGGTTGATAACAGCATGGATTTGTTATTATCACGTGACACCTCCAAGGACTCATCGAGGGAGGGCACCTACTCCACAACTCAGTGACTACAGCGAACTGCAACTACCATCATCATCTACACCAGTGCCATATACTGCCCACCACCACTAGTTTTTCACAGACAATCGCAAACTTCCATGCCCATGGTTTGAATCAAACATGCAGCATTTTTGCTGGAGAGCAGATACACTAACCACGGAGCCAATCAGTCTCGCTTTTGCCAGCCTCGTTGGCCGAGTTCCTCTGGGTCTGGCTCCCATTGATGAGACCTTAATAATGGGTGAAACTGGTCTGGGCAGCGACCCTTGTGGACATGTATCCAATTATACATGTCTGCAAGGATATGTGCTTTTCATTATGGGATACTAAGGCAAGTGATGTGAAGTCATTAGCTTCTATATACGAATTGCTCCAGTCCTGAAAACACCTCAGGTGCAAACTTTGTTTGCTTGCACTTGGATAAAGGATTAAACCAAGTGCAGGCAGCCCTGGGTTTACAACGGTTCAATTTACGGCGATTCACAATAATGGCAGATGCCTGCACGTGCTTTCTTACTGTAGTGTGGTCTGACTGAGAAACAACTCTAGCAGGCATTCTAGTGTTTGAGTGTTTACCGAGCTACTACGGTGTATATGTATCAAACCTTGTTTTACTGTTGAATCTACCTAATTGTTCTATTTGATTTTTTTACATATATTTAAATTGATAAAGTACGTAATTACATACCATGTCTGATAAAAGAAGTTCAGAAAGGTTAGCAGAACTTGGTGTTAAGAAGGCACGGAAATCAATCGCATCTTGAAAAAAAAGATGGAGGTGATTTGAAGAATAGAAGATGGGCAGACACATGCTAATGTCTGTAGAAGTATGAACTTACCTCCATCGACTGTTACTACAATTATGAAAAATGCAGATAGAATAAAACAGTCTGCACAACAATCTACAGCAGTACTAAATGCAAAACATGTAAGTTATAGCAGGGGTAAACTTCATGAAAAATTGGAAAAATTATTATCATTATGGGTGGATGACTTGAATCAGAAAAACATTCTTCTGACGCAGGCTGTTATAACTGAGAAAGCAAAAACAATTTTTGAGGATCTTAAAAAGACAGATGGAGGCAAAAAAACATTTTTAGGGAGAAAAGGTTGGTTCATGAGATTTAAGTCTCGAAGTAAGTGCCATAGTGTCAAATTATGTGGTGAGGTGGCAAGTGCAGATTTTGCGGCAGCGGTTGCTTTTCCTAAAGAATTTCAAGACTGTGTAGAACAAGGAAGTTATCCTCCTGATCTCATTTTTAATGTTGATGAGACTGGGCTCTACTGGAAAAAATTGCCATCGCGCTCCTTCATTTCCTGTGAGGAACGTTCCACTCCAGGTTTTAAAGCTGCAAAAGATAGACTTACGCTTTTGTCGGGTACAAATGTCTCTGGAACTTTGATGCTTAAACCAATGTTTTTGTACCATTCACAGACACCATACTCCTTCAAGGGGTCTAAAAGCCATGCTGCCAGTCTATTGGAAATGGAACAAGAAAGCTTGGGTTACACAAGATATTTTTATAGATTGGTACACAAATTATTTTTGTCCTACCGTGCTTCGCTTCTGTAAAAATGATTTGCCAGCCAAGGCATTGCTTCTCTTGGATAATTCCCCTGGTCATCCTCAAAACCTTGCTGAAGTAAAAACACTATTCGATGTCAAGGTTGTTTACATATCCCAAACACATTGCTTTTGCAACCAATGGATCAGGGGATTATATCACTCTTCAAAGCAAATTCTATTACCTCCATATAACATTTATTTCCATATATCCATATAATATTTATATATACATATAAAGAAAATGAAGAAGGTCCTCTGAGAGATATAAAAACGGCCAATTTACAGCGTATCCTTACAAGCATAGAAACATTGACTGATGAACTCTGCGAAATGGACCACGATTGGGAACGGAGTACAAACATAAAAAGGAGGGTAATCACATCTATTTGACCTTACACTGAACTCCTTATAATAATAATCTAGGCAGTTAACACTGGATACTTTTTTCAAATAAAATGCAGGTTATCCGAAACCAGGAACTTCAACATTGAAATATGTAATATCTTTTCGAAGTTTCATATTTTCTGTATGTAATTTTTTTTGTTTTTTGTTATTAATAATTTTATTTTAATATACAAATATATATGTATGTATTATCAAAGCTTTAAATATAATAATGTTACACATACTTCATATGCATATTTTTTTGACTGCGCATAACATAACTTTGTACCTCCCATTAAAATTGGGTTCATTTTACGCCGATTCAATTTACGCCCGTTTCTTCAGGAACGGAAGTGAGGCGTAAACTGGGGGATGCCTGTATATAATTTCTTGGTATCTTTAATTTATTATGAATGAATTAGGTTTTTGTTTTAAGCAACTCCTGATAATTTTGCTTTTCTTGCACTGCTCCCCTTCCTTTTCTTATAATTTTTGGAAAACAGTGGCCTGGATATATGGTGGGAATTTTGAAGAGAGTGAGGAATGAAAAATATCTCAATTATATCAAAAATGAATAATTTCTGTAAGAGGATCATGAGTATCTGTATCTGAGGGATAGTCTGACCATGGGATGGAGGAGTAAAAGTTAGAGATCTTCCCATTTGGTGTTGATCCCAAAGTACATGAGGTTGTGAATAGATGAAAGGAGTTTGTTCCAGAAGGGATGAAATTGTGATCTGAATTACCAAGGGAAGCAGTTGTCTTAGCAGTGCACTTGGAAGGGGAACTGGTTAAGTAAAAATAGCATTGGGTGTGTATGTGGAGAGGATTGTTGGGGATCCTCTCTGGAAGATGAATATCATTATTTACAGAAAATAACTATTTCTCTTCCAACTTGGTCAATGGAATTGACTAAGCTGGAAGAAAGCCAGTTATGACTGTAGACATATTGCTTAGGAAGATGACTTCAGTGTTAAGGTATCTGGATTTATGAAATCAGGCTTCATGGATTAGAAATTTAAAGAGGTCAGAATGATTTCAGAATTTCTTGAACAGTAGGTTTAAGCAGATGAATGAGACAATGAGGCAGGGAAATCGCAAGCCATCTTAGATCAAGGGGGGGGATTCACAATTAGGCATACTCTGGCAGGGAATGTCATCTCACAAAAGCACAACTACCACCTTTGTGGTGGAAGGAATCATATAGCGTGTAGTTTGAGTTAAGATGATGTGGTAATTTGCAGAGATTTCGGCTTCAGTTAAAAATACATCAGGTTTGTATGCCTGCAGGTGATGTGCGTTTAGGTCGGTGTTTATACCAACCATAAATGTTGAAGTGAATGCAGAAGAATTTATTATTTGTGAGTGAGTGAGAGAGAGAGAGATTTTTAATTTAAGTGCTATAGTGTTACATTATTTAAGGTTACTTTCATGTTAGTATAGCTGAAGAGATAAAAAGTAAGGGAACACATAGTGAGAGAAGATAGACTGGTGGACATGTTGACACAGAAAGCATCTAGATAAACAGTCACTTCTCAAGTGAGTACTGCATGATCAATGTCAACAACTGGAGGCAGAATAGTTACATCTTTAACTGAAATTCCCTCTGACACTATAATCAAATCTAACACTCTTTGACCCCCACATGCTGCTTGAGGAAGTTGTCCTGCAACAGCTCAATGAATGCATTTTCATTCTTCTCATGAGATTCTACTGCTACCAATCAATATTTGAGTAATTAGTCTCCCATTATGATTACTCTTTTCGTGCTCATCTTGTCTATTTTGTGATGCATTTCTTTATCACTAGCAACCAATCTGCCTGGTCTTTAACAACATCTCACTATATAATTGATCTTGTTAGATTCAACCTCACCAAATGGCTTCAAGCTCACTGCAATATGAAATACTGTTAGTAGTAGTACTACAATCATAGGTCTCAACTCTAACTAGATTCAAGTCATCCAGTATTATTAGCAGCACGCCCCTCCTCTCTGTCCTTCCTTAAAATACTGTACCCTTTACACTCGATACCAATTAGTATGTCTGATTCTGATAGCTAGGTCTCACTAATGCCTACAATCTGAGGTCCCAACATATTGACTAAGGCAACAAACTCTACCCTTTGTTTCTGATAGTGCCTTATACATCTAGACATTTTTGCACATGTTTGATGGATCAGAACCGGACGAACACAAAAGTCGAAATCATTCTCTCCTCGTAAACATTTCCATGACAAAACCCATTTCCATCATTAACAGGGTTATATAACATTGTCGCTCTTACACTCAAATTCTCACTGTTCCTCCCTTTATAATTTATTTTCTCTGACTCTCTGTGTTAGGTCTCATACCAGTTACTAGTTTTTCTAGACTCCTGATATCCAACATATTCAGGAGTAGGCACGAAAGACAAATACAGATAGCATAGATTTTTTGAAAATTGTGAGGTGCTGTGAATGCTTGGGGGGGGGGGATTGAAGATATTTGTGTGGAGAGTGTTAATAGGAGAAATGAGAGAATTTGGGTCTGTAATAAGTATAGTATGCTTTTGAGATATCATTGAATATGAGCAGTTGTAAGCAAAAGATTATGGAAGTAGGAAGTAAGCAGAGTTGACTGTATGGTAATGGTAAGACAGATGGCGAAAGTGGCAGCTAAGCAAAAGATTATGGAAGTAGGAAGTAAGCAGAGTTGACTGTATGGTAATGGTAAGACAGATGGCGAAAGTGGCAGCGAGTTACCAGTGGTGAGCGGCAAGAGAAATGGTGGAGAGTTTCTGGCAGTAGGAGAGTGGACATGCACAGTAGTGAAAATGTGATTAGTGTAAATGGCAATGAGAAAGTGATTGAAGTGTTGAAGATAGTTGGTATACAGATCAGGCAAGAGATTAAACGTATGATGAATGAACTGAGAATTACTGATTTTCATGGAAATGTGAGAAAGAATGGGATGAAAGATTTGAGTGACAACATATAAGGATTCTATGATTAGAGGTGTAGTGAGCGAAAAGGTGCACAAGTTTGTTTTCTGGATGGTAGAATGAACAGGGTGATTGAAGCATCAGATAAGAGGAGTATGCAAGCAAAAGAGTTGGTACAAATGATTTGATTGCTAACAAGAAGAATATAAGGATGAATGTCAGGAGATTGTTAAGGAGAGCAGAAGAGAACAGTGTGGTTGCCCAGCTCTGATAATGATGAGTTGAAGGCAAGCATATTATGAATGGTATGCTAGCAGAGCTGTATGAGAAGAAGGGAGTTCATTTTGTGAATCTTTGGGATGAATATGAGGCACAGATAGAACTGTATAAAAGCAATGGGCTATATTTAAATGGAATTGGTGTGTCAGTTTGAGAACTGCTGCAAGAGAAAATGACTTAAGTGAATGTAAGACTTAAGGAAGCAAGAGGTGTGTTGTGAAAGAGCAGGAGAGTAAGGCAGGCAAGTTTGCAAATGGAAAGGTGAGTGGCATAAATGGCAAAAAATGGCGGTGACAAGTTACTGCAGGCCGAGTTTTTAATTACTATGAAAAATGAACAGTCTTTCATATAGAAAGAATAATAAATTTCTAAACCTTAAAGAAAATAAAAGGAGGGAAGAAAGTGAAGATGAATGGCTTATGTTTATGACTTAGAGAAAACTGGCAACTAAAATTGCAACTGATTCAGCGATTTTTTAAAAGAGAATGTTGTAGCATTCAAATTAAGGATTTCAGATGATTATTATTATTATTATCATCATCCTAAGATCCCTGCCCATGGAGTCAAAGAAGACATCATGGGATTCAGCAGTTTTATTTCCAGCTCTCTGGAAATAAAAATTTTAATGAATTCATTGGCAGCTATCTGATCAAATAACATTGAATGAGATGTTTTAAGAAGGCAAGAAAAATGTAAATTATGCAGATAAAAAATATTTTGAATGCATTTAGAACAAGGCCAAAAATTCACTTATCCCTGTTTACTCAAGTGGATTTCTGGACCCTTGTCAGTGATGATAGAGTGAAATGCATGGGGGGGTGGGGAGTCATATTCAAGAAGCAGGGTCAATGAGACTTTTTTTTTTTATCTTAACTAAAATATAATTACACCTTTATGGCATTCGTATAGTGAAGGTATGTAAGTTCTTTTCACTAAGCTTTGATATCTTCCAGGTCTACCTACTCACTGATGAGACCTCAAAAAAGGTTGAAACCGGTCTGGGTAGTGACCTCCTCTTAATGTAATGACAGTATTACATCTCCTAGGAGCTGTGTTTTACATTATGAGAAAATATCAAGAATAGTGAGGGAGCTTGCTCCACCTTTACTTCGAATTGCCTTCGCCGATAGTTTTTCGGCATGAAACTTATAGATCGTAGTTATCGATCTTTAGTTTCGTTTACTGGCTATAAAACAACAAAGGATGTTTATCCCCTTATGAGTTAGTGTATGTTTACAATTGCTAGAACTATTTGAAACAAGGGGAATAAAATTGTAATATTGATGGAATTCATTTGCAAAAAAATTGTTGAAATAAGTGAGACATGGTTATAGGCAATTTCAATTTCTTTATGTCTGACATCGTATCAGGATGTCAAAGATAAAGGCTGACATCCTGATACGAATAGAGATGGAGGAATATGTAGTCTTTTGTGAAGACAGACTAGGGGGGGAAAATGGGAGGAGTGCTATTGATGATGGTAGAGGAGTCATGTCCATCTAGGTTGGAGATGTAAGGGGCATATTGCGACAGTAGTTTTGAAGCAGTATGGTGTGAAGTGGAAGTGGGCAGGATGAAATGATTTGTATGGTGTTGCTGTAGACTTGGTAATGTGGAAGGCAATGACAAAAAAATGTTTAGGCAGATTGGTCTGGCTAATAAGAAAAAGAATGTTTGTTATAGGCAATTTCAATTATGATAATATATGGAGGGCTGAAAAGTTCTGATAGATCCCCCACACACAAAAAATGTTTTATTAAACTAATAATTTATTCTTTTTTCTTTTAGGATATATAAGATGTATCAGAAGTTTTGAAGAAATTTGAAGACACAGAGGTGCTGGTTAAATGAGCAGTTCATTAAAGTATTCCATCCTTGTGATTGTAACAGTGCAGAAAGTATATGAAGAATTGAGTAAACTTGATGTCAACAAGGTCATGGAACCTGATGGTATATCACTGCATGTCTTGAGGGAATGTTCCATGGAGTTAACAACTTTAGCTTACCTTTTTAACATGAGTCTTAGATTGGCCCAAGTTCTTCCAAAGGAGTGGAAAGTGGGCAAAAATTGTTTTTCTTCATAAAGGGGGTGATAAGACTAAGGTTTTGAATTATAGATCAGTCTGCTTGTCTGAAGTTGTGCTCAAGGTGTTGGGGAAGTTAGTGAGGACAAGGATTCTCTTTAATGGATAGCATGGATTTATTAAGGGAAGATTGTATTTTAGGAATCTGCTTACTTATAACAAGGTGACAAATACATTGGACAAGGGAGAGGCATATACAGCAGTATGTTTAGATTTTGTGAAGGTTTTTGATAAATTGCCACATGACAAACTAGTAGTTAAATTTGAACAGATGGGATTGGATAGTAGACTAGTGTACTGGAGAGATTGGCTGTCTGATAGGTATCAGGTTCTGTATGGGGGAGTGATATCCCAGAAGAAGAACATCACTATGGTGTGCCCCGTGGGGTCGTTATTGTTTAATTTGTAAGGTTAGCAAAAGTGTGGTATGAGCAGCAGTTAGCAAATGATGCTAAAAGAAATCTGTAATTTACATATGCTAAAAGTAGCACCTGTAAATGACCTTGGAAGGAATTTAAATGGGGATATAAAAATGTTTGCAGATGATGCAAAGTTGGGGAGAGTTATGAGTAGTAGAGCAGATGTTGTAGCCTTGCAGGAGGACTTGAATAGATTGCCTGAATGGGCAAGTGTGTGGGGATGTCAGTTTAATGTAGCAAAGTGTAAAATTTCGTTTTAAAATTTGGAAAGCAAAGATAGGATGCAAAGTATAGGATTGGTGGATGCAATGAAAGATCTAGGGGTGATGGTGGATTGGGACTTGAAATTTCATGGACATTTTGCTAAAATTGTGAGCACAACACAATGGATTATGGGAATGATGTGGAGAATGGTGACATGTAGAGGTAAGGATGTTATGATTCCATTGTACAAGACTGATTGTTTAGAATTTGTTACCTAGTTTTCAGAATGACAATGAGTTGTTGGAGAAGGTTCAGAGACAGTTAATCTGATTTCTGGTCTCTGGAATGTTATGAGGACAGATTGAGAAAATGCAAATTGTAGAGCCCAGTGAATAGATTGAAGGGGGGGGGAGCATGATTGGGGCATATAAGTTGGTAAGGGATAATTATAAGATTAATATGGGTGAGATTTTTCATAGAATGTCTGGAGATAGGGGGAAGAACAAGAGGCCATTCCTGGAAGCTGTATGGGGTTGCGAAGAGTATATTTTTTGCATGGAGAGTGATGGGTGATTGGAATGCATTGCTTGAAAGTGTGGTCTGACAAGAAAAGCGCAGAGACAGTGACTGAATTTAAGTCAAGGTATGATGTGTGTGTGTACATGCGAGATTGTGACTTCCTGTGATGAGTCTCTTGTCTCTGTGGAGGTCTGATGATAAGTGATTTACAGTTACATCTATAATTGGTATTTTATTTCTTTAATTACTATTGTTTTGGCTATGAAATCTAGCTGCAAATTCTACAGATAAACAATTTTATGTAAGTTATTTCTGCAGTTATACCGAAAAGATACAGTACTAACTGTAACAGCTCTGAATAGAGTATGAACTGTTTTCAGCATAATGTATTTTCCAAACAGATGGTTGTTGTGTTGATGCAAACATGATTAGACAGATCTTTAAGAGGCATTATTTGATGTTATTAAACAGTTTATAACACAAAAATTTAAATTTTTAATCTGTTATTAACCATTACTTATTACCTCTTTATACTTATGAGTAAGAAACAGAAATAATAAGTTACACATAAAAAAAAGATTTGTAAATTTAGTGGCCACATTTTTGCTTATGTGGTCCTATAATGTGGCTGGATATTTTAAAACAAGAAATATGAGCAAGAACATTTCAAGATATATCATATTTTTCCATGTATAAGATGCCTCCAAAATTAAGAAATCGATATTTTAAACATCTCCATTATCTAATCATAACTCAGTGGGAGGAGGTCCAAACTATTTCTCTGAAGCTTTATTTCCATGTCTTTTGCATAATTGATGACTTTTAACTTGAATTTTGAAGAATATGACAATCGTTTTTTATTTTCAGACATTTTTATGGGCTAGTGCTCAAAATATTGTTAATGCATTAACTTACCCTGCCAACGAGTTGCAGATGTATGAATGTTTTCAGAGTTCTGATTGGTTTATTCAGAATCAGGTGTTAATGATGTCAATTGACAGAGTTAACAAAGGCTAGTGATTGGTGGAAGCCTGTTCGTGGCGACAAGGTACCCGGCAGTTTCGCCATGGCAACACTGGGTCTCTCAACCAGTTATCCCCCTGTGTATCAGACGACCCCCAAATTTTGGTCTAAAAATTTTAGAAAAAGTATCGTCTTATACAGGGGAAAATATGTTTTTTGTAATGCTCATAAATATGTTCTGCTTTAATTTTGTGTTAATGTAAAATGTAATCATTGTAATTACCATTCTGACAAAATTACAATAACTGCATTGTAATGCATTTTATACTAATTACAAACCACATTATATTGAAATCTGCTGTTTGAAATGTGCATTATGCGAGGTATTGCTACACATGCATGCAGAGGGGAGGAAAGACCTGTGGCAGAAACTTTATCTCATTTGTTTGCATGTTACACTTTTAAAAGAAACAAGCTTACATTTTTTTCTCCAAAAAGTAAACATTACAGGGAATAAAAACAAGTGAAATTAAATTGAGAAGTACTGCAAAATACACATTTTTAGACCAAAAAAGAAATGATCTTTTTAAAAATAAAATCAGTAGAAGAAAAACTAAACCAAAATAAACAAAATCGGATAGAAAATGTAAACCAGACAGCTAACACTTAATATCCTAAACAATTAATAAAATATAAACCAAATGGGGAAGAGAAGACCAGGTTAGCCTCAAAAGAGATCTATTATATTAAAAAAAGAGGAACAGAACAGATCATAAGGTCTATCCATATTGAGTATTATGATTATTTTGATAATATTTACTTTTGTCTTTTACTGATTTACATTAATTTCAATTTATAAGATTTGCTTTGATTACTACTTTAACACCATTTTGTACTTGTATACTTCCCAAAAGATATCAGCACTCAAAAGGCAAGACTATACAATAAATGGTTTAACTTGTATTTCTTTAAATTTTTGATTTACAAGCCTTACAGGCTTCTTAATAATAAGCAGCCTATTAAATTACACTATTACTATTAAATCACACTGTTCACTGTGCAGTGAACAGCGGTTAGGATGCTATTTTCTGATGTTCCTAAGTATTCAAGCAATTGATCTTATCCAAAAGCCAGAATGAAATTCCTTATTTGTGTGTATGCATGCACATGCATACTCTCACTGTACATCATATGGTATCTAGCCACTGATCAACAACTTAGCATTCTGTTCATATTCCAACTGTCATCTCATCTCTGCAGGTGATCAGTGATATGCTGTAGTGGTTGCCACTTAGCTAATTTTTGTATTGAAGGAGGTCTGTATATTATACTATTTTATAGAGCATGAGAAATTTTTGAGGTGTGCTGGATATTGGGAATAGTAATGGATTTCTTGTATTCTTATTTTTGGGAAAGGGGATATGTTGAGTTTTTTGTTGATTTTGTGAGGGGGAAAAGCCATTAGCTAAAATAAATGTTCCAGATATGATTGATTTTCTGTGGAGAGACAAGTGTGGTCAGAGCAAATGGTTCTAGCACCGTTTGCTAAGGTTTTGATGGCACCGTATTGCTAAGAGGGGTGGTACTTGGGTAGTGATGGCTGCACCTTCCAGTGTGGGGGATAGGGTTTTCTGTAGATCAGGACTGTTAAGCAGTTGGAAGGAAGGGCAAATAGTTTTTTTTTTTTTTTTTTTTTTCAATGGTGAGATGAGTATTGGCTGTTTAGATGTGCTAAAAACTTATCCTTTCCATGTGACTAAATGTTCTCCATGTTGCATAGCCTATTGTAGGCTAAGAAGAGCAGAGTTTTAATAATTTAACTAAATTTAGTTAGTATGTATTATCTATAAATGTGTCTATTCCACTAAACATCGACATGAATGATAATCAGTGTCTAGGCATCCATACCAGAAGGAAACTTAATTTTATGTGTTGAGCATGTAGCTTAAAAAAAAGTTTAAAATGTAATATTTGATCTTGTAGCACAACATTTTCAGTAATCAATCTCATTAAAAAATAACACTGTAAATCTTATTGTTTTTCTTACAAGAATCTGGACTTGTTCTTATACAGTATAGTGTTGCTTTTTGGGTCAGCCACTTTATTTTACTGTCAGCGTTTTTAGCTGATGCTTGTCTCCAAAGAAGGCATTATATAGCAACAAAATTAAGAACAGCCATATAACATTAATGTTGACTAAATTTTCAGTGTAAGTATATAAGTATTCTGGGAAGAGACGTTTTGATAACAAATGAACTTTGGTTTAGTGCAAAATAAGATGACTGGTGTTTTTTATGTATAATAATCCTTTTGTTCAGTAGTCAAAGAAATTATACCACTTCTATTTTTATATTTTTTTTATGTACTTGTGTTTATCATTAAAATAGCTTTTTTTTTTTTAATATATATATATGTACAGACATGGCTGACAGTGACAATACTGTAGGAGACCAACCTAAAAGAGGTCGTGGACGACCTCGTAAATCGGAACCTAGGAATGAGACAAAGGTATCATTACTTAATAACCAAATGACAGATTTAAACAAATATATCTACATTTTATTTATTGCAGTTGATTGGAACTTTTCATGTTTCCTTTTTATCTTATAATAATAATATATGCATAAATCTCATTAAAAGATATGATTTATTTATTTCGTATACAAAACAAGTAGTACAGTAGTAAGTAAGTAGTACAACATGATTTACACCAAATTAGGATACATTACAATGAGATCAGCTTTGATTTGGTAGGTGAATTATACAGGGAAATAATAATTAAATATGAAAAAAGGAAACTATATATAACTTATATACAATTGATATGGTCAGATGTTCATCCAGTATCTTGCACAATCAACTGCTCTTTCTGTGCAGGATATAAGGTCCTCTGTTGTGCAAGGTGATTGGAAGAAAGGGGCAAGCAAGAAGGTGTTCCATGGACTGGGTTGTCCCACACTCACAATTGTCTGGGCCAGTGAGGTAGCCCCATTTGATGAGGTTTTATTTGCAGCGTCTTGTCGTTCGCAGTCTGTTGAGGCTTTTCCAAGTATTCCAGTCCAAGTGGGCACCATGTGGAAGAGTTCGGCTATTGGAATACCAGTATTATTTTCAGGATACAGTGCAAGCCATTGTTGAAGTCTTGTCTCTGGGAGGTTTTTAGGTGGTTCAACAGTTGCCAGGAATCTATGTCGGGATTTTAGTCTTTGGGACACTGCGGTCTGGCTGAATAGTGGGTGGTGTTCATCATTCATCTGCTTCTTTCATCAGCTAAGAATGCAGATCTTTGAATTGAAGGGGGGGGGTGCAATACCAGCCAAAGTATACAGGTGTTTTAGTGGTGTTGGTTTCAGGCATCCTGTAATTAATCAGCAGCTTTCATTCAATGCTGGATCAAGTTTTTCAGCATGGCAGGATCTGGACCATACTGGGCAGGCATTTTCAGCAGAAGAATAGCAAAGGGCCAAGGCTGAAGATCTCAGTGTGTTAGGGTCTGTACCCCATTTGGAGGAGGTAAGCTTTCGTAATATATTGTTTCTTGCATTCACTTTTGCCTTTGTTTTATATGAGAGGGTGCGATTGAGAGTCACACCGAGGTAGATTGGGTTCCAAGAATGTTCTATTTTAGAGCCTTCCCAAGAAATCTGTAGCTTCCTGTTGGCTTACTTATTGTTAAGGTGGAAAAGGCCAGTCTGGGTTTTCAAGGGGTTTGGTTTTAGTTGATTGCTGGTATAGTATGCAGTTAGACTATTTAAGGCAAGTGCTAGAGTAGTTTCAGTGGACTTCAAATTTTTTGATTGTGTAGCTATGGCAAGGTCATCAGCATAGATAAAATTTCTAGTTCCTGAAAAGGAGGCCATTTTTTTGGAGGTGCCAGCGGCTCTTCCTACCCCCCCCCCCACCCAGTTCCACATAAAAGTGTCTGTTTTCCAAGAGTGATTGGATCAGGAGGACAAAGCGATAGTCTCTAGTTATTCTGTTTATTTTATTTCTGAGTGTGAGATGGTTTATGGTATCATATGCTGCAGTTAGGTCTACAGAGACTGCTCCTGTGGTTTGTTTTTGCTCATAACCATTTTCTATATATTGAGTGAGGTTGAGAATTTGTGATGTGCAGGATTTGCCTGGTCTAAAGCCAGCCTGCTCAGCAATAAGATGGGGTTCGATTAGGGGTTGTAGCGTATTCAAAATTAATTGTTCATAGAGTTTAAAGAGATTGCTGAGTAGTGATATAGGTCTGTAATTTTTTGCTTCTGTTGGAGTTTTCCCTGGTTTCAGAAAGGCCACCACTTTGGCATGCTTCCAGATAGTTGGTATCCTTAGGGTTCTGAGGCAAGTGTTGTATATGTTTAATAACCACTCTTTAGTCCTGTTTCCAAAATGTTTAATCTTTTCATTACAGACATTAAGGCCTGCAGATTTTCTAGGTTTTAATAGGTTTATGGCAGCGTTGAGTTCAGTGATGGTGAAATCTGAGTTAATCATATTTTGTTCCTCACTTGGGGTTCTAAGTATCTTCTTTTTTGTGTGCTTTTTAGGGAATTTTCCATTCAGCAGCAGCTGGTGAGCAATTTGATTAACTGTTACCTGCGGATGCTCGTATGGCTTAGTGAAATCCTTCCTAATTCTGTTGATAAAGTTCCATGCCTTTCTGCTACTGTGGGTGATATCAAGGGCTTCTATTTTTTTTTTTTTTTCCATGAGGAACGCCTTTCCTCTGCCATCTTGGAGCATAATTTTCTCCTGCTTGGATAGTCTCTTCTGAGAAGGGGTTGGTGTTGTAAAGTTGTAAGTAATCAGTATACTGGGCTTGTATGTCATTGGAAAGGCCTGGAATATAGTTTGTGCGGCATCCTCGGGGGATGTGTTTGATGGAGATTTTTCTCAGTATTTTTATGAATTCAGGATGCTCTTTAGGGTTTGGAGGGACTTGTTCTATGGAGCGGTCGAGATCTTCCATGAAGCTCTTCCAATTAGCTTTTTGGAAATTAAATGGTTGTCTGTAAGGAACTGTGTTAGGCATAATTGCTTTGTTGAATTGAAGCAATATAGGTCTATGTTGAGTATGTGGAATTGGATTTAAGACCTTTTTAACACAAACGTTGGATATTTTTGAGCTAACAAATATGAGGTCAGGGTTATCGCCTCGCTTTCATCTGCCACTGTTGAAAGAAACGGGGAGTTTTGGATTATGTATCAGGTTTAGAGAAAGGTTTTCAGCCCATTTTTCAACAAGTTCTCATCTTCATTGGACTTTGTAACTCCAGTTAATACTGTGGCTGTTAAAGTCACCTAATACAACATTAGTCATGAGTCAATGGACGATGGGATCAAGTTCTGTTTTGTAAATATTGCACTACCATATTTATTGTGGGGTATTTCTTTGAGTTTCATGCCATGGATGTAAGGTCTTGCAGGCAGAGCACATCGCAGTCATTATCTTTGCAAATATTTCCAATGAGATCTTGCTTGACACTGGAGAAACCTTCAATATTAAATGATATTATTTTTAGGCCTGGCCTAAAAATAATATCATGGTAGGATCCTTTAGGGCAGAAATTTGGGAGCATTTTAGTTCGATCACTTGCGTTTGGTTGATAGCAGCTTTAGCTTCCCCTAATGGGTACTAACAGGGTGCAGGAACAAGAACCCAGCTGCTGCGCACCCCAAACATATGATGTAAAGAAATGTAATTTTTTTCATAATTTATTTTAATAGTATTACAACATCAAATAAATCAAAGATGTTTATTGATTGGCTTATATTTTTGCTTGATTTCATACCAGCATCTTTAGAGCAAACAACATGTTACAGTTTACACATGACACTGAATAAGTGAAACAATTCAAAGATCTAAAATCTAAAATCCTAATTTAAACCCTAAAACCTTCTAATGTTATAAAAAAAGAAGTATTATAGTTTTGTAAGAGTTGATCTTAGGATAATAGTTGTCCTATTAATTTGGCAAATTAAATCCACACCTTACTTAATTCATACCTTTCTGTGTTGCTTAGGTATGACAATGATGAGTAGAACTGGTTATAGACTAAGGAATTATTCTTATTTACAAATGGCAGGAGTACCAGAAATTAAAGGAGATGAAATTATTACATTGAGTTTATTTGCCTGAAAATAGTTGGAATAAGTAAAACATGGTTGATTGAGAATGACATTTTCATGGGAAAATATGTTTTTTGTGAGGATAGGAAATTTGAGAAGGGAGGAATACGTGCTGATGATGATAGCAGGGGAATTATGTCGGCAGAGGATTAAGATACATGGAAAAAAAGTAGCATTGATTTTGAAACAGTGGTGTGAAGTGAAATAAGATATTTGGTAAGGTTTTGCTGCAGGCCAGTGAATGCAGAGAGTGGAGACAAAAAAATGTATAGGCAGCTTGGCTTAGCGAACAAGTGAAGGGTGATCATCATGGGTGATTTCAGTTATGACAGTATTGATTGGGATAAAGTTGATAACATCAGGGAATAAAGAGAATGACTTTCTTGTGTTCTTAAGGGACAACAATGTTAGGTAATATGTGACAGAGGGCACATAATTATCAGAGAGAGATGATGCAGGAATTAAAAGAAAGTCGAGAGTTATTTAAATGAGCATGCGGAGAAAAAGAAAATTAAACAGCAAAATAAAAAACAACAAAGCACAGAAACAGGTAAGTCAGGAAGTAACATAAATCAGATAAGTGACATTGTTTGTAAAATGAAAGATATTATTTGGTGTGGTGACTATAATAAAGCATGCTATTGATGAGTGAGTTATAACATCAAGTTTTCCTGGAGCGAAAATTAGGAATATAAAGGAAGCAATTCAAAAACAGAAAAGAAAAGTAAACAAAATTGTAATTGTAGTAGGTACTAACGACTTAACTAGCAATAAGTTCAGTATGAGAGAGGACATAAAAAGATTGTTGGAAGAGGCAAAAGTGAAAATCGTCAGTATTTTACCTTGATATGATAAAAATAAATTCAGAAGGGCTGTGATGACAAACGATTCGATACATAGGCTGTGTAGAAGGAATGGATGAGAGTTTTTGGATGTGTGGAGTGAGTTTGAGGGAAGATTTGTATAAGAGGAACGGCCTACATCTGAATGCATTTGGTATCAGGAGTCTAGAAAAACTAATAACTGAAATTGAAAAAAAAACATACTTCTCAAAGGGTCATACGAGATTTTTGATGGAATTTTTCAATTTATGGAGGGAGAGTGGAAGGACAAGAGGGACAGAAGAATAGGTGGCATTCATTCTCATCCTTGGAAGCTGAGAATGAATGCCGCTAAAAGAGGATGAAGGCTATATTTTTCTCTCATAGGGTGGTGCATGATTGGAATGGATTGCCATTGGATGTTGTGAGTTCAAGCAGCGTGAACGAATTCAAGAATTAGTATGATAGCTGGTGTGTGTGTGTAGTATGTGGCCTCCCTTGATTTGTCCCTGATTTCCTGGTGGTCTCTCTTAATAATAAGAGTTGAGTTTTAGATCTGGTTATATCATCACAGAATGTGATTTTAAATGGAGTGTTTAATCTCCCCACTTAGTGAGTGTGACCATTCTTACGTAAATTCACAGTTACGTAATAAATCTCGAAAATTAAAACTACTAATGTGTATGAATATGTTTGCGTCTTTGACATCCATTGCTGTATGCACCGACATAATGTTAACTAGACTCTGCATTCACAGCAAATGTAATGAATAGCGACAGGTTACTGGTAAACGCTGAGAGCAGCAGAGGGCAAGTGCACAAAAGCCGTAACATTTAAACTGAAACCTACCAATTAGAAATATGGACTCTGTAAATAATTCCTCCTTTCCTGACCTGTCAGTAGTCCATGCCTTCTGCGGTTAGTTTAGTCACTTGTTTATCACTGTTAGTGTTTTCTTTGTTTATTTATCCTTAAAATGGATTTGAAATGCAAAACCGAATGCGTGTTAATAAATCTAAAAAACAAAGGTCTGCAATTACTTTAGAAGAAAACTTGAAAATAATTCGTATGTATGAAGACGGGAAAATTATATCAACAATAGCTCGGGATGTAAATCAACCTATTTCGACAGTGAATACGATAATGAAGGATAAAGTTCACAATCATTACCAAGAAGAGGCTGGGCCCTATTTCAGAGATGGAGAAATTGTTGTTTCACTGGATCAAGGATCTGACACAGAAGCAAATACCATTGAGTTTTCTGATTATCCAGGAGAAGGCTAGGTCTTTAAATAAAGATTTACGAGAGAAGGCCGGCATCATGGACACGGAGAGCGCATTTAAAGCTAGTGCTGGATGGTTCGAACGATTCAAGAAGCATACAAATCTACACAGCATCAAAGTCACGGGTGAGGCAGCAAGTAAATTTCTCGAACTTCTGGCAGAAATAATTGAGGAGGGGGAATATTTGCCTGAGCAAATATTTAGTGTTGATGAAACGGCTCTGTTTTGGAAGAGTATGCCAACACGGACATTTATTGCAAATGTCCGTGAAAAATCTATGTCCGGATTCAAGGTTGCAAAAGATCGGATCACTGTTATGATTGGCGGCAACACTTCAGGGGACTTGAAACTTAAACCGCTTACAGTGTACTATTCCCAGAGACCGTGGGCGTTTAAGAACATTGACTCGAGTAGGCTGCCCGTAATCTGGAAATCCAATACCAAGGCTTGGGTTACACGTATGCTGTTCGCAGACTGGTTCAATAACCACTTCATTCCTCAGGTGAAGGAATATTGTTTCAAGAAACGAATCCCGTTTAAAGCTTCTCCTCCTGGACAATGACCCTAGACACCCAGAAGAGTTGGATGACTTTCATTCTGACGTAAAAGTTGTTTATCTGCCTCCTAGAACCACCCAACTGTTGCTATAGCGTCTTGATCCATATGTTGCAACTTTCAAAGCCTACTATCTGCGGCGTATGTTTTCCCAAGCAATCGAAGCCATTGATAGTGGTGAGGGCATTACTTTACGTGAGATCTGGAAGAATTATAATATCCTTGATGCTATCAAAAACATCGGAGTGGCAGGGATGAAGTCAAGCAGACAACAATGAACGCTGTGTGGAAGAAATTCTGCCCAGAAATGGTGCAAAATCGTTTAAAGGAAGGAGAGCAGACAATGACTGATATGGTTGTTGAGTTGACACAAGAATTACAGCAAGCGACGGAGACGTGTGTGCAACTGGCAGAGCAATTAGAGCTGGAAGTGGATAACGTTGACGTTAATGAGCTTCTTTTGAGTCACAATGAAGAGCTTACTAATGATGACCTTATTCATTTGGAGGCATTCTGAAGAAAATACTATGCCGATTTAACCACCAACTGCAGATGTTAAGAAATTTACAACAAAGGGACTAGCCGAGGCTTTTAACCTGATAGACATGGCACTAGCAAAATTAGAATCGATGGATCCGAACACCAAGTGGTTCGAGAATGTTAGCCACCGTATCCATTCCGATATATGTCTAGCTACAAGGCCATCTAAGATGACAAAAAGTGTGTGACCACACAATCTACTCTAGACATGTTTATGAGATGCCGCTCACAGCAACGCCAAGATGACAACTCAGATGACCCTGACTACGCTTAGTCTTCAACATTGAGAGGTGTAGAAGTTGCCAGAGAACAGCATTTCTCTTCACAACCATCTGCTACCAGTGCCGACGCTCCCACGACAGAGCTAAATTAGCTGTTCACAAGACATTTTTTTATTCGAAAAGTGTTATTTCAGTTTGTTTTTATATATTTTTCATACTTTTATAGTTTATATCTGAGTAAATACTGCTGCATGATGTTTCATTTATAAAATAATACTGTGTAAATAATATACTGTCATCATCATCAAATTCCTGCCATGTACCCACAAGGGGTGTACAGGATATGATAGTACTACATGAAAAAATTATATCATTACTATCTTCCTATCTACAATTTTCCTCCAAATCAATCTGTTACTTGTCAAGACTCCAACATTATCAGATCTTATATTTCTATCGTCTAAGGCACTTTGTACCTTATCAATCCACCTATATCTTGGTCTTCCTCTGGGTCGTTTTGCTGCCAACCTGGCAGAGAACACTTGTTTTGCTAATCTTTCCTCGCCCATTCTGTTTGAGTGACCATACCACCTGAGATTAGCTCTGCTAACGCATTCCTGGATGCAGACAATGTCAAGTTCTTTTCTAATATCCTCGTTTTTAATATGATATTGCCATTGATGCCATCTGTTCACGCCTATAATCTTTCTCAGGACTCCCATATCTGTGGTCTCTAGTCTTTGGTCTAGTGTTTTACTTCTGACCCAGCTCTCAGATCCACAAGTTAATACAGGTTTGAACACTGTCTTGTATACAGCTAATTTCTTATTCCATATGAATTTATTCAATTGACTTCCCACCATACCAGCTTTGCTGATTCTGTTGTCTATTTCTATATTTAATTTACCATCTTCAGTAAAAATCGTGCTTAAGTAGCTGAAATGTTTTACTTGTTCCACAGGTTCTCCATTCACAACACAGTTGACATTTTCAACAATTTTACCTATTTTCATTGTCTTTGTCTTTTTATTGCTGACCTTCATACCATATCTATTACAACAGCTATTCAATTTAGTCAGAGAATCTTGCAGACTTGTAGCAGATTTATTTAGAAGTATAACATCATCCGCATAAAGCAAAGAGCTGACATTAACATCTCCAATTTTGATATCATGTTTAATACCACTTTCCTTCATAATGTGATCCATATAGACAATGAATAACAAAGGGGATAATGTACATCCTTGTCTCACACAAAATTTAACATTAAACCATCTTCCTGTACTTCCTTCAATTCTAACTGCTGACTTACAACTCAAATAAAGACTAAGTATTGCTTGATATAATGCCCCATTGACACCATATAACTGCAGCGTATTGAATAGCTTCTCTCTTGGCACCTTATCATATGCCTTTTCCAAATTGACAAAACTTAAATACAGATCTTTGTTATGTTCCCATGCTTTCTCGACTATTTGTCGTAAAGTGAAGATCTGATCTTGACAGCCTCTGTTTGGCCTGAATCCAGCTTATTCTTCAAGCTTTTCTTCCACAATTCTTCTCAACTGTTTCTCAAGTATACTTGCATAGATTTTGCCAGGAACACTCAGTAGGGAAATACCTCTGTAATTCTCACATTCAGTTTTATTTCCCTTTTTATATATGGGTACTATGAGAGCTCTACTCCAATCATCGGGAATTCGTCCCTCTGTCCAGGCTCTCTGAACTATGCAGTGCAGCCACTGTAAGACTTATACCACCATACTTTAGCATTTCTGGTTGAATATCATCTACTCCAGCTGCCTTTCCACATTTCAAGCCTTTGATGGCTTTTTCTGCTTCAAGCATGGATATGTATTCCTGCCTGCATGCCTGGTCAGTGTTTTTTATCACTGTGCTGTCATCACTGCTTGTTTCATTTAGCAGTTTTTCAAAGTAATTACTCCATACTTCAAGGATATCTTTTTCTCCAGTTTTCATGTCACCTTTATCATCTCTAACTTCTTTTACAGCACTCTTTCCTCCATTCCTAAGCTTCTTCAACAACCTCCAGAATATTTTGCCACCTTCTTGATATTTATTTTCTATATTCTTGCCAAAGTCCTCCCATGACTTTTGTTTAGCTAGTTTTACACAGTATTTAGCATTCTTGCATTTGTCTCTATATTCTCTAAGAGCACAAGCTGACTTATTTGACAGGAACTTTTGATATGCTTTCTTCTTTTCCTTCACTGCCTCTTTAACTTCCTGTGTCCACCAGGGAGTTCTGATTTTTTTATCCTTGCAGACAACCTCACCACATGCCTCTCTGGCAGAATCAATCAATGTTTTCTTCAGAGTTTGCCACTGAATCTCCAAGGTTTGATTCCTGTTCTCAAACTCTTTCATTTTTTCTTCAATAATCTTTGTGTATTTTAGTCTACAGTTCACATCTGAGAGCTGCTCAACTTTGATTCGCTTTAAAATTTTCTTACATGTTATTCTTTTCAATATGAAATAATATACTGTACATATCTGTATATATACATACATATAATAATAATAAATATTGCAGTTTCTTACAAAGTTACACTTAAGCAATTTACAAATTCGACTTACGTAAAATTCAAGTTATGTAAAGGTTTACGGAATGCATTACTTACGTAACTCATGGGGGGGGGTTACTGTACATGAGAAATTAAAAAAAAAACTTGATAATATATTACCATGCATCTTGAGGGAATGCTCTGTGAAATTAATGGCACCTTTGGCACGTGTTCACATGAGTTCCACTTTATGGGAGGGTGGTGGTAAGACTGACGCTACAGATTGTAGGTCAATTTGTCTGTCCTAGTGTGTTAAGATGTTAGAGAAGTTGGTGAGAACAGAATTCAGACATGATGGTCAGTATTTATTTCTTAAGGGAATATCATATTTTAACAATCTGCTTACATATTACAAAAAGGTGACCAATTCACTCGATAAAGGAGATGGATACAGTGGTGTACTTGAAGTTTTCACAGACTTTTGATGGAATGTCACATAGCAGTCTAGTATCTGAATTGAAGCAGATGGGATAACAACCTAGTGAGTTGGATAGCCGATTGGCTGTGAAATAGGTATCAGTTGGTTGTGTATGAAGTAGTGGTATCCCAAAAGAGGAAGATAACTGTGCCACAGGGAGGATCTGTTTTGGGACCATTATTGTTTAACTTGCATGTTTCCTAATGATGCCAAGTTGGGAAGAAGTATGGAAAGTAGAAGATACTGTGGCCTTGTAGAAAGATCTGAATAGACTATGTGAGTGGGAAAAATCAGTGGAGCTGCCAGTATATTTTTGCAAAGTCTCGAAATTTGATAGATCTGGTTGGGATGAAGAGTGTACAATTAATGGAGAAATTTTGAAGTCAGTTGAAAAGATGAGAGATCTGGGAGTGGTGATGGTAGACAAATAGTAGAAGTTTAGGAGTCACATTGCTAAAATTGTAAGAACATCACAACAGATTATGGCAATAATGAGGAAGATTGACATACAGAAGTAAAGAGCCTTGTGAATAGAAGAAGAAATATGATAAAGTTGGTGAGAGGTTGTACCAGATTAATGTGGAGGAGATTTTCATAAAGTAAAGGCAAGAGTAGGACTAGAGGTCATCCCTAGAAGCTGTATAAGGAGGGCATGAGAAGTAGATTAATTGCATGAAGAATGGAGGCCTTCCATTGGTGAGTGGAATGCATTGTCTAACAACCTGCCTTTTACACACACACACATACTAGTAACATGTTTTTCAGATGGTTCTATCTTTTTTTTTTTCTATTTATAGAAAGCAAGCACACGTACACACTGAAAGATACTTGCATAAAGAATCACATCATCACCACCATCCAATAGTATGGAACTCTCAAAATGCTAATTTGAGAATTCCATACTATTTGAGCCACGGCTATTTGTTCTAGTAATGCTGCCCTTGTCACAGAAGCTGTAGCCATTTTGGTAATGGATACAGTTTCTCCTATAGAATGGATAAAATTTGTGAAGAGGGAAACAACATCAAAACTAGCCATGATTTCCTTTTTTTGAATATGTAGGTCTCTGACACTCAAACCAAAATCTACAGAATTTTTGAGGAAAGATGAGGTGAAGCAAAATAAACATTTTAGAGATTTGGCTAATTACTTGGAGAGTTCATAAGTAGGTGAATCGATGTCTTCTACAATTGGTCTGAGTGGAATATTTTCTTTATGAATTTTTGGTAATCCATATAATCGAGGGATTAAAGGATGAAGAGACAATCGAATATTTCTAGAAAACTTTATAGTGGTTCTTAAGTTATCGGTATGGTTATGGAGTTCATGAGTTGGATCTCTGTCAAGAATAGAATAAGTATCTGTTTGTAATAATTTGAGCATTTTTCCTCAGTAAATTATGTTAGACATAAAAAATAGTTTAATGAGGAAACTAGTTCATTGTACATTGCTTTTTTTTTTTTTTTTTTTCATTGAATATTCTTGTGGTCATTAATGTTGATTAGATTTAGATAAGTTGTGTTTCAGATTTTTAAAAATTATTTTTGATATTTTAATTTCATGTTTGTCATAATTTTTAAATTATCATGAAATGTTAATTTCTTTAATAATTAACAAGGTTTGACTCAGACCTTTTTATTAATTAAAACTGAATGTTTCTCTGAAATGTTTTGTTGTATATATGCCTGATATCCTCTTCAGGAAGATATCTATTCAAGACTTCAAGTAAAAGAAAGAATTAATATGAAGAATAACTCTTCTGAATGCAGATGGTGTGAGGGTGGACAGATGCAAACTGAATAACATTTCAGCAATAGCGACTGGGATATCAGCACAGGTGCTAAAAGAGTGTTCTGCTGGACTGGCCCTTCCTTTGGCTAGGCTCTATAATTTGAATCTCAGAACAGGGAAGATTCTACAGGAATGAAAAGAATGCATGATAATCCCATTGCACAAGGGTGGTGCAAAGACAAGTGTATCTAACTATCGACCAATCAGTATCTCAGGCGAGCTGGTGAAGATTTTGAAAAAATTGGTTAGGCTTGCATTCAAAAATGGGTTGACAATGAATCTCTATTTTGCAATGAACACCATGGATTTACTAAGGGAAGGTTCAGCAGCTTACTCACATTCTATAATAATGTTACCATTGAACTAGAAAAGGGGAATTAATACACCATGATACTTTTGAATTTTGCTAAAAATGTCATTTTGCCTCTTGATAAGACCTCACTTGGTCTATTGTGCACAGGTCTGATCTCCTGGTTTCCATTGTGATCTGATATATTGGAAAGAGAACAAAGGAGAGTGTTTTGTAAAAATGATATCAGGATTGCAGAATACTGATTATGGAGAGAGATTGAGAATTTGTAGACTGCAGACACTAGCAAACAGGAAAAAGAGGGATGATATGATTGAAACTTACAAACTTCTGAAAGGTTCATACAGGATTTCGATTGATGGAATTTTTCAATTTATGGCATCGTCACCGATGCCATGACCTTTCCTGCTGATGGAACCGACTTTGTTTTCTTTGGTGCTGAACAACTGGCTTCCTTGGAAGCTGAGAATATAAGGGTGGTCTGAAAAGTTCTCGGCCTAACAATGAAAAAATGAATTTATAATTTCAAAATTATTTTTATGTTTCAACATAATCTCCCTTAGGACTAATACATTTATTCCAGTGATGCTCCAGCATCATTATCCCTTCCTTGTAGTGGTTCTCAGTAAGATCTACAAAATACCCCTCTACAGCTGCAATCACCTCTTGATTCAAAGAAAAACACTGACTGGTGAGGAAG
This sequence comes from Typopeltis vanoorti, assembly GCF_054136105.1. Taxonomy (NCBI): domain Eukaryota; kingdom Metazoa; phylum Arthropoda; class Arachnida; order Uropygi; family Thelyphonidae; genus Typopeltis; species Typopeltis vanoorti. Next base: position 13,178,660 of record NC_143549.1, on the reverse strand, counting down.
AGTTTTAGTTTTGGGAAAAAATAGGAGTCAGAGGGAGCCAAATCTGGGGAATAGGGTGGATGTTCGAACAATTTGTAGTGTAGATCCCTTAATTTTCCCATTGCCAAAACACCTTTCTAGGCAGGTGCATTTTCCTGATGAAAGAATGATTTTTTCTTCTGAAAACTGGGTCTTTCTCTTAATAATAATAATATTTAACACAAAAAACTCAAATGTTTCCCAACAGTCGTTATTTCTAGAAATTGAAAAATACTGGATTGATAGTAAATTATCAACCCATTTATCATTAGCCACATTGTTGTGCAGACTAAACTCAAACTTTCCTATTGGTTGTTGGGGAACATTTCAGTTTTGTTTGTGTTAAATATCTTCCTGAAAATGCTATTAGGCATATACAGCAAAACATGTTGGTGAAACATTCAGTTTTAATGAATAATATGAGTCAAACTTTCTTAATTATAATTTTGTAATTAATAAATATATAATTAAAATTGAAATTTTATAATTAAAAAAATTATTCATTTCATTTTTGATCTCTGTAGGATTCTCCTGTTTCTGATGAGCCTAAACCAAAAAGAGGACGTGGTAGGCCTAAAGGAACATTGAAAAAAGGAAGTAAGGTATGATGATGTCAAATTAATTTAGCATTGTGATACATATATGGTGGCATTCGACTGTCATTGCCATCCTATATGACTGGTAATCGATAAAAATTTTAAATAATTGAAACTGATGATTTTCTATCATGTGTATCATAGAAAGGAAGATGGTGGAATTTTTAACATATGACTAATATCTCACACATTTTATGATATGGTAATATAATATATTATTTTATATTATTATAATTATTACTATTATTATAAGCAGCAGGCTAGATGGCATGAGGATTACAGATGCAGAAGAGATTGATCAGCTATTGAGTGCCCATTTTGTTAAAAGCATGGCGTACACAACATTGAGCTTACTGCTATCTCTTCACTGGAGGAAGAAATGCAGGTGTATGTGGACGAGGTATTAGAGCTGTTGCACAAATTTAATAAGAATTCAGCAATAGGGACTGATGGGATATCAGCACTTGTGCTAAAAGAGTGTTCAGCTGAACTGACTATTCCTTTGACTAGGATGTTTAATATGAGTTTCAGAACAGGGAACATTCCACAATTGTGGAAGGAATGTATGGTAATTCCATTGCACGAGGGTGGTGCAAAGAGCGATGTATTCAAGTATAGACCAGTTAGTATCTCAGGAGTGGTGGTGAAGATTCTGGAAAAGTTGGTTAGGGCTTACATTCAGAAATGAGTTGACAGTGAATTTCTACTTTGCAATGAACAACATGGGTTTACTAAGGGAAGGGTATGTTTTTAGCAACTTGCTCACATTCTATAACAATGTTACCATTGAACTATACAAGGGGAATGGATACACCATGATACTTTTGGATTTTGCTAAGGCTTTTGACAGAATACAGCATCATAGACTGTTGCATAAATTGGAGAAAATATGTTTGGGTTATAGAATATTAGCATGGATAAGAGGATGGCTGACTGACAGATATAAAAAAAGTGATATATGGGGGATGTGAGTCTGCAGATTTAAGATAACAAGTAGTGTACCACAAGGATCAGTGCTTGGTCCACTCTTATTCAATCTATACATTAATGATACTGGGAAGATTCTGACAAGTGATTTGCTAATAATGCAAAGATATGTAGGGTAATCAGGAATGCTGCTGATATGCAGTACTTGCAGAATGAATTGAATACGCTGGAATTGTGGCACAGGAACATGGATGTGAGTTGAATGTCAGTAAATGCAAAATCATTCACTTTGGCATGATTAGATGTCCAATGTTTTATTATATCGGTGGGATTATGCTAGAAGAAACTGATGCTATGGATCTTGGAGTGTTAGTAGATAGGAAGTTGAAGTTCATGGGCCATGTGGCAAAGATTGCAAATACAACTTAAACGATAATAGCAATGTTGAAACGCATGCTCACATGTAAAGATAAGGATGTTATTTTGCCTCTTTACAAGGCCTTAATAAGACCTCATTTGGACTATTGTGTGCAGGTCTGGTTTCTATTGTGATTCTGATATATTTTAGAGAGTACAAAGGAGAGTGTTAAAAATGATATCAGGATTGTTGAATACTGATTATGAAGACAGATTGAAAATTTGTAGACTGCAGACACTTGCAAACTTCTGAAAGGTCATACAGGATTTCAATTTATGGAGGGTGGGGAAAAGACAAGAGGGCATCCTTGGAAGCCGAGAATGAAGACTGGGTAAAGCAGGGGTGAGGGCTAGATTTTTCTCTCATAGGGTGGTGCGTGATTGGAATTTATTGTCACTGGATAGTTATTCTTGAATGAATTCAAGAATAAGTATGATCGCTGGTGTATGTAGTATGTGGCCTCCCTTGATGAGTTTCTAACTCCCTGGAGGTCTGTCTTAATAATAATTATTATTATTATTATTAGTCTTATAGTAATATACTATATTATAGTATTGTTGATGTACTATTGTATTTATAGTAATGCTTGGTATTAGTATCATTTATAAAGATTTCAAAAGAATTTAATGGAGCAATAACAGCAATTATTGCAATAAATTTTTTAAAATAAGTCCATACATGAGTCAGTAAAACCTACAGTGGCATGTGATTTAGGAACATAGAAGGCAGCTGATGTATTTTTTGTAGGTGGAGGTTTTAGTTCTTGGAGGCACTAGTGTATGGAATGTGCTGTTTCAAAGAAAACAAATCGGTGAGGGAAAAAAAAGTGTGAAATTACTTTCATAAACTTTTTCACTAATTAAATTGTTGGAATCTAAACTGTCTGTTGTCAGCTATCAACCATGCTTGATTTTGCATGTTTAAAGGAAAATTGAGGAGTGGTGGTTGTTTTTGATGAATCATTACTCATAAAAGTATCTATAGAAAAGACAGTGCAGAACCTTTATGAGAAAGAAATTGGAAAGGACTTGTGTGTGTAGAAGAAAATAGGAAATTATTTGTGATGCAAACTAAGTGTTAGCAACATTTTAAACGTTTTTCTTATGTAAAAGTAGAATGTGAGTTCTCTTGAGTTACATTGTACCAGTCTTTTAAAGTTATGAGTGAAATTTATTTAAAAGTTCGGCTTGTGTTAGTTCCATTTCCAGAGAGCATACAGTGATGTCATCTGGAAATTAAAATTTTTCATCTTACAAATAGGCAAACCACCCAAAAGAATGCATGCAATTAACATGCTGTCGCACTGTATGTTAATTGGAGTCTTGACAGACAACGCATACTAGATTTGATAATAGTATCATCATAGATGTAATTGTTTTGTTGTTATTTAGTATTAGTGATCATACCATACTGATCTGAGAAGTGGCTAAGTATATTCACTTTCCAATTAAGGAAGAGTTACTTGCTTTGATATCATCATTCTGATAGATATATTATCATCAAATTCCTGACATGTATCCTCAAAGGTTGTACAGGATATGATAGTACTACATGAAAACCTTACATCACCACTAACTTCCTGTCTACAGTTTTTCTCCAAATCAATGTGTTGTCTGTCAAGACTCCAACATTATTAGATCTTATATTTCTGTCTTCTAAGGTACTTTTTACTGTAGTAATCCACCTATAATTTGGTCTTCCTCGGTCTTTTTCTTATTAACCTGGCAGAGAACACTTGTTTTGCTAATCTTTCCTCTCTCATTCTATTTAAGTGACTATACCACGTGAGATTAGCTCTACTAACACATTCCTGGACATAACAACATCAAGTTCTTTCCTAATATCCTCGTTTTTAATATGATATAAAATATGTAAGATATAAAAGTCTTACAGCCACTGTAAGACTTTTATATCTCCATACTTGAGAATTTCTGGTCGAATATACTCTACACCAGCTGCATTTCCACATTTCAGGATTTTGATGGCTTTTCTACTTCAAGTTTGGATATGTATTCCTGATTGCATGCCTGGTCAGTGTTTATTACCACTGTGCTATCATTACTTCTTGTTTCATTTAGCAATTTTTTGAAGTAATTACTCCATGCATCAAGGATATCTTTTTCTCCAGTTTTCATGTCACCTTTATCATCTCTAATTCCTTTTACAGCATTCTTTCCTCCTCCATTTCTGAGCTTCTTCAACAACCTCCAGAATATCTTGCCACTTCTTGATATATATTTTCTATGTTCTTACCAAAGTGTTCCCATGACTTGTTTAGCTAGTTTTACATAGTGTTTAGCTTTCTTACATTTGTCTGTGTATTCTCTAAGAGCACAAACTGACTTATTTGCCAAGAACTTTTGATGTGCTTTCTTCTTTTCCTTCACTGCTTCTTTTCTGAGTTCTGATTTTTCTATCCTTGCAGACAACCTCACCACATTCCTCTCTGGCTGAATCATTCATTGTTTTCTTCAGGGATTGCTACCGAATCTTAAGATTTGGTTCCTGTTCTCAAACTCTTTCATTTTTTCTTCAATAATGTTTGTGTATTTTAGCTACAGTGTATATCTGAGAACTTGTCAACTTTTATTCGCTTTAAAACTTTCTTACATGTTATTCTTTTCAATATGAAAATCAATTTTATCCTGCTCAAGACTAAATAGTGATCACTTCCAATTTCAAATCCTCTGTACACTCTAGTGTCCTGCATCAGTGAGAAAACATCTATCAACAATGACATAGTCAATGAGACTTCTTATTCCTTTTCTCTTCTCTCCATGTAAATTTATGCAACATTTTTATGTTGGATCATTGTGTTAGTAATAACCAGTCCATGTCCTGAGCAGAAATCCAGCAGGTATTTGCCATTATTATTAGCTTTGCTCTTTTCTTTGAATTTTCCCAAAACAAACTTCTTCGATATCCTTGAGCACAAAAAGTTCAAAACTTTTGATTTCACAATATTTTACTAGAATAATCTTGCTGCTTAATGTATCAAAAGGAACTGCCTTTTGCTTTGGGGGAAAACTCTGTAATTCTTCTCTTTTATCTAACTTAGCTTCCTTTAAATAAAAGAAATTCAACTTTAATTTTGGGCTAACTGTTTGTTCCCCTCTTAACACTCTTTCCCACCTGTTTGGCTAAAGAAACATCCTTTCCTTTAAACTAGTCTGTTCTTATCAACACAACGGCTGTTCTCTTTTTTTTCTCTCTCCTCTCACTATTTCTACTTCCTCTTGGAAAATACAAGCCATTTGTTTTTCTAAAATTCTGAACTTAAAATATATATTTCTGAAATAAGTCCTATGTTCCTAAAAAAAAACATCAAAATATTGTCATTATCTGGACAAAGGCAACCTTACCAATCACATTCTAATGCATACAATTGAAAAATGAATATTCTTCTATGACATTGCATTATCTCCCTCTCATCTGAGGTCCACCAGAAAACTAACTTGATAAAGTTAATAAAATCCTGAATAATGTTACTTCATTAGATCAAAATCCATACGATTAGCCTAGTGGCTGTTTGCTTCGCAACCATATGACTGGGGAAGGAATGTCCCAGGTTCGATACCCGTCGAAGACGTGAGAAATTTGAGGATCTTCCTCAGCCATAGCTAAGTTAGCTGGTCTTGGGTGCTGGCAGTAGGGTTTTTTCTGCCAGTTTATCTGGTGTTTTTCATCCTGCAAGCAGGCAAACCGGCCCCGTGAACACACACAGATCTACAGCCATAAATACTTAACCCCTCATGAGGGGGGCTCAACTTGCCCCAATAGGGATGGGGAGAGAAAAAGAGAGGAAACTCCATATGAATAAATAAAAATTAAATCAAACAGCAGTCAAAAAAAACAAGACTTATGCTGGACTCTGCTCCCCCACTCCCCTTTTTTTTTTTTTTTTTTAAATCTGGGATCTGTAGTCTAACCAAGAACATAAACCAGACTATTCTTTAAGACCAACAGTTGATTCAGTTGGCAGCTCTACTTCATAACATTGATTACATTTGCTTATCAAAAGCACCACAGGATCTCTTCAAAATTAAAAATTTTAAACTCATTCCTTCTGATAGACTACCTTTGATAATATCTCCTTCTTTACTAATATATATTTGGCTAACACTAGAATATTTCAATAGATTTTCCAGTCAATATTGCTGAACTATTCAGATTTGTTTTCAGATTTAGATATTTCATTTTGAAATAATAGTGGAATTGCTATAGGCAGCCATTTATCAATGTTCTTCCAAGTGTTTTTTTGAACAGCTGGAAGTAAATATTTCAAACTCAGTATTATCATCCATGGGATATTTCATGTGGGAAATGCAAATCAAGAACTAGAAATGTTTCTACAAATTTCAAAAATCGTGATTTAAAAAAAAAAAAAAATTACGTGTAAAGGAATCATAAGGAGCATTATCCTTTCTAGATGTTCACCTCTAGCATGAAACTGAAGGCTTCTCCCCCCCTCCCCCTACATCAGTCTGCAACAAACACTTTCTCCACATGTTACATTGCTCATCATCCATCTGAAAAATATGGAATAATTAAATTTTATTGACAGGAGCTTATAACATATGTTATTCTAAATAGGTTTGCTAACAAAAAATCACAACTATTAAAACAGATATTTTCTCTCAGTGGCTACAACCGTGGTATTCTTGTGGGAGTCCATAAGAACTATTGCAGGAACATTTCAAACTATTAACCACCAGCTCTTGTTCTACCCTAGACATGTCATGTAACTTATCCTGGTTTGAGCTACTAAACTGGCCAGTCAGATTCTCGTCAGCATTATATTTGGTCGATTAAGCCTACAAGTCCAGATTTCCAACATGTTGACAACATTCCGAGAAACTACTGAGTTCTAGAACAATGGGTGGAATAGAAATTACAGTAACACCTCATAAAACACTTAATCCTGTAGAGGAGTGATATCAGAATGGGATCTCCTTGATGTTCCTGATGAGGAGATATGTTCAGAACTTAAAGATCAAGGAGTGACAGGTGTGAGGTGCATCCTGATATGTAGAGATGGTTGCCTAATTCCAACCAAGAACATCATCCTTACTTTTGATACACCTAAGTCTCCAATATCTGTAAAAGTAGGGTATCTCAGTTGTTCCTGTTAGAATGTACATCCCTAACCCACTGAGATGCTTTAAATGTCAGAGATATGGACATGCCCAAACTGCCTGTCAGGTTCTACTACCTGTGCTCAATGTGGTAGTAAAGAGCATGATAACAAATCCTCCTGTGCAAAAAAAGCTAAATGTGTCAACTGTCAGGGAGATCATCCAGCTTACTCTTGTGCATGTCAGAAATGGAAAGATGAAAAAGAAATACAAAGAATGAAAACAGAGAAAATATAACATACCAGGATGCAAAAAGAAAGCTAGCCACTGTCACACCTGCTCTGAGATCCTCTGCTGAGAAGGTAACATGCATGACTTATTTTTCACGATATTAACACCACCACAAACACTTTTATCAACAAAGATGTTTTATTAACGCTAATATTTCGCTGATTTTCAACTCAGCATCATCAGAGCACAACACACATGTAAACGCAACAGTGAGTGAGTGAAACAATATAATTGCACAAGACAAAAGATCTAAAGTCCTATTTTTGGTGCCCTCAACGCCTGACCCTAACACATCAGACTTATTGAATACTCTACCAGAGGAAGAGATACACTGGCCATCCATACTTCCCCAAAACAATTGATAAATATAAATATGACAAATATGGAAATAAAAATATGAAAAATATATTACCCGAAAACCAGGCAAGTCTATAAAACCAAAACAATAGGAAAATTTGTACAATGGAACTGTCATGGATTTTGCCAGAATATCGATGATATTAAGATTTTGTTGCAGAAACAGAAACCTTTCTGTTTCTGTCTGCAGGAAACATACTTAAGACCCAACGAGGACCCTACCTTTAGGAATTTCACTGTTGTACGCAAGGATATAACTGGAGGTGGTCCTGCTCATGGAGGAGTGGCTATCATATTGGGCAGTCATATTCCTTTCCATCAGGTCAACTTAATACTTCTATGGAAGCAGTAGCGATTCGCTTCTCCATGAGATTTCTTATTACAGTATGTTCAATTTATTTACCACCAAGTGCTGAGTTAAATGAAACTGATCTTGATAACCTTATCTTGCAACTGCCTGAACCCATACTTTTGATGGGTGACTTTAATGGTCACAATACTCTATGGTATAGTGCCAACACTAATAGATGAGGTCAAATCATTGAAAGAATTCTTGATAATAATAACCTCTTCCCTTTAAATAATAAACTCAGTACTTTCTTCCATATGTCTACCAGTTCATATTCTGCATTGATCTTACGATCTGCTCCCCTTCCACTGCTCGCCTGAGATGTGGAAGTGATCACTTTCCTGTTCCTGTCTTCACAGGAACAATGTTCACCCACACGGATACCTATATGGAAAATGGACCAGACTGACTTGAACACACTTTCTCTCATCTTGCAAAATTTAATACTGATGCCATCTGTCAAACACCTGTCAGTGAAGCAGTAAAATATATAACAGAGTGCATTGTCCAGGCAGCAACAGCCTCCATCCCAAAAACATTATCTTGGCTTCCACTCTATCCAAAGCCTTGGGAACCCAGAATATCAGACAACCAAAAAATATCAACATAGAGAATTGGATATATTTTGTAGATATCCCACCACGTCAAACCTTAGCTTTCAAGCGTGCTCGAGCCAAAGCACACTATGTGAGGCTTCAGAGTCAAAAACAATCATGGATCCAATTTACTACATCAATTAATCAAATGACCAGTCCAAAAATTGAATGGGATAAAATCCGGAAAATGAAAGGCAGATATAGAACACACTGTTTGTCTACCTTAGACCATAATGGAAGTGTTAATAGTTGATCCCAAAGCTTGCAGACACTCTGGGAGAAAATTTTGCCAAAATCTCAGCAACAGCTTCATATCCTCTTGAATTTTTAATTCTGAAAGAACAGCAAGAGATACAAAGGCTATTTTTCTACCAATGTTCTTGAGCCATACAATCTGCCATTTGTTAAGGAGGAACTAAAAACAGCTCTCCTACTATCTCAACCTAGTGCAGTAGGACCTGATAAAATTCATTATGAAATGATAAAACATCTACCATCCTCTTCTATGGATCTCCTTCTCTTATTATACAATAGCATAAGAGGAAGAGTTTCCAAATTTTTGGCATAAGTCAATTGTCATTGCTATCTTGAAACCAGGAAAACATCCAACACAAGTAAATAATTATCGACCCTTGCTTTGACCAGCTGTCTATATAAGATACTAGAGAAAATGGTTAATGCCAGACTTCTCTGGTATTTAGAAAGCAACAATTCCTCTCTCCAATACATAATGTGGGTTCTGTACACATCACTCAACTTTACACCGTTTGGTCTGTTTAGAAACTTCTATAAAAGATGCATTCCTGAAGCAAGAACACCTTGTTTCAGTTTTTTTTTTAATATGGAAAAAGCTCATGACACAGCCTGGAGATATGGCATATTAAAAGACCTCTATAACCTGGATCTTGAAGGACACCTTCCTGTATTTATTAAAAAATTTCTTTCCATGTTAATTTTCCAAGTCAGAGTGGGAAATACGCTATCTCGTTCATATCATCAAGAACGGGGTGTTTCTTAAAAAGGCTCTGTCTTAAGTGTGACACTTTTCGCTGTTAAAATCAACTCAATCACAGAACAGCTTCCTCCCACTGTAGACAATGCTCTATATGTTGATGACTTGACAATTTACTGCCACTCCCGTAACACGGGGCTAATTGAAAGACAACTTCAGCAAGCAATTGATCATGTTTCTCTGTGTGCTCTTAGTAATGGGTTTAGGATTTCAACAGAAAAAAAAGTGTCTGTGTACACTTCTGTCGAAAATGCACTCTTCACCCAGATCCTGAATTAAGAATGGGACACACTATTATTCCAGTAGCTACAGAAGCCAAGTTCTTGGGACTGATCTTGACAGTAAACTTACATTTCTAGCACACATTCGTCAACTAAGAGAAAAGTGCAAGAGAGCATTGAACCTTCTTCACACTATATCCTCTACTGAGTGGGATGCTGATCAAGCTTCATTGCTCCATTGTTATCGTGCACTTATATGTTCAAAGCTGGATTATGGATCTCAAGTCTATGGTTCTGCAACACATAGTAACCTTGAACACCTTAACCTTGACCCTATTGGATTCCATCCAATAGGATATACGGATAGCTACTGGTGCCTTTCGCACATCACCCACTCAGAGTTTTTACGTTGAAGCAAATGAACCAGCTCTATCACTTCGACGGAAACAGTTGTCTTTTAATTATGCCCTAAAGATAAAGTCTCCCAGATCATCCTACATGGACTAGTCTGTTTTCTCTGCACTGGGAATACGTCCTTTTGGTATGCGTGTTAAAGAGACTATGCAAGCTTTTGGTATAAATGTTGACAACATTGCCTACACTAAACATAACATAAACATAAACAGTGTGCAAACCATGGCAGGTTTGCACACTGTCCTGCAACCTCTCACTTTGTCACCTACAGAAATCTCACACTCCATCTGTCTACCTCCAGTTGTTTAATTCACACAGAGCAACACACTCTGATTTCTTGCCTATCTATCCTGACGGTTCAAGAACTAATACCTCTGTTGGCTGTGTGCTGTTGTGTTTCCTGACATTATTATCTCCAACCAGATTCCACCTGATTGCAGTAATTATACAGCAGAGTTACATGCCATTCAGCTTGCACTTTTTCATATAAAAGAAAACTGCTACCAAAAGTGTATAATTTATACAGATTCATTGAGCTCTTTACAGGCTATCTCCTCTCTTATGCATAATCCGCATTCAGTACTTTATGTGTTACACCTGTTTCGCAAAATGAATCCTTAATTTTGATGTTCAGTTGTGCTGGATTCCCAGCCACATTGGAATTAAGGGAAATCAGGCTGCAGATACAGCTGCTAAATCAGCTCAGACTTTCTCCATCATGTGCAGACTAGACAGTTTATACGATCAAAGCTAATTGCTCAATGGCAGAAAACATTAACAAACAAATTATATGACATTAAACCTGAAATTAAGAGGTGATTTTGTTTTAAATCATAGTTAGAATTGTGGATATTAAAATCACTAAGGAAGGTTACTTTGTTGTTAGAGAATTTGGATTGTATGAAATCAAGCTTCAGTGATAAGAAGGTAAGGAAGTCTGAATGATTTTCAGAATTGAGAGAAATGATACAGAGACAGCAGATGAATGAGGCATAATTAGGTAGGGAAATCTAAAGACACAGAAGGTTAAAGGAGAGATTTAAGATTGTTCATGCTCTGGCAAGAAATGTTGAATAACCCCAAAACAGTCACTCTTGCGATGTAAGGAATCAGACATATATTTTTTAGGGAGTGGTTTGTTATTTAATTTAACTACAGTGACAATAAATTTATTTATATTTACTCTCATGCTAGTATTACAAAGGTTATATGCCTACCCCATACAGAAACCATCCTGTCTCCAGGTCATAACATGGCCTTAACAACATACACAGCCTCCATGCAGGCATTACCTGGCAGCAAGATCATGCAACAGCAGATCAGGAGGCTTCTAAGATGTGTTGCTATCTAGTTTGTCCTGTATGCTATCTGGCAGCCAACCTATCACGCTGCTTACTGCTAGAAGATGGAGAGAGGTACTGAATCTCTACAATATGTTGGACATGTGGGATATCACTCAGACTACATTTTAAAGTATGATTACTACTTCTCTACTTTTTCTCTTGCTTCTTGAATATTTTTTAATCCCTTGTAACATCTTACCTCTTATTTCCCTTGCCAAATTAGTCTTTATGCTGAAATATAGTATTTATTAATGAATAGTCCATTTCCTAAACAGAAATTTAACATGGCATTTTTAATTTTGTTTTTTTCTCCAGATCTCTGAACCCTTTTGTATATCTAGTATTCATTTCCTATGCTGCTCTTTTATGGTTCCCCTACGAGAATCTACTATTGTATTTTCTTCATTTCCAAACAAAGGCTCATTGTCAAATTATTCATTCTGAAATTTAATTGGCTTCTCTACAAGAAATTTCATGTTTATATTGAATACTGATTAATGCTTTTGGCAACTCGTATGGAAAAATATGACTTCTACATTACTTCAACTTTGGTATCACCTCTGGTTCTGGGTGGTGACCCTTCCCATAATGCATAGCATTATACATGTCTTCAAGGAGATGTTCTTTGCTTTATGGGATAATAAGGCAAGTGATTTGAAGTCATACCACCTCTACCACGAGTTGCCCTAGTTCTGAAAATACTTCAGGCACAAACTTTGTTTGCTTACACTTGGATAAAGGATTAGACCAAGTATATAATTTCTTGGTATCTTTAATTTACAGTACAGGATACTTAGATAAACTGCTTGCGGTGTATAAAAATGTACATTGGTGAGCACAGTAAATTTTTGCTTTTATTTTTATTATATTCACATGCAATATTCTCTCTAATTTTTGCTAGCTCATGTGTGCATGAGAAACATTTTGTGTGCAAGTTTACAGACTCAGAGTGTACTCACAAACCCCAAATCCTGAATTAATATGCTGAAATCTACACAGCTACCCAAAGCCATCACTGTTTAAGTGATGCAGTATGGTTGACTGCGCTATATAAGCAATGGACACTAAACATTATACCCTTGCAACTTCCACAAAAGATTTGGAGCCAATAGAAAATTAAGTTGTATTTTTATAGTTTTTAAATTATTTACAACTTCTTTTGCTGTTTCTCATTGTAAAGAAGCTTAAGTTTTATATTTCAGAAAGTGGGAAGTCCTGGCAAAAGTGGTAAACGGGGACGTGGAAGACCCAAAAAGAATGTAAGTAGATTGTAATAGCATTTTTCTTGAACATTTATATAAGTATTGATCTTAAAGACTAACCAGGGATCCTTACACTTTAAGTATCATTTCCTGAAATGTGGTTATATTTATCAGTGCACTAACCATTAGAATCATTATATCTACTCGTCCACCCTATCCTAGGATGGATTGAGTCCCCCACCGAGGAAGCTTACAGCTAATTAATGCACATGGGTTGACACTCTTTGCTTGCATCCCTTAAGGGCAGTATTTCTATGTGTGTTCATGGGACCAGTTTGCCTGTTCTGGGGGTTGAAGAAAAATCAGTTTCTGGGTGAAAAGACATCCCTACCTCTGTATGAGCCCAGCTAACTGACCTTTCACCGAAAAAGACCAAATAAAGGTTCCTCACATTACTGACAGGAATAGAACCAGGTCTTTCCGACCAAGCAGCTTCGCCTATACTGACTGAACTACAGAGGATTAAATCATTAGAATTCTAACTAATAATTATTGCACAGTCTAATTCTCATTTTTGGCTGTATGTCAACAGTTTTCTTCTAAACAGTAGTTCGTATAATTTGACCAGGATTAGTAAAACTATATTCCTGTAAAAGTAAATGACTGTTTTTGTCTATCTTTTTCTTTTTTAACCAATTATCATGTGTGTTTTCTTCTATGTTTGCAATATGGTGTAGGTTTTGTTGCCACGATTAAAATATAGAACAGTAGGATTCCTGAAAACTGCGTTGGTCTCATTTTTCTACATAATATTTGACATTAAGAAATACCTTATAGCTAGCAGATTTTTTTTTATATATACATAGTAATTTGTTAAGCATACACCATTGTCATCATTTAACTTCGGAACACACTGAAGTTCAATTTGGAAGCCATCCATTAAGTTCAAATGTTGCCAGTCAGAGAACACAGAGAAAAATGAAAGAATGCTTATCCATTTTGTAAATGTAACTAAACAAAAGGGGTGCTTAAAGGTCAAAGCTGTATAACTGAGAGGAGACCTCCAGATAGCCTTCAAAGGAATGTGAAGAGCTGACCAGGGCTTCTGACCTAATCTCTAATCCTCACCTTCTTGTGGTGAACCCTGTTAGGTATCTACCTGGATACTGAACGGACAAGGATGGGCTGGCAATTTGGGATTTAGCTGACCAAATTGTATTCTTATTGGCTTGAACCAAAATTTCAAACGATGGTACAACATAACATAATTTCATGCTGGCTTTGGCTGTCGCCCGGTTAAACAAGGCCCCTGTTGTTTTGCCAGGGCAACCAATGAAAAGTCAGCTACTGGAATAAATCCTAAAACTTATCCCAATTCAACATCACCAGAGTTCAAGATCGGCACTATCAACATAAGAAACCTGAATGCAGAGCAATGGAGCTAGCTGAGGAATTTGATAATTACCAAATCGACATAATAGGGGTGACTGAAACAAAAGAGACAAAAACTGGTGAGATCTTTTTGAGCAATAAATATAAAACATTATATTCGGCAATGACACGTGTACCCATATACAAAGAAACGGAGTAGCCATAGTGTTCAACACTAAACACGAGACTAATCTTCTTGAATCAGGCAGTCAGTCTCAAGAAGACTGATGTTGGCAAATATGAGAATGCAGAACTGTACAATGACACTTATTTGTGCCTATGGTTCTACCAAGGTAGAAGTGGAGGAATTTTTTGAGGAAAAAGCAACCGACACAATGAAAAAGGAAAAGTTGGTCCTTGTTGGGAATCTAAATAGCAGAGTAGGAAATGATTGTCAGACTTACAAATATATTTTGGGAAAATTTGGAGGAAAGAGCAAAGCTAATAATAATGGCAAATACCTGTTGGATTTCTGCTCATTACATGGAATGGTTATTACTAACACAATGTTCCAACATAAAAATGCACAAATTCACATGGAAAGAAGAGGCAAGCAATAAGAAAAGTCTCATTGACTATGTCATTGCTGATAGTGATGTTTTCTCACTGGTGCATGACACCAGAGTGTACAGAGGATTTGAAATTGGAAGTGATCACTATTTAGTCTTGAGCAGGATAAAATTGAATTTCATATTGAAAAGAATAACATGTGAGAAAGTTTAAAAGCGAATAGAAGTTGAGCAGCTCTCAGATGTGAACTGCAGACTAAAATACACAAATATTATTCAAGAAAAAATGAAAGAGTTTGATAGCAGAAACCAAACCTTGGAGATTCAGTGGCAAGCCCAGAAGAAACACTGATTGATTCAGCCAGAGAGGCATGTGGTGAGGTTGTGTACAAGGATAGAAAAATCAGAACTCCATGGCTGACAGAGGAAGTTAAAGAGGCAGTGAAGGAAGAAAAGAAAGCATATCAAAAGTTCCTGGCAAATAAGTCTGCTTGTGCTCTTAGAGAATACAGAGACAAATATAAGAAAGCTAAACACTGACTAAACACAAGTCATGGGAGGACTTTGACAAGAACATAGAAAATAAATATCAAGAAGATGACAAGATATTCTGGAGGTAGTTGAAGAAGCCTGGAAATGAAGGAGGAAAGAGTGCTTTAAAAGGAATTAGAGATGATAAAGGGGATATGCAAACTGGAGAAAAATGTATCCTTGAAGTATGGAGTAATTACTTTGAAAAACAAGCAGTAATGACAGCACACTGGTAAAAAAAAAACATTGACCAGACATGTAGTCAGGAATAGATATCCATACTTCAAGTAGAAAAATCCATCAAAAGTCTGAAATGTGGAAAGGCAGCAGGAGTAGATGATATTTGACCAGAAATGTTCAAGTATGGAGGTATAAAAGTCGTGCAGTGGCTGCACTGCATAGTTCAGAGGGACGAATTCCGGATGATTAGAGTAGAGCTCTCGTAGTACCCATATATAAAAAGGGAAATAAAACTGAATCTGAGAATTATAGAAGTACTTCATTACTTAATATTCCTGGTAAGATATATGCAAGTATACTTGAGAAACGGTTCAGAAGAATTGTGGAAGAGAAGCCTGGTGGAGAACAAGCTGGATCAGGCCAAATAGAGACTGTCAGGATCGGATTTTCATTTTACAATAGATAGTTGAGAAATCAATGGAATATAAAAAAGATCTGTATTTAAATTTTGTTGATCAAGAAAAGGCATATGACTAGGTGCCAAGAGAGAAGCTATACCAAACGCTACAGTTATATCGTGTTAATGGAGCATTATATCAAGCAATACTTAGTCTTTATTTGAGTTGTAAGTCAGCAGTAAGAATTGAAGGAAGTACAGGAAGATGGTTTAATGTTAAATCGGGTATCATACAAGGATGTACATTATCCCCTCTCTTATTCATTATTTATATGGATCACATTATGAAGGAAAGTGGTATTAAACCTGATATCAAAATTGGAGATGTTAATCTCAGCTCTTTGCTTTATGCGGATGATGGTATACTTTTAAATAAAGCTGCTATAAGTCTGCAAGATTCTCTGACTAAATTGAATAATTGTTCTAATAGATATGGTATGAGGGTCAGCATTAAAAAGACAAAGACAATGAAAATAGGCATAAAGATTGAAAATATCAACTGCTTTGTGAAAACGAGAACTTATAGAACAAGTAAAACATTTCAGCTACCTAGGCATGATTTTTAGTGAAGATGGTAAGTTAAATATGGAAATAGACAACAGAATGAACAAAGCTAGTATGGTAGAAAGTCAACTGAATAAATTTATATGGAATAAGAGAGAAATTAGCTGTATACAAGACAGTGTTTAAACCAATTTTGACTTATGGATATGAGAGCTGGATTAGAAAGAAAACACTTGACAAAAGACTAGAGACCATGGATACGAGAGTTTGGAGAAAAATTAGGGACATGAACAGATGGCATCATATCAAAAACGAGGATATTAGGAAAGAACTTGATATTGTCAGCATCCAAGAATGCATTAGCAGAGCTAATCTCAGGTGGCATAACAAGTGTTCTCTGCCAGGTTGGCAGGAAAAAGACCCAGAGGAAGACCAAGATATAGGTGGATTGATACAGTAAAAAGCACCTTAGAAGACAGAAATATAAGACCTGATAATATTGCAGTCTTGACATTTAACAGAATGATTTGGAGGAAAATTGTAGATAGGAAGCTAGTAATGATGTAAATTTTTCATATAGTACTATCATATCCTGTACACCCCTTGAGAGTATATATCAGGAATTTGACGATGATGAGCTAAACAAAAATCATAATGACTGGTCAGAATATTATCATTTATTCAAGTATAAGCAGGAAAATATATACAGAAATATATTGTGTTTGCAAATAAGTACAGGATATGACAGTACTACATGAAAAAATTACATCATTACTAACTTCCTATCTACAATTTTCCTCCAAATCAGTCTGTTACTTGTCAAGACTCCAACATTATCAGATCTTATATTTCTATCGTCTAAGGCACTTTGTACCGTATCAATCCACCTATATCTTGGTCTTCCTCTGGGTCGTTTTCCTGCCAACCTGGCAGAGAACACTTGTTTTGCTAATCTTTCCTTGCCCATTCTGTTTAGGTGACCATACAACCTGAGATTAGCTCTGCTAACGCATTCCTGGATGCTGACAATGTCAAGTTCTTTCCTAATATCCTCATTTTTAATATGATATTGCCATTGATGCCATCTGTTCACACCTCTAATCTTTCTCAGGACTCTCATATCTGCGGTCTCTAGTCTTTGGTCAAGTGTTTTACTTCTGACCCAGCTCTCAGATCCATAAGTTAAAATTGGTTTGAACACAGTCTTGTATACAGCTAATTTAGTGTTCCGACTAATTTCTTTCTTATTCCATATGAATTTATTCAATTGACTTCCCACGATACCAGCTTTGCTGATTCTGTTGTCTATTTCTATATTTAGTTTACCATCTTCAGTAAAAATTGTGCCTAAGTAGCTGAAATGTTTTACTTGTTCCACAGGTTCTCCATTCACAACACAGTTGACATTTTCAATGATTCTGCCTATTTTCATTGTCTTTGTCTTTTTATTGCTGACCTTCATACCATATCTATTACAACAGCTATTCAATTTAGTCAGAGAATCTTGCAGACTTGTAGCGGATTTATTTAGAAGTATAACATCATCCGCATAAAGCAAAGAGCTGACATTAACATCTCCAATTTTGATATCAGGTTTAATACCACATTCCTTCATAATGTGATCCATATAGATAATGAATAACAGAGGGGATAATGTACATCCTTGTCTCACACCAGATTTAACATTAAACCATCTTCCTGTACTTCCTTCAATTCTAACTGCTGACTCACAACTCAAATAAAGACTAAGTATTGCTTGATATAATGCCCCATTGACACCATATAACTGCAGCGTATTGAATAGCTTCTCTCTTGGCACCTTGTCATATGCCTTTTCCAAATCGACAAAACTTAAATACAGATCTTTGTTATATTCCCATGCTTTCTCGACTATTTGTCGTAAAGTGAAGATCTGATCCTGACAGCCTCTATTTGGCCTAAATCCAGCTTGTTCTTCACCAAGCTTTTCTTCCACAATTCTTCTCAACCGTTTCTCAAGTATACTTGCATAGATCTTGCCAGGAACACTCAGTAGGGAAATACCTCTGTAATTCTCACATTCAGTTTTATTTCCCTTTTTATATATGGGTACTATGAGAGCTCTACTCCAATCATCGGGAATTCGTCCCTCTGTCCAGGCTTTCTGAACTATGCAGTGCAGCCACTGTAAGACTCTTATACCACCATACTTCAGCATTTCTGGTCGAATATCATCTACTCCTGCTGCCTTTCCACATTTCAAGCCTTTGATGGCTTTTTCTACTTCAAGTATGGATATGTATTCCTGACTGCATGTCTGGTCAGTGTTTTTTATCACTGTGCTGTCATCACTGCTTGTTTCATTTAGCAGTTTTTCAAAGTAATTACTCCATACTTCAAGGATATCTTTTTCTCCTGTTTTCATTTCACCTTTATCATCTCTAATTCCTTTTACAGCACTCTTTCCTCCATTCCTAAGCTTCTTCAACAACCTCCAGAATATTTTGCCACCTTCTTGATATTTATTTTCTATATTCTTGCCAAAGTCCTCCCATGACTTTTGTTTAGCTAGTTTTACACACTGTTTAGCTTTCTTACATTTGTCTCTGTATTCTGTAAGAGTAAAAGCTGATTTATTTGCCAGGAACTTTTGATATGCTTTCTTCTTTTCCTTCACTGCCTCTTTAACTTCCTGTGTCCACAAGAGAGTTCTGATTTTTTTATCTTTGCACACAACCTCACCACATGCCTCTCTGGCAGAATCAGTCAATGTTTCCTTCAGAGTTTGCCACTGAATCTCCAAGGTTTGATTCCTGTTCTCAAACTCTTTCATTTTCTTTTCAATAATATTTCTGTATTTTAGTCTACAGTTTACATCTGAGACCTGCTCAACTTTTATTCGCTTTAAAACTTTCTTACATGTTATTCTTTTGAATATGAAATTCAATTTTATCCTGCTCAAGACTAAATAGTGATCACTTCCAATTTCAAATCCTCTGTACACTCTGGTGTCCACCAGGGAGAAAACATCACTATCAACAAGAACATAGTCAATGAGACTTTTCTTATTCTTAGCCTCTTCTTTCCATGTGAATTTGTGCACATTTTTATGTTGGAACATGGTGTTAGTAATAACCAGTCCATGTCCTGAGCAGAAATCCAACAGATATTTGCCATTATTATTAGCTTTGCTCTTTTCTCCAAATTATCCCAAAATATTTTTGTATGTCTCACAATCATTTCCTACTCTACTATTTAGATCCCCAACAAGGACCAACTTTTCCTTTTTCATTGTGTCAGTTGCTTTTTCGAAAGCCTCAAAAAATTCCTCCACTTCTACCTTAGTAGAACCTTCTGTGGGACCATAGGCACAAATAAGTCTCATTGTCCAGTTCCCCATTCTCATATTTGCCCACATTACTCTACTTGAGACTGACTGCCATTCAAGAAGATTAGTCTCGTATTTTGTGTTGAATACTATGGCTACTCCTTCTTTTCCTTGATTGTTATTGCCTGAATATAACATTTTGTATTTATTGCTCAGAAAGATCTCACCAGTTTTTGTCTTTTTTGTTTCAGTCACCCCTATTATGTCGATCTGGTACTTATCTAATTTCTCAGCTAGCTCCATTTCTTTGCCATTCAGGCTTCTTACGTTGATAGCACCGATCTTTAACTCTGGTGATGTTGAGTTGGGGTTTGTTTTCAGATTTGTTCCAGTAGCTGACTTTTCGCTGTTCGCACTGGTTCCCTGTTCCACAACGGGGGCCTTGTTTAACCGGGCGACGCCCCAGCCGGCATGAAATTTTGTCATGTTGTACCATCATTTTTTATTTTGGTTTAACCAATAAGAATACAATTTGGTCGGCTAAATCCCAAATTGCCAGCCCATCCTCGTTCGTTCAGTATCAAAGTAGATACCCAACAGGGTGCACCACGAGAAGGTGAGGATTGGACATTAGGTCAGAAGCCCTGGTCGGTTCTCCGCATTCCTTTAAAGGCTATGTGGAGGTCTCCTCTCAGTTATACAGCTTTGACCCTTAAGCACCCCATATATATATATATATATGCATAACAACTTATGAAAGTTGCCTAATTGCTCTGTTTTGTGCCAGCTGGTAAGTGTCAGATGGTTCATGTCTCATCTTCAAAAAGAATTTTACTTATGTATTGCCGAAACTGGTTTCTCAACCTTCCTCTCTGTCCATTAGTTAGTGTACAGAGAGTAAGCACACTGAACATAGGTAAGGGTGTGCATCTGAGTTGGTGTTCAACCACCTCAGCTTTTTTCTGAATAGTTTCTGTTAGGCACTTTTGCTAATTTTCTTCAAGAAGAAAATGAAGAGAGTGTTTAGAAGTTTGAACTTGTGATAATATTGATTGACAGCATGTTCATGTCTTGAGCAATTTATATCATCATCATCATCAAATTCCTGCCATGTACCCACAAGGGCCCTGTCTACAGGATATGATAGTACTACATGAAAAAATGATACCATTACTAACTTCCTATCTACAATTTTCCTCCAAATCAGTCTGTTACTTGTCAAGACTCCAACATTATCAGATCTTATATTTCTATCGTCTAAGGCACTTTGTACCGTATCAATCCACCTATATCTTGGTCTTCCTCTGGGTCGTTTTGCTGCCAACCTGGCAGAGAACACTTGTTTTGCTAATCTTTCCTTGCCCATTCTGTTTAGGTGACCATACAACCTGAGATTAGCTCTGTTAACGCAGTCCTGGATTCTGACAATGTCAAGTTCTTTCCTAATATCTTCGTTTTTAATATGATATTGCCATTGATGCCATCTGTTCACACCTATAATCTTTCTCTGGACTCTCATATCTGCTGTCTCTAGTCTTTGGTCAAGTGTTTTACTTCTGACCCAGCTCTCAGATCCAGAAGTTAAAACTGGTTTGAACACTGTCTTGTATATAGCTAATTTAGTGTTCCGACTAATTTCTCTCTTATTCCATATGAATTTATTCAATTGACTTCCCACCATACCAGCTTTGCTGATTCTGTTGTCTATTTCTATATTTAGTTTACCATCTTCAGTAAAAATTGTGCCTAAGTAGCTTAAATGTTTTACTTGTTCCACAGGTTCTCCATTCACAACACAGTTGACATTTTCAATGATTCTGCCTATTTTCATTGTCTTTGTCTTTTTATTGCTGACCTTCATACCATATATATTACAACAGCTATTCAATTTAGTCAGAGAATCTTACAGACTTGTAGCAGATTTATTTAGAAGTATAACATCATCTGCATAAAGCAAAGAGCTGAGATTAACATCTCCAATTTTGATATCATGTTTAATACCACTTTCCTTCATAATGTGATCCATATAGATAATGAATAACAGAGGGGATAATGTACATCCTTGTCTCACACCAGATTTAACATTAAACCATCTTCCTGTACTTCCTTCAATTCTAACTGCTGACCTACAACTCAAATAAAGACTAAGTATTGCTTGATATAATGCCTCATTGACATCATATAACTGCAGCATATTGAATAGCTTCTCTCTTGGCACCTTGTCATATGCTTTTCCAGATCGACAAAACTTAAATACAGATCTTTGTTATATTTCCACGCTTTCTCGACTATTTGTTGTAAAGTGAAGATCTGATCCTGACAGCCTCTGTTTGGCCTGAATCCAGCTTGTTCTTCACCAAGCTTTTCTTCCAGAATTCTTCTCAACCATTTCTCAAGTATACCTGCATAGATCTTGCCAGGAACACTCAGTAGGGAAATACCTCTGTAATTCTCACATTCAGTTTTATTTCCCTTTTTATATATGGGTACTATGAGAGCTCTGCTCCAATCATCGGGAATTCGTCCCTCTGTCCAGGCTTTCTGAACTATGCAGTGCAGCCACTGTAAGACTCTTATACCACCATACTTCAGGATTTCTGGTCGAATATCATCTACTCCAGCTGCCTTTCCACATTTGAAACGTTTGATGGCTTTTTCTACTTCCAGTATGGATATGTATTCCTGCCTGCATGCCTGGTCAGTGTTTTTTACCACTGTGCTGTCTTCAATATACTTCAAGGATATCTTTTCCTCCAGTTTTATGTCACCTTTATCATCTCTAACTCCTTTTACAGCACTCCTTCCTTCATTCCTAAGATTCTTCAACAACCTCCAGAATATTTTGCCACCTTCTTGATATTTATTTTCTATATTCTTGCCAAAGTCCTTCCATGACTTTTGTTTAGCTAGTTTTACACAGTGTTTAGCATTCTTGCATTTGTCTCTATATTCTCTAAGAGCACAAGCTGACTTATTTGATAGGAACTTTTGGTATGCTTTCTTCTTTTCCTTCACTGCCTCTTTAACTTCCTGTGTCCACCAGGGAGTTCTGATTTTTTTTATCCTTGCAGACAACCTCACCACATGCCTCTCTCAGAATCAATCAATGTTTTCTTCAGAGATTGCCACTGAATCTCCAAGGTTTGATTTCTGTTCTCAGACTCTTTCATTTTTCTTCAATAATCTTTGTGTATTTTAGTCTACAGTTCACATCTGTGAGGTGCTCTACTTTTATTCGCTTTAAAACTTTCTTACATGTTATTCTTTTCAATATGAAATTCAATTTTATCCTGCTCAAGAGTAAATAGTGATCACTTCCACTTTCAAATCCTCTGTACACTCTGTACAGAGTAATAACCAGTCCTTGTCCTGAGCAGAAATCCAACAGATATTTGCCATTATTATTAGCTTTGCTCTTTTCTCCAAATTTTCCCAAAATATTTTTGTATGTCTCACAATCATTTCCTACTCTGCTATTTAGATCCCCAACAAGGACCAACTTTTCCTTTATCATTGTGTCAGTTGCTTTTTTTAAAGCCTCAAAAAATTCCTCCACTTCTATCTTAATAGAACCTTCTGTGGGGCCATAGGCACAAATAAGTTTCATTGTCCAGTTCCCCATTCTCATATTTGCCCACATTACTCTACTTGAGACTGACTGCCATTCAAGAAGATTAGCCTCGTATTTTGTGTTGAATACTATGGCTACTCCTTCTTTTCCTTGATTGTCATTGCCTGAATATAACATTTTGTATTTATTGTTCAGAAAGATCTCACCAGTTTTGGTCTTTTTTGTTTCAGTCACCCTTATTATGTCGATCTGGTACTTATCTAATTCCTCAGCTAGCTCCATTTCTTTGCCATTCAGGCTTCTTACATTGATAGTATCAATCTTTAACTCTGGTGATGTCAAGTTGGAGTTTGTTTTCAGATTTGTTCCAGTAGCTGACTTTTCGCTGTTCGCCCTGGTTCCCTGGCAAAAACAATGGGGGCATTGTTTAACCGGGCGACACCCCAGCTGGCATGAAATTTTGTCATGTTGTACCATCATTTTTTATTTTGGTTTAACCAATAAGAATACAATTTGGTCGGCTAAATCCCAAATTGCCATCCCATCCTCGTTCACTCAGTATCGAAGTAGATACCCAACAGGGTGCACCACAAGAAGGTGAGGATTGGACATTAGGTCAGAAGCCCTGGTCGGTTCTCCGCATTCCTTGGAGGTCTCTCAGTTATACAGCTTTGACCCTTAAGCACCCTGAGCAATTTATATAAATATTATTATTATACAGGTATCTCCATGGAGTCAGAGGATTCATCGTGGAAGAGCCATTTATTCACACACTAGCCATCATTCGCTGATGAAGCACTAACTGCCACCTCTGGTAACCCATTCACCACTGTCTAAACAAAACTAGTCTTAACATCTTTGCTAACCACACTCTTACACAGCTTCACTGCTGATCTCTTGCTGTGTACTGAATTCTTCAGTGTCAATCCTATAATCCCTTTAATTACTTAAATGCTTTTATCCCATCACCTCTTTTTTTCATCTATCTACTCTCATGGGGAGCATTCTACAGACCTGTGACAGTCTTAGTCACTTGCCTCTGAATCCTCTCCACAACTTCATCACTGTGGAATCTGTGAGTTATAGTTCTGTGCACAGTAGTCCAGATTCAGCCTTATATAGTTAAACCTTTCTGTCCTTGCTTCTTAGTGTGTAATATGCCCTCTAAACTTCAACTCCATGTCTGTAATCACACCAAAGTCCCTCTCCTCATCACTTTCCTGCAGTTCAGAGCACCAGCCATTGATATAGTACACAGCTTCTGATCTCTTCCCTAAGTGCGTCATCTTACGCTTGGCCAGAATAAACTGGCAGCTATTTACCTTTGTCCATACTGCTAGTCTGTTTAAATCTTCCTGCAAGATCTCTGCCTCACCTTCATTTACCATTACCCAGTTTAGTATCATCAGCATACAACTGAATATTTCCTGTCACATCATTTCCCTATATCACTGATATACAAATTAAACAACAGAGGGCCAAGTACTGAGTCCTGTGGTACACCACTGGTCACTTACCTTCTTCTGGACTCAACTCCTCCATAAATACTGTTTGATATCTATCCATCAGCCAATTTTTAATCTATATCACCAGATTCATATCCATCCTCATTTGTTCCAATTTATGCAATACACTTCTATGTGTAATCTTGTCATATGCTTTTGCAAAGTCTAGCAATAACACTGAATAGCCATTTCCCTTATCCATTGTCGCTTTATAATAAAAAGTAAGCATATTACTAACACAAAACCTACCCGTCATAAAACTATGTCGTCCTTTATGATACTCCGAGTATTACATTCCCATCCACCCATTCCTGAATTCTTTCACCAATTTCTCCTATACCTTAACCACCACTCCTGAGATGCTGATTGGCCTATAATTTGCTACTTCTGCTTGGAGCCTCCTTTATGCAGTGGTACTCTTTTGCCCTCTTTCCATTCCATGCCCAAATTAAAACAACTTGGTCAGGGAAGTTAATCATTCCTTGCACATTCTCGTAATACACAGGCCGATATGCCATCTAATCCCATGGCTATGTTCATATTGAGGTTCTGCATTATTTTAAACAACTCTATTCTGCTATCAGTCAATGGCATTGCTATTTCACCACCTTGATGGTACACCCCAGCAACATACTCACTCAGTAATTCAATTATTTGGTTTTGGTTTTGTTGCCTAAGTCATCCTTCCATTTTTCCATTTTACTTGCCACATAGCAAAAGAACTCTTTAGGATTTCTTTTGGCCTCATCATCTAACTTTTTCTCATAGCTTGACTTTCCTTACCATACCAGTCATCCTTCTTGACTTGTATTGTTTATGGGCATGCTGATCGCCTTTTTTTTTATAGCCCCCCCCCCCCCAGCTTTTTCTTTGTA
This sequence comes from Typopeltis vanoorti, assembly GCF_054136105.1. Lineage (NCBI taxonomy): Eukaryota > Metazoa > Arthropoda > Arachnida > Uropygi > Thelyphonidae > Typopeltis > Typopeltis vanoorti. The sequence goes on along the minus strand of NC_143549.1, from coordinate 13,152,971 downwards.
TGCAACTCCTGTTTAATGAAACTATTCATCCATCTGACTCCCACTTTATATATCCTTCTGACTCTAGGTATACATTCAGATATTGCTTTCTTGAAACATCCCCTCGACCATCTCCTATGCATCCAAGGACCACATCCAGTTCTATCATTACAGCCACTCAGGACTTGCTAACCATGCTTTGGAAACCCATCACAATATATTCTGGAAGAAGACTACTCTATTATACTTCAGAAAATACAAATATGAGAGGTTATTCCTGGAATCTGTCTCACTCTGAGAAACTTCCCAAATCTCCACAAATTTAGGTGCATGCGACTGCCCCAAATTTGGGAAGCATTTGTCATATTTTTAATGTGTGAGCTTGTTTTGCTCCAACTATGTTATTCCCTACCTATATCCAAATTTGTTATATTAAAGACAGTCATGAAATAAAATAACAATATATTTAATTTTATCTTTGTTGGGCAGAATGTTCTAGATCATAGGTTCCCAAACTTTTTCAGGCCACTGCCCACTTTGCAAGACATAAATTTTGTAACCCCCCATTATAACAGTTTTCCATGTTCAAGCCATTTGATATTTTTGATGTAAATAGCAACTAATGATACATTACTGCTTATGCCGTTAAATTTTTAAAAGATGTGGCCAATATGTGCTTCATCTTGAACACAGTTATTGCTTTACCGATTTTGGTGAAACGTAGCCCATATATAAAGGTTGTAAAATATATGCTCAAATAACATTATGCACAGTTTCATACAATGGTTTAAATATGAAAATGTGGAATACAATTAAGAGATTGCATTGCATTAATAAGAATCTTATTGTAATAATTAAAACACCATTAAATATATTACAAAATTGTTTATTTCTAACTTATAAAGTAAAAATACAAAGCAAAAATAACAAATTAATGTGAAGTTTCATACAATGGTTTAAATATGAAAATTCGGAATACATATTAAGAGATTGCATTACATTAGCAAGAATCTTATTGTAATAATTAAAACGCCATCAAATGTATTAGATGGTTTATTTGCGAACTTACAAAGTAAAAATACAAAGATTAAATAACAAATTAATGTGAAGGATGAGTCTGGTGCATTTTTAAAAGTTTGTTAATATCGGTTTCAACTTTTGTTAAAAACAGTCGTAAATCGCCACACCCATTATATGCAGTCGGTTCCTTTTCTTAGATAGTAAATTCATTACAGCACTAAACCTACGCTCAGCCAAATAAAAAGATGGAAATGCAATTAAAAATTTCTGCACTATTTCCCATAATCCAGGGTACAGTGTCAGTATTGATTTTTGAAGTCAGAACTCTTGGTATCCAGTTTTGAATTTTATTTTTAGTTCTTCATTTGTTGTGAGTTCCACTTCTAAATTTGATGATCCTGCTGTGCTTACATGTGAGAAAGGATCTAGAACCCAATTTGGTATATTCATGTTTAGAATATCCTTGAATCACTCATTGAAATCAGCATGGAGAACCTTCAAGTGTTGGCATGTAAGTAAATTTTCCTTTTTGAGAGACACTGCTGATAAATTTGAAAAGTGACTATATTCCCCTCGGCCCATATTCCACTTGAACAGAAGAAGTTTCCCTACAAAAGCGGCAATAACGTTTTTTGTTTTAATTAAATTCAACTCATCACCTTGTAGTTGTAGATTGACTTCATTAAATATTTTATAGAGGTCTGTCAAATAAGCGATGTCATTTTTGGATGTAATCAGGTTGGCCTGCAATCCGTCACCTCTGTTTTCTAGGAACTCTAGTACTGAATCAAACAAATTGTCAAATCGATTCAGACAAATACCTTTTCAAAGCCAGCGAACTTCTGTGTGAAGCAGCAAGTGATTGAAATCTTCATCGTTTTCACTACAAAGTTGGATAAACAATCTCTCACTCAATGAATTGCTTCTAATATTGTTGACTACTCTAATAACGTAATGGAGTGACGTGTGCAGGCGTTCACTTAAATTTTTCGCAACCAAATGTTGACGATGAAGAACACAATGTATAGCGAGTACATTTGGTACTGCTTGTTTCAAATGCACTATGAAACCCTTGTGGCACTCTGTCATTGCTGGAGCACCATCAGTAGCAGCAGACAAAATATTACAAATAGGAATGTCTTTCTCTTGAAAAAACTTATTCATGATATTAAACATAGATTCTCCCTTTGTATCTGCTTCCAAGTTTTTAGCAAATAATAATTCTTGACAAACTTTTTCTTCTTTTATGAATCGTACGTATGATAAGAGTAGTGGCTCATTATTTGGGAGAGTTGATTCATCGAGTTGAATGGAAAATCGGCATGTCTTCAAATAATCGCACAATGATTTTTCATCGTCTTCAGCAATTTCATCGATTCTTCTTTGCACTGAATTATTGCTCAAAGGAATTTTCCTGATGATATCTGATGCTGGCTTATGAAGCGCAGTGTTTATTACTTCTTTTACTGCCGGCAAGATTAATTCCTCACCAATTGTGTGGTTTTCCTGCTTTTGCGATTAATAATGAAATATTACAAGAAGCTTGTAATCTGTCATTATCTTGTTTAGTGGACGACCTAAAAAGTTTTGATATAGTTAGACATTTAAAATATTTTTCTTCTAGTACTTGAAAATAGGACAAATCTTTATCCTTTTTGTCAGCATGCATTTTAGTCAAATGCTCTTGTAGCCTAGAAGGCTTCATTGCTTCATTTGAAAACACTTTTTGCAAATCAAGCACATGGGTAATAATTGGTTTGTAGGAGACTGAATAAAACCATATTTCAACTACTCAATACTGTACTGTCGACATTTCTTCTTATATTCAGACATAATGAAGTAATAAAATTTGCAAAAATATTCACAAAATAAAAGATTTAATTTACACTTTGTATGACTCCACTTATCTATCTCACTTTTGACTGATGATTGTTGGCAAAGCACACAAAAAATAATGAAACTTATTCCTAAACCACTGGTATTTATAGATTTGAAATCTAGCCTGAATCCACTTGCATGCATTGACTTGTTTGCGATACCATTGTACTCGTGCTTTGAACAAGTCACTGCAAGCACCCATATTCCTGTCAAAACATGCTGAATTGAGTGAATTACGTACGTAATAGTTGACCGACATACTACTAGTTGACTCGTCTGCTGCATGGATAGACTAAAGCCTGTATAGCACGATCAATTTTTACAATAGCAAAAATTGAATAAATTTTTTAAGTATATAAAAAATAGAAGTTAAAATATCCTGTATGACACGTTCAATTTTTTATTTTGCATGCAAGCACATTTTATTCGTCCGACCATGACATTGTCCGAATAATTATAAATAATAATTAATAAATAAAATAATTACACAAGATATAAACAGCAAACCTACAAAACATAACCACAGAAAACAGTATAATAAGTTTCGAATAATATTTGCTTTGTTTTTTCCCTCTAGTTAGCCTAGTTAGTACTAACTTATATTGCTAACTAAAATTTACGATTTTATTTCTTTCTTGCCATTATTATTTTTACTCGTAATATTAAATTTATATAAAATTGGGTTTATTTTTGTACAAATCAATTAGAAAAGTGGTTTTATATATTTTATACATATTTTGAAATATAACGAATATATTTGCTACTGTAAACATCACCTATTATACACACACATATACATGCTTTATTTTATCATTGACATAGAAAATTGATAAAAAAAAATTGATCATGTAAGACGGGCATAAGATGAATTAAAATGCAATATTTAAATTTTAAATGATTATCTAATCGCAAAATCACGAAAATAATTAATTTTTAAATATATATTATTAATTTCTTCTATAAAGAACCACCGACCCCTAGAATGCCCCCAAATGCTTCTGATCCCGCTATAGCCCCCCCCCCTCCCCAGAAGGCTTCAGCGCCCACTGGGGGGGGGGGGCGGTACCACCCACCTTGGGAACCTATGTTCTAGATTCATATCCATGATAGTGCATTGACTTCAGGATCAGCATATTGTGTTTGAAGAATGAAGCTCAATTTTAAAAAATTTAAATATTTACTATAACACATATTTATATACAATAAATAATATACAAGGAATAATTAAATGCCCATTTTAAGAATAACATAAATGAGCTTGATACTTTCTCTCATAATCTCTTTCACAGTTAATTCAATACTGAGAGAATACATGAATTGTTTTACAAAATAACTAAATATTACATTTAGCTAAAAGTTCTGTAGTCTCACTTGATCATATGGAAACTTCCTTTATAGCGCTTATTTTGTTTTTGTTTATTCATTCATTCATGCTGCCTTATCTCTCAAATTCCTTAGAATACAAAGTTTAATTTTGTATTCTAAGGAATTTGACAAGTATGTTCAAGCTGCAAGTATGTTAATTGAGACCTTTTAGGTCTCAATTAACATACTTGCATGTCTCCTTTCTGTTAACAAGTTTCCTTAATGTATATGTCGCAGGGAAATGATGAAAATAGGGATTTGATCAAATCCCTAAGGGATATGATCAATTCACGGAAGATGTTAAAATAACAACTCTGTTAGGTGATTTCCCTGAAGAAAGTAAGTTCAGATATAGAAAAAAATCAAAACCTGACCGAATTTGTATCTGAAGAACAGTTCAATGAAACTGTCAGGACGTTTTTGAACAAGTGGCATGAAAAAGAAAAACCTTTGTGGACTTGCGAAAGGATAGAAGAAGCTGTCACAATCATTGAACAATTTAAATTAGCACCACTACTTAAACTGCAACGGACACATAAACAGTACTATTATGGAAAAAAATACGATGTTATGGAAGTAGGTACTAAAAAATCTTTGCTTTTGAAGAGAAAGTCTGAATTCGATCCAATTGTGAAAATAGTACCAACGGAATATTTTTACCACATACTTCGGGAAACCCATCAGTCAACTGGCCACGGAGGAAGAGAGAAAATGCTGTATAGTTTGAAATCAAAATACCTAATACCTACTTCAGTTGTACTGGAGTTTTTAAAACTGTGCACGGTATGTCAGTCTAAAAAAAAATTTCCAAACAAAGGAATCGTTGTTTGCCCAATTGTATCTAGCGACTTCAATCATCGTGGCCAAGTCGATTTAGTTGACTTACAGTTGACACCAGATAGAAATTACAAATGGCTATTAAACTACCAGGACCACGCGACGAAATTCAGCTTTCTTCGACCGTTGACTACAAAAAGAGCTGCTGAAGTAGCAATGGAGCTATTAAAAATATTTTTGGAAGTAGGTTGTCCTCGTCATACAAGAATTAACAAGCCTGTGGCCAACATGCAAAATTGTAAATGGTAGGCCTAGACATCCAGCTAGTCAAGGATCTGTTGAGCGATCAAATCAAGATGTTGAGGCTATGTTACGTGCTTGGCTAATTGACGATGACACAAAAAATTGGGCTATAGGTTGTTACTTTGTTCAATTCCAAAAGAATTCCTCTTTTCATCGAACCATTAAACGATCACCTTATAAAGCTTTATTTGGAACAGAACCAAAAACAGGACTTCAATCTAGTCATATTTCGAAAGAGTTGCTTGAAAAACTTGTTACTGAAGAGGACTTGGATCTACTTCTTAATCAGCAGGACCATGACATTATTTTAACACCAGAAGACTTACCAGCAGCTTCCTTAGAGAACAACAACAACACTTCAACTTCAAAAGATCCAACAGCATCTGAATTAATTGATTACAATGTTTCAACTTCAAATGATCTATTAATAGTTAAATCAACCAACAATAACACTTCAATGTCACACGATCTACCAGCAGCTGATTTACTCACTAAAAAGGCTATAAATTTAGAGGATCTACCAGAAATTGAATCAATTTCTTTATCAACAATAAGACAACTCGAACCAGTTAACAACTCTACTTCAACTCTTGCTTCAACAGTTAAAACATCTGTAGTGTTACTTGCATCAGAAGGGGAAGCAGCTGTCAGCAACAGTAAAACATGTTGTGTTGTTTTTGTAGAATGGAATCTACTGGAGCCCATTCATGTGACATTTGTAAATATCCGGTGCACTCAATATGTGGGAATACAGTAGGAGAAGAAGGATATGGATCGAAAATTCTATGCTATTTATGCCAAAAAGAAGAGAGCATTAAAGATCAAAGGGAAAATGCTGCAAAACACCTGAAAAGATCAGCTGAAAAAACGAAACAAGTTTCTTTGAATAAATTTAAAGACATGTTAGTGAATTCCACAGTTTTGGTGTATGTACCTAAGGTAGATAGAGGCACATTAGATGGAAATAACATCGTGGGGATCATATTAGATATAAAAAATAATTTATACCAAATTGGCTACCTAGAAACGCTCTTCAAATAGCTACTACAACATTTACCGAAACAGTTCCACAGATTAACCTAAGTCTGCGCGAGATTGCAGGAAAATTATCCGTATTTGGAGGTCAAGGATTTAAGAAGTGTTCCTGTGAGCAATCCAAATTACAATGTAAAACAAAAAGATGTGCCTGTAAAAAAAGTAACGTACTTTGTAACTCGAGATGCCACAAATCAACGTGTTTTAATAAAAATGAATAAACATTATTTATTAATTACATCCACGAAAAATGTTTAAAATTTCACTAAAAATATCCTTTTTGATTTTTAAAAATATCAGCTTAAGTACCTATTTCTTTTGTTAATTAGTTTCGAATAAATAATTTGTGTTTCAATGACTATTGTTGTATTAACTATTCTACATTTAATAATGCATGGTTTACTAAATAAATACTTTTAATATCTAAACAATATTATTTCATCTTTTCACTAAAATAGTTAAGGGTTTGATCAAATCACTAAAACAGTTAAGGGATTTGATCAAATCACTTACTTCAGGGAAATCACCCCACAGAGTCGTTATTTTAACATCTTCCGTGAATTGATCAAATCCCTATTTTCATCATTTCCCTGCGACATATACATCATGAAAATATGAAAACAACTATCTGTGTTAGAGTAAAACTTTAGTTTAATATAAACCAAAATAAACTTAAACATTTTGACTTTCACATTAAGGTCATTTATCTGGAGTGTGTGTGTGTGTGTGTGTGTGTGTGTGTGTGTGTGTGTGTATATATATATATATACATACATACATATGTATGAAGATTGTACTCGATTGTTATACATATTTTTAAAAACAATTGAATGACTTAAACCGAGAGAAATGAAAAAAAGTTTATTAGTACTACACAACTAGTTTCAGCCTTTGTCAGGTGCATATTATAAAAGAAATAACCATTAAACATGTATATGTTTAACGTTAAAACGTCGAAGTCAACGTATTCAAAGCTGTTCCCCCGTTGGTTACATTGTTAGACGTGTGTGTGTGCGTATAGCATCTCGTGAACGCCAGTATTTGATCACAGCAGAATGACAGTCTGAAAGGTTGTTTAGATGTGCATGGTTGAAGATTGATTTCCTTAGATTCTATAATCTTCCTTTCCAATTTGTCATGGCAATGGAAAATGTTGTTAGATTTGTCCCAAAGGACTGTATATCTATGGTTTTCTTCATCAGAGTATGGCTAGATAAAGCACTGGCACATGTTCTCTTGTAAGCGATGTCTCTCTTGTGCTCTTCAGTGCTTAACTCGATTGACTTATCTATTTGGCCAATGTAAGGAATGTCACAGTCACACCAGATCTGATAAACACCAGGATATTTAAGATTATGATTAGGTTTTGGATGGCTTACTAGAGAATGGATTTTTGGGAGAGGAGTAAATAAAGTTATGTTGTATTTTTTAAGAACCTTGGCTAATTTGGGAGAAACAGAGCTTATGTGTGGTATAGAGATATTACCTTTTACATTATTCATCTCTTCATTATGGCAACCAGGAGGATTAAATAGGAATTTTTTAGTAATTTTTTGAGAATATCCATTTAGTCAAAAAGTAGAGCTAAGAAAATTGATTTCTTTATGAAGTTCAATCGGGTTCATTTTTTTTTTTAAATATATATATATACACACTCCATATACACATATATATACAGTAAAGTTCAATCTTTTTTAAAAAAAAAAAAAATATATATATATATATATATATATATATATATATATATACACACACACACTTATACACTCCATATACACATATATACACACTAAAGCCCCCTTTTTTTACACTTTCCAGGGGACTGATGGAAAAAAGTGTAAATAACAGGAAATGTAAAAAAGGCTAAAAGATGCTTACTGCTAGTATGTAACTCTACATACTAGATTACAAAATTTAATAACTGAAAAATAAATGAATTTACAATTACTTACATTTATCTATTTTAAAAAATCTTTAATTGTTGATTGCGTTTGCTTTTTCCTGCACTCTTATAAGTTCCACCTGCCTTGCCACAGTGTATAAGGCATTAAATGCCCCATTGTCTCTCTTGATACACTTGCAGTATACTGCCTCAAAACAGAGATAGCTTCCATTGCTTCTTTACTAGTAGGGACGGTAGGTTCTTTGCGAATTGCACACATTCCAGCATGCCAATCTACACGTCGCAGAATTGCCATCTTTTCTTCTACCGAAATACATTTTCTGTCTTTTTTTTTCTCCATGTTACTAATATGGATCACCCGCTACCGCAACTTGAAGGCAACTATCACACGCTAAATTACATAGCAGAAATTCTGCAGTGTCAGTTCATACTGTGATTGAAAAATCACAGTATAGCTCATCACTGATGCAAGTGTGCAAGTCACTGTGATGATGGAAATGAAACTACAGCTGAAAGCAATGTTATCTGGGAACAGAAATGCACAGATTTCTGCAGAAATCGATTTGAATGAGAGGAAATCGATTCGAAAATCAGTGTTGCCATCCGAGAGAAAACCTCAAATTATGGGAAATAATGTCCACATCAAGTTGTTAATGGTGGGGAAAACAATATATCGTAAGATTAGGCTTTAAGATGGGACCGACAGAAAATGACAGGAAAATGTAATTTGCTGGAACGGAAAAACGGGGTTTTACTGGATATACAGTAGACTCTAGACTACCCGGAGCCCAGATTTTATCACGGAGAATTATAATAATACAGTAATTCTTCGTGATAAAATGAGGAATACGTACTGTAATTTACTTTGCCAAGGCGTTGCAAGCAGGCATCTGCTACAATCCTACGTGCCGTGTGCATAACACAAGTTGAGACATGCAAAGCGCAGATTTCCCTGCTTTGTCAGTTGTGTATCAGATGTCCACAAGTGCGGAATATATTTGCCACTGTTCCTGGTTACGTTAGTAAATTGTTAGTAAAGAGATTCGAAACATATCACTTGTAAAGTCTTGGAAAATTCTTTTGGACCATGAAGGTGGACATTTCAACCTTGAACCCATGTGTGAAACCGAAGTGGAAGATGAAAACGATAAACTTGTTTTGTTGCTCAAAAATGTACCGAGCTGTGATGATGTCAATGCAGAGGATATTACAGAATGGATGTCAAACGACGAAGTGGATGAAATAACTGACAATGATATTGTGGAAATGGTGACACAGGGGGAAGAAAAAGAGGAGGAGAAGGCATCCTTAGATGACAGGAAAAATCTCATCCCACATGCAGAAGGGTTCAAGATAATTGAGGCAGCGCTGCAGTGCATTAGTGAGCAGGAGGAAGTGACGCCAGCTGATATCATCTGCTTGCATAAGTGGGGGGACATTGCATCGCGGAAGAGGGCTAAAAGGGTGAAGCAGTCATCTATCAAGGACTTTTTCAAAAACTAAGTTTTGACTCTTTCATATTAGGCCTATCCAGTCTCCCTTCCACCACATTAGGCCGGATAGTCAAGAGTCTGCTGTATAAAGAAACAAGCTGCACTACAATCTATATAGCATGTTAAAGTTACTAACCAGCCATTACAACTATTGACCTGACCACTGGTAGAAAAAAAAGCCTTAATACATCAAAGAGCTAGAGTCCTATTATTGTTATCTATTAGGTTAAAAAATTAAATTAAGCTGGAGAGCAACATATTTACAAAAAAGAAAAAAAATTGATAAAGAAACAAGCTACACAACAATCTATATGGCATGCTAAAGTTACTAACCAATCATTACAACTATTGGCCTGACCTCTGGTGAAAAAAAACCTTATTACAATAAAGAGCTAGAGTCCTATTATTGTTATCTATTAGGTTACAAAATTAAATTAAGCTGGAGAGCAACATATTTACAAAAAGGAAAAAAATTAATAAATAATAAAAAAAATTTCTTATATAAGACATATAGATAATAATAATAAGACTCGCTTTGATCTAGTAAGCTTTTTCCCCCACCAGAGGTCAGGCCAATAGTTGTAACAGTTGGTCAGTAGCTTTTCCATGCCATGTAGATTGTAGTGTAGCTTGTTTCTTTGTATATATGTGTATGCTCCAGGTGACCTTAATGTGAAGGTCGAAACATGAAGTGTTTATTTTGGTTTATATTAAACTGAAGTTTTACTCTAACACGGTAGTTGTTTCCATAATTTTCATGATGTATTCTGATCACCGTGTAAGTATGAAGGAAAGGATTTTCTTAATGTATCCTTTCCATTTTTCGAAGAATAATCACTTCAATTATTAATATCCATATCCCTGGAGAATAATTCAAGTTGCATGTAAAAACTTTTCCGAGAATAGAGAACTTAACTTGGTAGTTCATTACTTTTTTTTTTTTTTTTTTGGCTTTTCTTCCTTGCCTCTCTTTACTTCCAGTGTTCCTGTTTCCAAGTGACAAATGTTCTAAACACAACTAACTTGCATGTCGTTACCAAGAAACAGGACTGCCATTATTATAGTACTCGCACGAAACACTACTGTATTACAATACGGAAATTTTCCTACAAATTAATCCGTCAGGACTCTAATACCATGAGAGATCATTCTTGATCTTTTAGGACACTCAGCATGGTATCAATCGACTTGGATCTTGGTCTTCATTTGGATCTTTTCCCTCCCATTGGGGGGGGGGGGGTACATTGAACTCAATTTTTGCCAACCTTTATTTTCACACACGCATTTCTGAATGCTAATAATACCATGTATCTTTACAATATCCTCATTTTTAATATAGTTCTGTGTACTTGGCTAATTTTTATTGGGGTATCTTATATGTATAACCATCATCAAATTCCTGACACATACCCTCAAGGGGTTTACAGGATATGATAGTACTGCATGAAAAATTTACATAATCACTAACTTCCTATCTATAATTTTCCTCTAAATCAATCTGTTACCTATTAAGACTCCAAAATTATCAGATCTTATATTTCTATCTTTTAAGACACTTTTTACCATATGAATCCATCTATATCTGGGTGATCGACATTAAATACGAGGCTAATCATTCAAGAAGATTAGCCTTGTATTTAGTGTTGAATACTATAGCTACTCCTTCTTTTCCTTGACTGCCTGAATATAATATTTTGTATTTATTGCTCAGAAAGATCTCACCAGTTTGTCTTTTTTGTTTCAGTCACCTTATTATGTCAATCTGGTAATTATCCAATTCCTTCAGCTAGCTCCATTGCTTTGCCATTCAGGCTTCTTATGTTGATAGTACCAATCTTGAACTCTGGTGATGTTGAGTTGTGGTGTGTGTTCTAGGATTTGTTTCAGTTGCTGACTTTTCGCTGTTTGCCCTGGTTCCCTGGCGAACACAATGGGGGGGGGGGTCTTGTTTAACCAGGCGATGCTCCAGCTGTCATGAAATTCTGTCATGTTGTACCATCATTTTGTATTGTGGTTTAAGCCAATAAGAATACAATTTGGTTGGCTAAATCCCAAATTGCCAGCCCATCCTTGTTCATTAAGTATCCAAGTAGATACCTAACATGGTGCACGACAAGAAGGTGAGGATTGGACATTAGGACATTTTTTATTATTGCAGATATTTTGGCCATAAATTAATGTGCCATCAATGCATCAGCATAATTACAAGGTAAACCCATACAGATTCTGGGTTCCTGGAGTAAGGCGTGTATGTGTCCAGAATGCATTTAAACTTCCTTGAGTTGAAGCCATTCTGTAGTGATATACTGGATAATGTTTAGTTCTTGTTGGAGAGCTTGGGAATTGGAACAGATAATATTCCCAAGCTCTTTCAAGAACTAAACACTATCCAGTTGCATTATAATACAGAATGGCTTCATTTGAAGGAAATTTAAATGCATCCTGGACACTTACAAACCTTACCCCAAGAACTGTGAACCTGTATGTCAAGTCCCTATACCATATATTACAGGCATTTTGGAGGTGATTGCAAAGATCCTGAAAAGATGGATAAGTCCCTCCATTCTTCCCTGTCAACAAAATCTCGTCTTGACTACCACTTATGAAAAATAAACACTCCCTCTGCTCGTACTTTGGGTAAACAGGATGTTCATTTGAACACCTATTTTATATCAACAACACAAACCTGAAAAATCTGTTCCAAAACTTACCTTTTACATCAGTGCTGAAGCATTTCTACACTGTGCAAACTTAAATCAGAATGGGACTGCCCATTCATTGTCAAAATTTGGGAGAATCTCGTCCTCATAAATGGCAGTTTCAAACAATAGTGCTTTTCCCACACAAACCACAACCACTTCTAAATATAATGCTGTATCATTCCATCATTTTTATTTTAGTTTAGGCTTTAATTGTAATCACATTTCATGTTGTAACAACCCTTATTGTGGCATTGCAGCATGGGGCTTGGCTCTATGTCAAACACCTAACAGGAATCTGATGAGGATATTAGCTATGAATCAGTTGCACTTGAATTGTTTATTTAATATTAATTTGAATGAACTAAAAAATCTACAATTTATAATTAATACCTGAATGCAAGTAGTTCAAATCATATTAGCCATCACCAGATTCTTTTCACTTTAATGAGCCATGGCAGATCTCCCCCCCCCCCCCAATACAATGTTAAATGTATTTCATAGGTGATTATTTATTATTATTTTTTTTTTTTTAGGAAGCAAGTGATGCTAAAGCTACAGCTTCAGAAAAAGATGGAGATACTGGAGAAGAAGCAGAATCTGAATAAACTCTCAAATATATATATCACAAGGTGAGGAAAACTTTCTTTTTTAATGCTTATGTTAATGATTATTAGAATGGTTGAGAATTTCAAAACAGTTTTGATCTGCTTTGGTGTGAATACTTTCCATCCCATAGTACATTATTATTAATATTGTGAGTATTGTAATCATTAGATGTATCTTGTTGCACAATTTGGTGAGTAAGCCAGAAAAATTTAAATACGGGGGTTTTCTGTAAAGTTCTCGGCCTTGACCATAGATGGCAACACTATCGGCAAGAGATTTTTCTTCTAAGTTGGTACATCTGTCATAAGCATCCATGTGAAATTGCAAGTCATTCTATCAAGAAGCTTGTTTTATACAACTGTCTGAAGCAAAAGTGTTGTCTTTGTAAAATTCTTTGTAAGAATTCATTTGAAGTTCATAAAAGTTTATGGGGACTCTTCTTATTCATTTTTGACAATTAAGAAATGGGCTTCTGAGTTTAAATGTGGCCGTACCAGCCTTCAAGATTATCCACGTGAAGGACATGCAAAAAAGTGTAACAACACCAGAAATCATTGTCAAGTGCATGATATGGTATTGGATGACTGGTGAGTCAAAGTGCGTGAAATTGCCGAGACTATAGGCATTTCAAAAGAATGTGTAGGATATATTTTGCGTGAAGAATTGCAAATGAAAAAACTTTGCACAAGATGGTTGTCATGCTTGCTCACAGCAGATCAAAAATGCACTGGCATGAAAATCTCTGAACAGTGTTTGGAGTGTTTTAACAAGAATAAAACTGATTTTGTGCATTGATTTATAATATGGACAGAAGCAGATTGTTCAGCACCAAAGAAGACAAAGTCATCAGCAGGAAAGGTCATGGCATTGGTGTTTTGGGATGCTAAAGGCATTTTGTTCATTAATTATCTTGAAAAGGGTAAAACAGTAACCAGGGAATATTATTCCGATCTTTTAACCAGACTAGACGAAAAAATTCATGAGAAAAGACTTAGTTTTCAGAATAAAAAAATCATTCTTTCATCAGGACAATGCACCTGCCCAGAAAGGTGTTTTGGCAATGGGAAAATTAAGGGATCTACACTATGAATTGTTGAAACATCCACCCTGTTCCCAAGATTTGGCTCTCTCTGACTTCTATTTTTTTCAAAACTAAAACTCTTCCTCACCAGTCAGAGTTTTTCTTTGAATCAAGAGGTGATTGCAGCTGTAGTGGGGTATTTTGTAGATCTTACTGAGAACCACTACAGGGACAGGATAATGGTGCTGGAGGATCGCTGGAATAAATGTATTAGTTTTAAGGGAGATTATCTTGAAAAATAAAAGTAATTTTGAAATTATGAATTCGTGTTTTCATTGTTAGGCCAAGAACTATTCAGACCATCATCGTGGTTCTTTAAGTATTTTATAAGACATAATGCAAACTCCGTGAGCTACCTAGGATATGTCGCCTGTCCTTGATCTTCATTATTTCTTATGTCTTCCCTAGTTAAACCTTCACTTTGATTTAGGCAAAACATGTTATAATAGTCTTTCAGAAAGGTTATACTGGTAATGAGTAATAAATATGAAATACCGAAAATGCTATTTAGAATCGCTCTCTATTCAAAATAGCTAAACCTCCTCCGAATTTGTCTTATGCAGAAATGAAGGCTGTACTTTCTCTGTGGAAGAACAATAACTTTATTATTACTGAAACAGATAAGGGAAAAGCATTAGTAATGTCCCAGAGAATGTAGTTTGTCCTTAAGAGAGCTGACTATCTTTTTAGTAGAAACTCAGATATGTGGATTTGTTTTTGTGTGTTTGAGGAAGGAGAATAGATGGGAGTATGTAGTATTTTATCTGTTTGGTGAGATCTGCCATTGATTGTAGCCACTGTATTCCACATTATTGTATTTCAAAGTATGATTGGTGACTGATTTCTGTGGAAAGGGCTGCATCATTAGAACAAATAGTTTTTGCTCTCTCTTTGTGTGTGTGTGTGAATATTTTTAGAATTCCATACTGTTTAGCTGATATCTTCTTGTGATTTTTGGCTTTCTATAAATGGAAAAAGATAGTATACTGTCTAACCATTAAGTGACTACTGTGCGACCACAGATGTGAGACTCCTCAACACTTCTGCACATGGCAGAAGAAGGCAAATCCCTTCCAATAATAGCATAAACAATGCATTTCATGAGATGAGTTTATTATTATACGTTGAAAAATTAGCTTTTCTTTTTGAAAAATTCTAGTTTTTAAAGAAGTGCTAACTATTTTGCTTATACAACAGTTGAAAAATTTATTAAGCATGTGATTTTGGGTTGGTAACGAATTCGCCATCATCAACTTATCCCTTTCTCCCCTTCAACATGAATTGACTCTTCTTAACACATTGCCAGCTGAGGGTGTGGCATCTGTGGTCAGACAGTAATGTCTCAAGAAAAGGCACACACTTATTTGATTCTATTTCTGATGTAAAGGCACTTTTATGGTGTTGGTTTTTAAGGTAAGTTATAAAAGAATCCAAAATGTCTTGCTCGTGGGACCAGCAAATGCATTATCAACAAAGCATAAATTACATAAGTGTTCAAAAAGTAGGCATGGTTAGTACTTTGTTCTCAGAGTGTGTTCTATGTAAAAGTTAATTGGGGGGGGGGGATTCCAGTACCAGTGCCAAAAAACTACAAAAATAGTATATTTAATTAATTCAAAGATATTTGGGTGTGGGAGTAGACTTAACACTAACACATGTACCACTAATAGATACTCTTCATTAAAAGAAACGTGTCTGTTAGTGATACATTAATGAATATATATTCGCACTTTGGGTCCTTTTGTAACTTATATTAAGCCAACACCCCAAAAGTCACTCATTAGGGAAGAAAAGAATCAAATAATGTCGTCTTGACTTGACACATTAGTCACCCACCTTTCAAACTATTTTTTTTTTTCATTTATACTAATCTCTCCCCCCCCCCCCACACACAGGAAAATACAGAAACAATCACATCATCATCCAGCACAGTAGCATGGAATTCTCAGAATACTTGCACATAGAATGTATTTGTTGGCTTTCTATAAATGGAAAAAGATAGTAAACTATCTTAAAGTTAAGTGACTAATGTCTAGAGAAAAGGCACACAGTTATTAGATTCTATTTCTAACATGAAAATATATAATAAAATAAATAAGAGCGAGAAGGTGAAGATTGTAAGTCTCCCTCTACGTTATGATAGAGGCAAACTGAGGAGGAGGACACTGATAGCCATTGTGTCTATACATAGATTGTGCAGAAGGAATTATCTAGGATCTGTGGTCTGTTTTTGGCAGTAAGATTTGTGCAGTGCTCTTGGACTGCATCTAAATGGTTTTGATGTTAGGTGTCCGGAGGGAGAGCTTTGTTCACCAAGCATGGTGGAAACAAGTGAGTTTGCGTGAAAGCACTTAAAGTGAGTGTGAGAAGACCAAGTTGGAAATCTAGTCTCTCAAGCAAAAATATTGAAGGTAGTCAGTTCAGAAAGTAAAGGGGGGGGGGGTAAAGGGATGCTGTAGTTTCTATATATAATGCCAAAAGTAATCAGGAACAGGGAGGAGTTTTTTCGCATTGGTTAGTGCAATCTCTCCAAAAGTTATAGGTATTAGTGAGACTCGACTAACAGCAGATGTAGTTACAGGGATAGAATATGAAGGGTTTAGTATTTTCAGGGAAGTTAGAGAAGCTAGAATGGGAGGATGGGTACTGCTGATGATAGTGGATGAATTACAGCCAAAGTTAATAGGAGATAGGCAGGAGGATGTCCGTTCATTTGAAGCAGTCTGGTATGAGATTAAGGCCAGTAAGACAAAATATACAGTTGTTGTTGCTATAGTCCAGGAAGTTCCACGGATGATCTGGAAGACATGCATTGGTAAATTAGCACAATGAGTACAGGTTGAGTGATTATTATGGAGGACTTCAACTATGGAGACAAACTGAAAGGAAGGAAGATCACGTGGCAGGAAGGGAATAGAATTTATACACCTACTAAGAGATAATTACTTAAGGCAGCATGTGATGGATGTGACTAGGGGTAGGAGAGTATTGCACCTAGTCATAGGATCAGAAGAGCTATCCATAACCAAGGTGAACACATGCCTCCGATTGAAAGTGACCATGCAGTCCTGACTTGGGAGATTGTAAAACATGAGGAATATTGTCAAGAAAGAGCGTATGTGGAACTACAAGGCAGATGATTATGACAAGCTTAGGAATAAGCTTAAATGTGTGCCATGGCATAAAACATTGCAAGGTAAGGATGTAAAGGAATAATGCATGGGGTATAGTTAAGGGTAATCTAGAGGAAGCAATATTAAATTGCATACTTCAGGTAAGGAGGATTAATCAGATAGGAGTTAGATGGATGAGTAATGTCATTAATTATGAGCTGCAGGAAAAGAAAATGCTATGGAGGGTATATAAAGAGAAAAGTGACCAAAAATTCATGAACAGTACAGGGCTCAGGCAAGGAAGGCAAAATCAGATTATGAGAAGAATTTATCCAAGTAGGCCATAGGCAATCCCAAAAAGTTCTTTCATTATGTGGCAAGTAAGAGGATGAATGATGATGGTCACAAGGAGACAAACAGATAAAATAGTTGTGTTACTGAGTGACCACTTTGCAAGGGTATATCATCCTAGTGAGGTTACTGCTTTAACCTATGTGACAGACACAGAGGTGGATGAATTGGAAGTTCTTAAGATATTGCAGAATTTAAATATAAATGCAGCTGTGGGATTGGATGGGATATCAGCTAGGGTTTTATGAGAATGTGCAAGAGAACCGGCAATGCCTCTGACTAGTACCCCAATGGTCAACGTGGCTTTGTGCCTTTAGTAATTTACTAACTTTTTATTTATAGAGTAACAGCTGAGTTGAATAAAGGAAATGGCTACACAATAATTTTGTTGGATTTTTCAAAGGCATTTGACAGAATACCGCATGGAAGTCTGTTACTCAAATGAGAACAAATAGGAATGGACATGACACTGATTAAATGTATAAGAGGGTGGCTGCTGGACAGATATCAAAAAGTGGTATGTGGAGGGGATAATTGAGACAAAAAACAGGTGACTAATGGTGTGCCACAAGGTTCAGTGCTTGGAACCATTGCTGTTTAATTTGTACATAAATGATATAGGAAATATTCAGTTGTTTGCTGGTGATGCAAAATTGGGTAGAGCAATAGTGAATCAAGGTGATGTGGAGAGCAGATATCAAAAAGTGGTATGTGGAGGGGATAATTGAGACAAAAAACAGGTGACTAATGGTGTGCCACAAGGTTCAGTGTTTGGAACCATTGCTGTTTAATTTGTACATAAATGATATAGGAAATATTCAGTTGTTTGCTGGTGATGCAAAATTGGGTAGAGCAATAGTGAATCAAGGTGATGTGGAGAGCTTGCAGGATGATTTAAATGGACTGCCAGTATGGGCAAAAGATAATGGGTGTTGTCAGTTTAATGTGGAGAAATGTAAAGTTATTCATTTTGGGAAAAATAGATTATAGGGTGTGTATCATATTGATGGCACTGTATTCCAGGAAATAGATGAAGTTAGAAATTTAGGGGTGGTAATAGGCAAAGTTCCACAAGAACAACTGCTACAATTACTGTATGTGGTGTCCAAATGTTACTTGGCACTAGATGATGATGATACAGGTTGCATGCAGTCAGAAGTTTAGAGGACATATTGCTAAGGTTGCTAAAGTAGCCCATAAGGTTACTTGACTACTCTTCAATAGCCTTATAGATAAGAAAGTGGTTATTCCTCTTTATAAGGCCTTGATATGCCCACATCTGGATTGCTTTGCTCAAGTCTAGTCTTCCTGGCTTTCATGGGAATGAGGAAACAGTGGAGAAGATTCAGAGGTGAGTGACCTAGAGGGTGTTGTGATTGCAGAAGTTGGTTGATAGGAGAAAAAGAGGGAATATGATAGAAACATTATTATTATTATTATGCCAAGACCTCATGGAGTCAAAGACTCATCCTGGGAGGTCCTTTTATCACACACACAGCTCATCATACCATGCCTTGAATACATTCAAACTCCTTGCAGACACCACACTCTCAGGCAAGGCATTCTAATCATTCACAACTCTGCACGAAAAAACCTGCCCCTCACTCCCCTGCTCACACCCTCTTTATAGGGATGGACAGGACACTGATTAAATGTATAAAAGGGTGGCTGCTGGACAGATATCAAAAGGTGGTATGTGAACGGGGGATAATTGAGACAAAAACAGGTGACTAATGGTGTGCCACAAGGTTCAGTGCTGGAACCATTGCTGTTTAATTTGTACATAAATGATATAGGAAGGGGTGCTTAAGGGTCAAAGCTGTATAACTGAGAGGAGACCTCCACATAGCCTTTAAAGGAATGCGGAGAACCGACCAGGGCTTCTGACCTAATGTCCAATCCTCACCTTCTCGTGGTGCACCCTGTTGGGTATCTACTTTGATACTGAACGAACGAGGATGGGCTGGCAATTTGGGATTTAGCCGACCAAATTGTATTCTTATTGGTTAAACCAAAATAAAAAATGATGGTACAACATGACAAAATTTCATGCCGGCTGGGGCGTCGCCCGGTTAAACAAGGCCCCCGCTGTTTTCGCCAGGGAACCAGGGCGAACAGCGAAAAGTCAGCTACTGGAACAAATCTGAAAACAAACCCCAACTCAACATCACCAGAGTTAAGGATCGGTACTATCAACGTAAGAAGCCTGAATGGCAAAGAAATGGAGCTAGCTGAGGAATTAGATAAGTACCAGATCGACATAATAGGGGTGACTGAAACAAAAAAGACCAAAACTGGTGAGATCTTTCTGAGCAATAAATACAAAATGTTATATTCAGGCAATGACAATCAAGGAAAAGAAGGAGTAGCCATAGTATTCAACACTAAATACGAGGCTAATCTTCTTGAATGGCAGTCAGTCTCAAGTAGAGTAATGTGGGCAAATATGAGAATGGGGAACTGGACAATGAGACTTATTTGTGCCTATGGTCCCACAGAAGGTTCTACTAAGGTAGAAGTGGAGGAATTTTTTGAGGCTTTAGAAAAAGCAACTGACACAATGAAAAAGGAAAAGTTGGTCCTTGTTGGGGATCTAAATAGTAGAGTAGGAAATGATTGTGAGACATACAAAAATATTTTGGGAAAATTTGGAGAAAAGAGCAAAGCTAATAATAATGGCAAATATCTGTTGGATTTCTGCTCAGGACATGGACTGGTTATTACTAACACCATGTTCCAACATAAAAATGTGCACAAATTCACATGGAGAGAAGAGGCTAGGAATAAGAAAAGTCTCATTGACTATGTTATTGTTGATAGTGATGTTTTCTCCCTGGTGGACACCAGAGTGTACAGAGGATTTGAAATTGGAAGTGATCACTATTTAGTCTTGAGCAGGATAAAATTGAATTTCATATTCAAAAGAATAACATGTAAGAAAGTTTTAAAGCGAATAAAAGTTGAGCAGCTCTCAGATGTAAACTGTAGACTAAAATACAGAAATATTATTGAAAAGAAAATGAAAGAGTTTGAGAACAGGAATCAAACCTTGGAGATTCAGTGGCAAACTCTGAACGAAACATTGATTGATTCTGCCAGAGAGGCATGTGGTGAGGTTGTGTGCAAAGATAAAAAAATCAGAACTCCCTGGTGGACACAGGAAGTTAAAGAGGCAGTGAAGGAAAAGAAGAAAGCATATCAAAAGTTCCTGGCAAATAAGTCAGCTTTTACTCTTACAGAATACAGAGACAAATGTAAGAAAGCTAAACAGTGTGTAAAACTAGCTAAACAAAAGTCATGGGAGGACTTTGGCAAGAATATAGAAAATAAATATCAAGAAGGTGGCAAAATATTCTGGAGGTTGTTGAAGAAGCTTAGGAATGGAGGAAAGAGTGCTGTAAAAGGAATTAGAGATGATAAAGGTGAAATGAAAACAGGAGAAAAAGATATCCTTGAAGTATGGAGTAATTACTTTGAAAAACTGCTAAATGAAACAAGCAGTGATGACAGCACAGTGATAAAAAACACTGACCAGGCATGCATTTCAAGCCTTTGATGGCTTTTTCTGCATATCCATACTTGAAGTAGAAAAAGCCATCAAAGGCTTGAAATGTGGAAAGGCAGCAGGAGTAGATGATATTCGACCAGAAATGCTCAAGTATGGTGGTATAAAAGTCTTACAGTGGCTGCACTGCATAGTTCAGAAAGCCTGGACAGAGGGACGAATTCCCGATGATTGGAGTAGAGCTCTCATAGTACCCATATATAAAAAGGGAAATAAAACTGAATGTGAGAATTACAGAGGTATTTCCCTACTGAGTGTTCCTGGCAAGATCTATGCAAGTATACTTGAGAAATGGTTGAGAAGAATTGTGGAAGAAAAGCTTGGTGAAGAACAAGCTGGATTCAGGCCAAATAGAGGCTGTCAGGATCAGACCTTCACTTTACGACTAGTGGAGAAATCATGGGAATATAACAAAGATCTGTATTTAAGTTTTGTCAATTTGGAAAAGGCATATGATAAGGTGCCAAGAGAGAAGCTATTCAATACGCTGCAGTTATATGGTGTCAATGGGGCATTATATCAAGCAATACTTAGTCTTTATTTGAGTTGTAAGTCAGCAGTTAGAATTGAAGGAAGTACAGGAAGATGGTTTAATGTTAAATTTTGTGTGAGACAAGGATGTACATTATCCCCTTTGTTATTCATTGTCTATATGGATCACATTATGAAGGAAAGTGGTATTAAACATGATATCAAAATTGGAGATGTTAATGTCAGCTCTTTGCTTTATGCGGATGATGTTATACTTCTAAATAAATCTGCTACAAGTCTGCAAGATTCTCTGACTAAATTGAATAGCTGTTGTAATAGATATGGTATGAAGGTCAGCAATAAAAAGACAAAGACAATGAAAATAGGCAGAATCATTGAAAATGTCAACTGTGTTGTGAATGGAGAACCTGTGGAACAAGTAAAACATTTCAGCTACTTAGGCACAATTTTTACTGAAGATGGTAAACTAAA
This sequence comes from Typopeltis vanoorti, assembly GCF_054136105.1. Classification (NCBI taxonomy): domain Eukaryota; kingdom Metazoa; phylum Arthropoda; class Arachnida; order Uropygi; family Thelyphonidae; genus Typopeltis; species Typopeltis vanoorti. The sequence goes on along the minus strand of NC_143549.1, from coordinate 13,130,837 downwards.
TATAGAAATAGACAACAGAATCAGCAAAGCTGGTATCGTGGGAAGTCAATTGAATAAATTCATATGGAATAAGAAAGAAATTAGTCGGAACACTAAATTAGCTGTATACAAGACTGTGTTCAAACCAATTTTAACTTATGGATCTGAGAGCTGGGTCAGAAGTAAAACACTTGACCAAAGACTAGAGACCGCAGATATGAGAGTCCTGAGAAAGATTCGAGGCGTGAACAGATGGCATCAATGGCAATATCATATTAAAAATGAGGATATTAGGAAAGAACTTGACATTGTCAGCATCCAGGAATACGTTAGCAGAGCTAATCTCAGATGGTATGGTCACTTAAATAGAATGGGAGAGGAAAGATTAGCAAAACAAGTGTTCTCTGCCAGGTTGGCATGAAAACGACCCAGAGGAAGACCAAGATATAGGTGGATTGATACGGTACAAAGTGCCTTAGATGATAGAAATATAAGATCTGATAATGTTGGAGTCTTGACAAGTAACAGACTGATTTGGAGGAAAATTGTAGATAGGAAGTTAGTAATGATGTAATTTTTTCATGTAGTACTGTCATATCCTGTACACCCCTTGAGGGTACATGGCAGGAATTTGATGATGATGATGATATAGGAAATAGCCTGAAACATTTAAGTTGCTTAAAGGGTTTTATAGGATTGATGCGGAGATGTTTTTGTCACTTGGTTAGAGGAACCAGAACAAGGAGTCATTCCTTGAAGTTGAATAAATATGTGGTTAGTTGAGGTGTGGGGACTACTAGATTTTTTTTGCTTGGAGTTGTGAATGAGTGGAATGGTTTACCAGAGTCAATTGTGAGTGCTTTATCTCTTAATGGGCTCAAGGAGAGGTATAGTAGATTGTGTGGATAGATTGGGCTTCAGGCTCCATGGAGGTGCCTGTATAATAATAATAAAAGAACAGCTGTTCTAATAATGCAGCTCTTTCAAAGAAGAACTCTGCTATCTTTGTCATACTCTCTCAGCAAATGAGTATAGCTCTCACAAAATTAAAATGTTTTTCCCTTCCCCAAACAAACAGTTAACAGTTACACACATGAAAGGCCACAACACCCATAGTGCCATGTGTAGGCAAAGAAATAGAAGAAAGGAGGGGAAGGGAGTTTGTTTACATTTTGGTTGAACAGCTGATCAGTTTGTAATCTTTGTGAAAGGCAGAGTGGGGGAGTCTGTTCCAAAGGACAGAAGTGGATGGAATGAAAGAGGAGGCAGGGAAGTTGGTTCAGTGACTTTCAAGATGGACCTTGGAAGGGTGTTGGTTAGCAGTGACTTTTTTTAATGATTTTGGAGGAGAGTAGAGGAATAATACTGGCTAATTCAGCATAGCATTAAGTACTTTGCTGAATTGTGGTACACTGAGTACCACAATAGTAAGAATGAACTCACTATTGTGATACTTAGACTGCAGAAAGTCGAGCTTTAGAGAGAAAAAGTTGAAGAGGTCAGAATGGTTGACGGAGTTTGTAGAGTGATAGAGGGAGCATATGAAAAGGGCAGGTTGATTTGGTAGAGAAATTTTGAGCCAAAGTAGATCAAACAGTGAGGATTCAAGAATTTGCAGTCTCTGCCATGGTATATCGGTTCAAAAATACAGAAGTGCACACATACACTTGTGGTGGAAAGAACTGTGTAATGTGTAGTTTGAGCTGTTGAGGTTTTGAAAGATATAGTAGTTCTGATCTAGATAACTGTGGTCTTTTATGATTTTTTTTGGTTAGATTTTTGATGTTTTTTGACTATTTTGTGTGGGAGAATTTTTGAGATCTGTAGTAAAGATGCATTTCTTTGGGTTGTGGTTCATTGCATTTGGTGAAGAAGAGATAAAAAGACGAAAAATCTTGCAGCCACGTATTTTGCCAGTTCATGAATGGAGGGAAACCAAATACTGTGGCTGCAGGGAGGAACTGTCAAGGCCCTCTGTGTGGTATGTTTGCAAGTTTTTCATCTCTCACACAGAGGGCCTTGACAGTTCCTCCCTGCGGCCACAGTATTTGGTTTCCCTCCATTCATGAACTGGCAAAATACGCAGCTCAAGATTTTTCGCCAGCTGATCTGGAAGTCCCCAAGTTCGTTACTACCTGGTTCGGTATCTACTAACACAAGAACAAAACACAACTATTCCATATACCTGAGGTACATTGAAATATAAATTTCAAACCACATGTCGAATTAGGAACTTGGATCTGCTCTCCAGAGAACCAACTCCATCCTCCAGCACGTTCCGGGGTGTATGAAGTTCAGTCTGACTATGATTTGGTCTACTGTGGACATATAGGATGATCTATTAACATTTGCCTTGAAGAACATAAGTACATTTGCTATCATTATTGTGGCAAGTCAGGACTGGCAAATCATACTTCCAGAGGCCCTCTTCACACAGGATTGGATTGAAGAAAATCAATGTGCTATATATAGAAGTTGTTACGGGTCAGAAAGACTATTTTTGGAGTCAGCAATTGCTATGAAGCATTCTCCTAACCTTAGCACATATGGTTTTATTAATTTGCTGAAAATGTTTTGGTGGCAGTTTACAATCAACTCTTGCACAGTAATACTTCTTTTATGTAACATTTTTCTTTTCAGCCATATTCTGTCCAGCAGTGGACAGAAAATGGCTGAAAAGCCTCCTCCAGTTCTTTCCACCTTTCTCTGTTCTTGGCAATGGTTGACTGATTTTTCCTAACAAATTTTAACAGTTCATCACTGCACCTTCTTTTAGGATGTCCTCAGCCTCGTTTCCCTTCTTCTGTAATCCAGTTCGTTAGTATTGTGGTCCATCGCTCATCTTCTCTCCTGGATAGATGTCCATCCCCTTTCCGTTTTAGTTGCTTATGGTGAAGAATGATGTCATTGATGTGAGTCTGGCTTCTTATCCGGGTGTTTCGCTTCTTGTCTTTTAATGTGATGCTTAGCATCAACCTCTCCATTTTTCTTTGAGTTGTTGCTAGTTTATTTGCCATTGCTTTTGTTAGAGAGCAAGTTTCATAACCATATGTGATGATTAGAAGTGTACACTGGTTAAATGTCCTCCTTTTTAAACAGAGTGGGACATCATTGTTTTGAAAAATGCTTTTCAATTTTCTGAATGTGCCCCAGGCAAGTTGAACTCTCCTATTTATTTCCTTTTGGAGTCCACAGTTTAGATCAATGAGATGACCTAAGTATGTATATGAAGAGACTCTTTCCAAGAAATTGTTTTCTATTATTATGTTTTTTGGTGTTACAAAATGATTAAACATGATATTAGTTTTTTCTCTGTTTATTTTTAGACTGACTTTTCTGCTTTCATGATATAGTCTTCTATCATTATATTAAGGTCTTCTGGAGTGTTTGCAAAAATTATGACATCATCTGCATATCTTAGGTGTGTTAAGTTACTGTTATTAATTTTTATACCAAGGTTTATCCAGTTTATATTATTAAATATTTCTTGAAGGACTGCTGTAAAGATTTTGGGTAATAGTCTCCTTGTCAGACACCTTTTTCAATTGATATTTTATTGCTACTTGTGTGAAGTTGGATTGTTGCTGTTGCAGTGTGGTATATTTCCTGGAGGAGGTCCATATATTCTCCAGGAACACCCCGATTCTGGAGTGCTTTGATTATTGCATTAGTTTTGATAGAATCGACTGCTTTTTTAAACAGAGTGGGAAATCGTTGTTTTGATGTCCCACTCTGGCTAAACAGAGAGGCAGTTGGTTTTCTTCTGCTTTTTCTATCATTTGTATTACTGCATGAATATGATCAATTGCGTTAATGTAACATTAGCGGGTGCTAAATTAGGACTTCAGATCTTTTGTCCATTATACTTTGAATTGTTTCAATTACTTGTCGTATGTTAACTGCGGCATGTTTTGCTCTTAGGATGCTTGTTTGTAATCCAGGGAAATATAAACATTTAATAACGATTCTTTAATTTAATTTTTGTTTGGTATTGTAATACTGATCTTGATCATTAATTTGTGCATTGTCAAAGTTGTGGGGGAGAAGGGAAGAACTGGTTGTCTTTTTTTTTTTTTTTTTTGCAAGAAAAAAGAACAAAGCTATTTTATTTGGAAGCATTGATAAGGTTTGTTGTATCTGTAAGATGAGTGGAGAGTGTGCTATCATCAGTGAAACTGTGAACAAGATTTGAAGTCAGCAGTAGCAGATTGTATATAAGGAAGATGATGGAGTGAAATCATAGATCTCTGAAGAATACCTACATTAATAGGAAAATCTAAAACAGAACACCTTTTACAAGTTACTTATGATCTGAGAGAAAGCTGCAATCCAGTTACCATAGAAAGAAGGCAGACCATAAGATTAGATTCCTTAGAAGTACTTGGTGCAAAATGAGATGCCTTGGAAATATTGGAAATACACTCAATAGTGTAACAGCACAGGTTTCTCCATAGTTTTCCATGGCACATGTCCAGAAGAGCTAATTGCCAAAATCTGTATTTGTGATCACTGATTAGTTAGCAGTTCTCCTGGTATTTAAGAGATTGACTGCTGATGGCCTTCTCCATTAGCATATTTTAGAACAGTACTGAGGTGAGATGAGTAGGTCTAGTTTGACGGTAGACACTTGTCAACTTTTCTTTTGAAATTGACTGTGCTATGGGGATGCTAGTGGAATATAATATAGTGTATAGATTATAAAGAACAGGTGATAGTTGAGGATTAAAATCCTACCAACTGTGCTCTTCAGCACAGTTGGTAGGATTCCGTGACGACAAAAGACTTTTTGGTCATCCGGATTTTTTCAAATTTCTTCTGATGTCTTTTTTACAGGTGGTACAGTGAACCAGGTTAAAGAATGAGGTGAATGGCAAATACCTGTTGGATTTCTGCTCAGGACATGGACTGGTTATTACTAACTATGTTCCGGCATAAAAATTGCACAAATTCACATGGAGAGAATAGGCAAGGAATAAGAAAAGTCTCGTTGACTATGTTATTGTTGATAGTGATGTTTTCTCCCTGGTGCAGGACACCAGAGTGTACAGAGGATTTGAAATTGGAAGCGATCACTGTTTAGTCTTGAGCAGGATAAAATTGAATTTCATATTGAAAAGAAGAACATGTAAGAAAGTTGTAAAGAGAATAAAAGTTGAGCAATTCTCAGATGTGAACTGTATACACAAAGATTATTGAATAAAAAATGAAAGAGTTTGAGAACAGGAACCAAACCTTGAAGATTCAATGGCAAGCCATGAAGAAAACCCTGATTGATTCAGCAAGACAGGCATATGGTGAGGTTGTCTGCAAGGATAGAAAAATCAAGCCTCCATGATGGACACAGGAAGTTAAAGAGGCAGTGAAGGAAAAGAAGAAAGCATATCAAAAGTTCCTGGCAAATAAGTCAACTTGTGCTCTTAGAGAATACAGAGACAAATGTAAGAAAGCAAAACACTGTGTAAAACTAGCTAAACAAAAGTAATGGGAGGACTTTGGCAAGAACATAGAAAATAAATATCAAGAAGGTGGTAAGATACTCTGGAGGTTGTTGAAGAAGCTTAGAAATGGAGGAAAGAGTGCTATAAAAGGAGTTAGAGATGATAAAGGTGACATGAAAACAGGAGAAAAAGATAGCCTTGAAGTGTGGGGTAATTACTTTGAAAAATTGCTAAATGAAACAAGCAGTGATAGCACAGTGATAAAAAAAAAAACAATGACCAGGCATGCAGTCAGGAATACATTTCCATACTTGAAGTAGAAAATGCCATCAAAGGCTTGAAATGGTGGAAAGGCAGCTGCAGTCGATGATATTCGACCAGAAATGCTGAAGTATGGTGGTATAAGAGTCTTACAGTGGCTGCACTGCATAGTTCAGAAAGCCTGGACAGAGGGACGAATTCCCGATGATTGGAGTAGAGCTCTAATAGTGCCCATATATAAAAAGGGAAATAAAACTGAATGTGAGAATTACAGAGGTATTTCCCTACTGAGTGTTCCTGGCAAGATCTATGCAAGTATACTTGAGAAGCTTGGTTGAAGAACAAGCTAGATTCAGGCCAAATAGAGGCTGTCAGGATTAGATCTTCACTTTACGACAAATAGTCGAGAAAGCATGGGAATATAACAAAGATCTGTATTTAAGTTTTGTCGATCTGGAAAAGCATATGACAAGGTGCCAAGAGAGAAGCTATTCAATACTCTACAGTGATATGGTGTCAATGGGGCATTATATCAAGCAATACTTAGTCTGTATTTGAGTTGTAAGTCGGCAGTTAGAATTGAAGGATGTATAGGAAGATGGTTTAATGTTAAATCTGGTGTGAGACAAGGATGTACATTATCCCCTCTGTTATTCATTATCTATATGGATCACATTATGAAGGAAAGTGGTATTAAACATGATATCAGAATTGGAGATGTTAATGTCAGCTCTTTGCTTTATGTGGAAGATGTTATACTTGTAAATAAATCCGCTACAAGTTTGCAAGATTCCCTGACTAATTTGAATAACTGTTGTAATAGATATGGTATGAAGGTCAGCAATAAAAAGACAAAGACAATGAAAATAGGCAGAATTATTGAAAATGTCAACTGTGTTGTGAATGGAGAACCTGTGGAACAAGTAAAACATTTCAGCTACTTAGGCACAATTTTTACTGAAGATGGTAAATTAAATATAGAAATAGACAACAGAATCAACAAAGCTGGTAGGAAGTCAATGGAATAAGAGAGAAATTAATCGGAACACTAAATTAGCTGTATACAAGACAGTGTTCAAACCAGTTTTAACTTGTGGATCTGAGAGCTGGGTCAGAAGTAAAACACTTGACCAAAGACTAGAAACCGCAGATATGAGAGTCCTGAGAAAGATTATAGGCATGAACAGATGGCATCAATGGCAATATCATATTAAAAACGAGGATATTAGGAAAGAACTTGACATTGTCTGCATCCAGGAATGCATTAGCAGAGCTAATCTCAGGTGGTATGGTCACCTAAACAGAATGGGCGAGGAAAGATTAGCAAAACAAGTGTTCTCTGCCAGGTTGGCAGGAAAACAACCCAGAGGAAGACCAAGATATAGGTGGATTGATACGGTACAATGCGCCTTAGACGATAGAAATATAAGATCTGATAATGATCAGATCTTATGTAGCCATGTTGAACAAGACAAAATCAGATTATGGGGGGAAAAAATGTTAGCTGGTAGACCAAAGGAAATCTGAAAGAATAACCCTAGTGAATTTGAATGGCAGGAAAGGAGTGGAAAAAATGCAAGTAGTTAAGATTGCCTGGATTATATACTTTACTTTGGTAAAGTATATAATCCAGGCAATCTCATTTGTGCTCTGCCTGCCAGAAGAGAACTGGATGAAAGAACAAAGATGGTTTAAAGTATTAAATTTCATTAAGATTCCTAATGAAAACGATGAGAGTGAGATAATTCCATTATAAAACGGTTGAGCTAAGACATACTGTGAATTATAAAACACTTAGTGTCTCTGGTATGGTTGTCACAGTGTCTCGAAGATTGATTAGGAATCACAGCCAAAGGTGGGTAGACAACACCAGGGTCCTCTGTAGAGTACAAATTTGTTCTGTTAAATGTAGGGCTTGCTTTAGTAATTTGCCCATGTTCTGTAATAGTGACTCAAGTAAATTCGAATAAGGAGATTAGATATATATACATATATATATAGTTGACCCTTGAACAATGCAATGAACAATGGTTAGGGGTGCTGCCCCCCCCCTGTGTTGTTCGAAAATTCGCGTATAACTTTTGACTCCCCAAAAGCTTTATTAATAGCCTACTGTTGACTGGAAGCTTTACCGATAACATAAACAGTCGCTTAACACATATTTTACATGGTATGTATGTATATACACTATATTTCGTACATTAAAGTAAGCTAGAGAAAAGAAAATGTTATTAAAGCAAATCATAAGGAAGTGAAAATTCCTCTATAGTACTGTACTGTATTGTATTTATTGATACCATAAGTTTGTCATTTATTGTCTGCCAGTATACTTACATCAATATTGTCTTATATGATAAAAAAACACTGTAGATGCTATAAGTATTACTAACGCTAGACATCAAAAATGAAAAGATAACGTGAAAAAAGAAATTATTCATATTTATTTGCAAGTATAATGATTCATGCATTGATAAAGAAGCAGCAGCAATATGATTGCTTTATGGTAGCTTAGTGCAATTGATAAGATTGTTTTGCAGTAGCCTAGCCTGTACACTAATGAATGAATCATTATAAAATTTTTATTTTATGCTAATTAATTAATTTATCTAATTAACAGTTAATTTTATGCAGTTATGATTAACACCGAAACTACGTTTGTTTACATTTCTCTCGACTGCAAATGGCCATGTATGGTCTGTAAGTATTTGTGTGCATAATTTTGAAATTTTGATATATAGCTTAGAAATATCGAAAAAATTAAGAAAAAGTTACATGTTATAAATGATAAAATAGACTAGTATCTACATATATTTAGATATGCATTTATAACATGTAACTTTTTCTTAATTTTTTCGATATTTCTAAGCTATGTAATTCGTCTGCGAGTTTTTTCAAATTGTTGCAAATTACCAGAAAATTTTCCAATATATTTATTGGAAAATTTTCTGGTAATTGGAAAGTGGGCCTGTGCAGTTCAAACCCACTTTCTTTAAGGGTCAACTATACTTCTGGATTTTTGTCAAGATATTTAATAGTATTGGAGATGGTTATACAAACTCTAAAAGGTGAATTTGTAAAATAAATTTCTGACAAGGATCACAGAGTGGTTGACCAACAGGTATCAGAAAGTGATATTAGTAGTGCTGAGTCTGAGGGGAGGATGACTGGTGGTGTAACACAGGATTCTTTACTTGGACTATTACTGTTTAGGAAGAGTGATAAGGGATTTTGATACCAGAATTCCTGCAGGCTGATTTAAACAGTTGATTGCCTTTATAGGCAGATGACATGAATGTCTCCTCTGTTTTGCAAAGTGAAATGTTATGCATTTTATCAGGTAACCAAAAAAGTTCATGCAGTTTTCAGTAGTTTGCTGCACTGACTTGTTTTATTTTGTAATGGTTTGCAGAGCACAATTTATGTGTGCCATAAGGCACAGATATGTGTCAGTCAGTCTGTTTGCTCTAACTTGATGCATACTCTTTTTCTATGACTTTGAACCCTTTTAAAATGTCAGTTGAACTTGGTGTAATTTGGGCTTTTTTGCTTTATGAATTTAAACTTAGTTCAAATGCTTCATGAGCATCTTGTGAGATATGTGTGGCATTTGAAAAAGATGCAGCAGCAGAACAAGGTTTTTACTCAAGTGCTCCAAAATCAAATTAAGCCATATATAGAACTAGCATTATGAGAAGAACGAGCAGGTTTCAGACCAGGACGAAGCACAATTGACCAATTATTCACCTTAATCCAGCTAATATTCTAGAGTACAACCAAAGTTGCTATATTCATAGATTTTTGTCAGGCATTTGATTCAATCCATAGAAGAGAATAACTATGGAAAAACATGAAGGAATTTGGAATCGCCAACACAACTATAAGAATAATAAAGAATCTATACACGAAATCTGAAAGTGCAGTATGAGCGGAGGACACCTTAACCAACTGGTTCCATACAGAGAGTGGATTAAGACAGGGATGCAGTCTGTTGTCGGACCTGTTCAATCTTACACTGGAAGGAGCAACTAGTAAGGCCTTAAACAAAGAAGACTCTAAAATCAAAATATATGGGTAAAATGCAGCAAATTTCTGATAAAATAAAGGCAGAATGCATGAAATTTGGATTAAACCTAAATATAGACAAAACAAAAATTATGCAAATAGGAAAAAGGAAACACCAATCTGAAAATTGAAATTGATAGTAAGAATCTAGAGCAGGTAGAAAACTTCACCTACCTTGGAGGAGTAATTGAGTACAATGGTTAAATTACAAAAGATAAACAGACAAATCAGTCAAACATCTCAAACTTTTGGAGAACTAAATAAAATATGGAAGTAATGAAAGAAAGAATCTACGAGACAATGGTCCTCCCAGTACTTCTCTATGGAAGTGAATACTGGAATCTCAAAAAAGCTGAAGAGATAATATTAACTGCTGAAATGGTTGGCTAAGAAGATTACTTGGAGTATCTCTGCTGGATAGACTAAGAAACAGATACATAAGGAAATGACTAAAACAAGAAATAACAATAATAGACAAAATGAGAAAGAAGATTGTGATGGTTTAGTCATGTGACTAGAATGCAAACAGAAAGGTTATCAACTAAAGCCCTATATACAATGATGGAAGGTAAAAATCCAAAGGGTGTCCCAGAATCAGTTGGATAAACAAAATAAAAAAGGACCTGATTAACAAATTGTAACCAAATTATAATTAGCAACACCAAATGGACGGAATTGTTCAGAACCTTCTAGGGACAGACAAAAGTGGAAGTAGTTCATTCGGCCTCATCATCTATAGAGATGATGGAAGAGAAGATTTATGTAGTGTTCTCTTTTTTTGTTTTTCTCCAATATTTCCTTAATATATGAAATGGCTATGACATTTTTCTAAAATTTTTTTACCTTTCATGGCATTATTGTGAAGTTTTATGTAGCCATTTTTTATGAAGGTTTAGCTAATAATTTATATTCCTTCTTCAGCACCTGACTTGCTCAGCAGAGCAAATTGTCAGGATCCCATCTTTGAGAGTACTTATGACTTCTAGTTTTGTTGAATGGTGGTATGGCAATCTTTGTTTATTTATTGGCTGTGTGTGTATGTGTTTGTTTGTTTGTAGACTGAAGGAAAGACAGCCTATGAGAAGACATTTGACAAGTGCCTAAAGGAACAGAGTTACAGCTTTCAATCTCAATGGTAAATTGGATACGTTTAGGTTCAGGTGGCTTAGGAATGTATTTAATGCTTAACAGCCATGGTGGTCAAATGGTGAATATATCATCATATCTGTACCCAACTTTGGGCTTTGGATTTCCTGAGCCTAGAGCTCATTACTCAAAGTGTTCCATGTAAAAGTTGGTGGGGAGAAGTGGTGAGTCCATGACCATACATTTTTTTTTTTAGCAGGTAGAAATTATTTTGCCACATGAAATACCTAGAACAAATTACATAGCCAAAGAGGACCATGATATTGGACAGAAATTGTTCCTTTTGAGAAGAATTGTGTCTGATGGGAACATTCATGAAAAGGGCAATTATGTTAAAGCTGGCTAATAAATCTTCTTTGCTGATTGTGTTGTTTTTAATTTTGTTTAAAGTGTTGCACATTTTTTATTTTTGGTTAAATATCAGAAGTGCTATCCAGGCTGGCATGGTTGACATCAGAAACTATGCCAATGAAAAAAATTTGGTTTTTATATAAGATTGTACTGCTTATAATTAAACAAATGTTAATTTCATTAATATTTGATAACTGTCGAAAAAATTGTGTCAGCTCAATGATGTAAATTAAAGATGCAAGAAATTATATTCTTGGTTTAATCTTTATCCAAGTGTAAGCAAAACAAAATGTATGCATGAAGTAACTTGAAGTGTATACACTGAATGCACATTTTTTCTACATAATAAAATACACTACTTCATTAACAAGATTAGAAACATCACACTCAATGACTAAGATTTATTAGTCTGCTTTTACGTAACTTCCCTTTTCAGCGTATAGGAAGAATACACGAGTTAAAACTTTTCTTTTCAGACATAATGGTAGTTGGCTTTTGAATATTGAATGTAATTTTCCAAATGCTTTCCACTCAAGCATCGTGCACCTTTTAATTTCGTCCATGATATTTTGTTCCATTGATATCTGTTGTCCTAAGTATATGTAATGATCTACTTGTTTAACTCTTATCAATTAGGAGAAATCCATTGATTTTTTATTATTTCTGGTTGGACATAGCTATTGAAATAACTTGGGTCTTCTTTAAGTTTATCTTTAGGCCTGCTGTTTTGCTAGCAATTTGGAGCTCATGGATAGATTAACTTTACTTTTGTATAGTGCAACCTGCAATGTAGCTTGTATGTTGTACATATGTATGTTTCCTGGTGATGACCTCAATACAGGTCTTACTTAATGTTGATTTTTGATTGATTAGTTTCCTTTCATCCATAAGGATGGTAGGGGCAGCTATGCTACCATACTAGGGAAGTGACTGTGAGCAAGGTGGTTTCCCGTTGCCTTCCTTGCCATACTATATCCTATGGATGCATCCTGTATGTTCACGGGTCTGGTTTTCCAGATCCGTGAACATACAGGATCTGGAAAACAGGGTTTTTGTGGGATGAAAAATCCTACAAATACAGGATCTGGAATACAGGATTTTTGTGGGATGAAAAACCCCAGGATAAACGGGAAAAAACCCTACTGTCCATCCCTAAGATCGGCTAACCTGGCTATGGCCGAGGAAGATCCTTCGGCTCCTCATGTCTCCGACAGGAATCGAACCTAAGACACTCCTTCCCCAGGCATATGGTTGCGAAGCACACAGCCACTAGGCTAACGCACGTGGACTACTTAATGTTAAGTAAAGTAATTTTAACACATTGTGTCTCCATAAATTCTTCACTATGAACTCTGCTTTCTTTGATCCAAGCAGTGTAGCATTTATAACACAGGGAACTAACCAGTATGAAATGATAAAATATAGCCCCATTTCATCAGCACTAAAATTTTGAAGCAAGATTATGTAATTTTTCTAGCATTGAATGGGGAAGAGGTTACTGGCTGGCCCAATGGCATTGTGAAATAAATGAAGCAAACGCTTGTTTATATTTTCATTGTATTTGTTCTAAATTTATCCCAATAAAATAGCTACCTGATTAACCGGTGAGTCAATTAACTAGATTCTACTGTATGTAAGCAGTTTTATTTATTAATGTTTGCTTGTTAACTTAGCAGTTATTATTTTATGCACAAATATAGCAAACTTTTTAACTCTTACTTTTCAGGGGTCTCTCTGTTGGTTTTGACAAGTTTTAGAATGGTGTTTCATAGCAGCAGAGGCAGTGTGTTGCAGCCCTTTGCTGTGTATGATGAATCAGCTATTGAACAGTTTCACCAGAGATGACTTCTAACTTCAGCACACACACACACATACACACATCTTGTTTTAGCTAGCATATTTTTGTGTTTGGTGTCCAACCTTTGTGTGAAGAAATATACTGTAAAAAACAAGTAAGGTGCCATACTGCAGAGTGTGCATTAAACTCCAGAGGGAAGTTTGTAATATGATTTTTAATTATGCGATAAAGTAATGAATTTTAATCATTTCTGTTTTGTATGCTTTATAGGAGCCGTTTGTTAGTACTGTATCATTGCATTTTTCATATTCAGCAAATGTCAGTCTTTGGTAATAGTATTTCTTAAATGTGCTTCTGTTGCAGCACATTTAAAAAAATTAAAAAAAGAAAAAAAAAGCGAAATCTCATTGTTTCACGTCAACTGGTGTCCAGAGACAAATCCATCTTGTATCATTTACCCACCGTGTGTATGAAACATCTTGTATATCAATTCATGTAGTTGTCTAACTTTCTTAATAAACTTATTTTATTTGTGAATATTATTTATTTCTTTCAGGTGTAAAATATTTTGCTTTTAAATTAATTATTTTTGATGTTGTAATGCTTAATTTGTATTTATTTACATAGTCTTCTAGTTCCAATGATGGCATTGGCTCTTTTAATTCTCATTATTTGTACTCTTCCTGTATTTTTCACTCAACTTCTCTTGAGTCTTTTTTTTACTCTCCTGTTTTACAGATCATCATCACTGAGATCCAGTGCCTTGCCATTGTGTTTTCTGTGTAGTGCAACCACTGCATATTCTTGCATTACTCTGGCCTCTGATATGCAAGATGATGGTCCTGCTAGATCATCACTCAAGCAGGATCACTTTAGCTAGAGAGCTTGCCTACAATAGTCAGCATTGTTGCATTAAGTCTCCTATCCCATTGTTCATGAGACAGAGTCCATGGCTGACTGCAGTGCTAGTATATCATCCAAGGTAATCCTGGTAATCCACTTCTGAGCATATTTATTGCTTGCCTGAGGTGTTTGGCTTCATGGTTTCATGAGGAGACTGGCACCAAATCAAAAAATCCTTTTCAGCATGAATCATTCTTCAAATATTCCAGAGGTCCTCACAAGTCCCCACCCAAATACAGATATTTCATAACAGAAATAAGAAAGAAATGACTTAAGTATGTGTATTTTTAGTGAAATATCATCCTTTTAATACACCCAAACTTCCAACATTGGTAAGACAGGATATATCAACTGTCCTGTCAGGTTATCTATCCTCCCTATTCAGATGTTTGTAAGCTAAATGTAGTGGTTAAGAACATAACAAATATGCCTTGAAAAGAAGCTTAAATGTGTCAACTGTGAGGAAGACCATCCAGTCTACTTTCATGCATGGTAAATGTGGAAAGATGAGAAGGAAATATTTTCTTAACTACCACCTTCTCAACAGAAGAGATTTCACAACAAATGTTATGGTGGCTAGATTCCTCTTTGCATCTCATGCAGATCAGGATGCAAAGAGGTAGCTTACATCCAATATCTGTCCTGCAATTCTCTTATGCTGATAAAGTGGCAGTTAAGAAAAATATCAGAAGCAACATAAACACATCTGTCTATTCGCAATGCTCAAGAAATACTAGCCAGGAAAAAAAAAAAATAGTGAATTAGGCTTTCTTTTAAGGTGGATTTAAAATGTATGCCATAACACAGCTCCTCACAACTCAATTTATGTTTTCTTTCATTTATTGTTCTTAATGAAGGCTGATCGATATAAATTATCCATGAACAATAATTTAACAGGGAGGACAAATAATAAAATTTATGAAAACAAAGTAGTTAGGACTCAATGTGGAGCCAGATCCACTTTTCACAATTCCCTTAGTAACATGATCCAGTCTTGTATTTACAGGATAATTTTTTTTAAATAACAGTATTAAAAAAGAATCTGCATTTAATTATGTTAAGCTAATTTGTGTTGTGAGCTGTGAAAATCAGCTTAGGACAATACTATATTACAGTTGTGTACCTACTTCAGGGGTAAAGGTGTTGAAGAATAAAAATAATAAAAATATATGTTGCAATATTTAATTAGATATTTTAATTTTGGTATTTATAATATTCGAATCCTCCCGTGGGCATGGATGTTTGCTTGTCTGTGAAAAATGCTAGTAGTGGTGGGGGGTCGTTGGTGGATTGAGTGGTGGAGACAGATCTGCAGAGTCGGTGTCCTCCCTCAATGAGTTTTTGGACTCCCTGGAGGCAGTAGCTTAGCTGGGGGGGGGGGGGGGGTAAGATCTATTTTGTGATATGTTTTAACCTCAGTACTTGTACCCTGACGATGCCAACAGCTTAACTTTGGTGAAACTGGTCGGTATTAAAATACTTATCTGTTTACTCTTGATCAATGTTCCCAAGCATTAAAATTGCAAATTATTATTATTATTATTATTATTATTTGACACCTCCAGGGAGTCCAAAGACTCATCGAGGGAGAGTGTGCCAACAGCATCGAACGATTGGTCCCCTTCCAACTAATGTTTCAGTGATTCTTTAAAAGAGAATGCAGTAGCGTTCTTAAGGATTACAGATCCAGAAGATCTGTAATCCTTAATGAAGTTTTATTTCAGTTTTATTTAAATTATGCAAAAAAAAAATAATGTATTTTGAATGCATTTAAAATAAGGCCCAAAATTCACTTGTCACTTATCTTGCTTTTACTTGCCTGTCATGAAATGGTAAGTGGATTTCTGGAGCCCTGTCTGTTCCACCATCTGATGATTTCAGCATACCTGAACCTTTATTGACTGTGACATCCAAAATGATTTGTCAAGAAAGTTATGGAAGGGCATCACTGAAAGTAACCACCAGACACTGGCAGAATAAATGGATATTTCTGTATCCATTGAATGTAAATTAAACACAATAACTGACTCTGACACATGAGATCTATTAAACATTTTTCCAGATGAAGACATTAACCATCTATACATCCCAAAATCAAATGAAAAATACAAATCCAGATAAAGGTAAATCCTGAACCTCTCAAACTGGATAGGCCCAAAGAATAGGAAAATCCTTGCAGTGAAATTGTAGATTCTTCCAAAATATCAATGCCATCTTTCAGTTTTCATTAAAAACTTTCTCTAGCTAGGTCTTTCAAGTCTGAGTGAGAAACACATTATCCTATCCATACTGCCTACAAGAGGATGTTTCCAAAGTCTGTTAAATGTGATACTGTTTCCTGTCAAAGTAATCTAAGTTACTGAACGACTTCATTGAGTTTACTTTGAGGGTGCTCTTTGTACGTTGGCACCTTCACAATTGACTGTCATTCTTGTAACATGAGGATCACTGAAGGCGTCTTCAAAAAGCAAGTGTATCTTTTCATGGGCTTTTAGTATTTGTTCAAGTTTTCAACAGTGTCTGTGTACAGGTCTGCCAGAAATGCACTCTCCACCTAGAGTTAGGATGGGACAAAGTATTATACTAGTAACAAGAAACTAAGTTCTTGAACTCATTTTTGACAGAAAGCTTACATGCTTTGCATTGCAGAATGAGGCACAGTTCAACCCTCTTTGCTTCACCTTCATTATGCACTAGTTTAATCAAATTTTCTTCATAGGTTCTCAAGACTATGGTTCTGTAAAGGAGACTATCCTGCAATGAATGATAGATGACAGATCCGTTCATAGCCTAGAACGGTGGTATTCAACCTATTTTTTTACTACGCAAGTTACTTTTCTATAAGAAATTTTTCGGCGATCTACTCTCTTATATAGATCACATTCCCCCAACCTGATATCTGATTACGCACAAATAAACACCTAAAAAAAATACACAACTAAAAACTTTATTTGTTTATTTAAAAATTTATTTATCACTTAATTATTTTAATACAACAAAAAAAAAAAAAAAATATATATATATATATATATATATATTGGAATAAAATATTTATTTCTCTATTTTGGAAAACCAAAGTTAGAAAAAACAACAGATTGATTACAAACTCACAATTTACAGGAAATGCTGGTTGATTTAAAAAAAGAAAAAAAGAGTTGATGTGAAATTTGGCACGTTGTTTGGACCTTGCAATATTTTCATAGTCAAGTTGATATGAAGAAGTAGCCAATCGGCAATTTGAAACCAAATTACAAATGATCATCTGTAATTTGGTTTCTTAATTGATTTTTTTATGACGGTCATATTTGAAAAAGCAGATTCTGACAAGTATGTCGATCTGAAACACGACAGAATTTTTCGTGCAATATCAGTTAATATTGGGAATTTTTCATGTGCATACTTCCAAATGACTTCATTGTTTATTGATTTTAAATGTAAACTATTCTGAATGTTTATTATCTCAAGTTCTACTTCAGCTTAGTTTATATCAAACAGCCCACTAATTTTATTTGAAATTTCTGTGATGTTCAGGTTTTCTTGAAATGGATTATTCATAAAAGATGCAGTGATTTCAGTTTTATTAAAATCTTTAAATCTTGAATTTATTTCTTCCTCAACTAATTCTATTTCATGAATAAATTATTTTAAATCATAGCAAAGCATTTCTTGATTCTGTTCAAAAAATTTTAATAAATATGGGAGATGTCTAAACTCACGGTTATTTATATTTTTCTTTAATAAAAGCAAGTATTGTTGGAAAGTTTTTATTGAACTTAACATGTCAATTAAATTTTTATCTCTACCTTGTAACTCTAAATTTAAATTGCCTAATTTCGTACAGAAATCTACTTAAAATTATAAGTGTAACAACCATCTTTTATCACTCAATTGTGGATAAATCTCCTTTTTCATCAAGAAAATTTTTTTATATCGTTAATTAATACAAGAAATCTTTCTAAAAATTGACTTCTGCTGAGCCAGCGAACATTGTGCAACAGAATTCCCTATCATCTGCCTGTAATTTAAATAACCGCCGTTGCAGTGCTTTTCCTTGAACAATTGACAATTTTAAATGTAATATCCAAAACATCTTTTGTGTTTATTAATCTTTTACTACACAGTACTTGTTGGTGAATAATACAGTGGTACGTTAAAAAAATCTGGATATTTGTTATCGTTTTTACATAATGAAATGAAACGTGATTTATTACCTATCATTGCAGGAGCACCATCAGAAGTTTACAAAGCGGAAGTTTGTGTTGTTTCACAAATTAATCAAATGCCGAAAAAATGTCTTCTCCCAATAATGGTATAATTTTCAAAAGTTCTTTACTTGAATAATCTTGAAATACCATGTGAATGAATACCATTAACTGAGCAATATCAGTGAAATCGTTTGATTCATCAAATTGTAATGAAAACACAACACACTGGTGAATGTCTGACATTAACCTGGCCTGGAAACTTTTCTCCAGCAATTGGAACTCTTTCGGCAATTTGAAACCTTGTCTGCGGCCTAGAAGTAGTCTCGAACCGAGAAACTCCTTTCTCAAGCGACTCTGGACCAGGAGGCCTCCTCTCTGGCAGCAGTTCTGGAACTGGGATCCCTTCTACTTGCTTCAGTCCCTTTTTATTAGTCCTCTGAGACCTCGCATGAAGTTTGGCAACCCCCAAAGAATCGGTACGAGTCTTTCATCTTAAGTTTCAAGTTCGGCACGCTTTTTGTTCTCTTCCGCTTTCTTTTGATTGTAAGTTGCCGGCCATCGGAAAGTTGTTTGAACTTTTTCTGACTGACTTCGGGGATGTTTACACTTAGGGCCTGCAAGTCTTTCTCATACATACAAGTTTCAATAACAATCTTTCTAATGCTACCATGTACAGCTTCGGCGACAAAAACATTGCCTTTGTTTTTAACGCTAACATATTATTAAAGCAGTATATACAAGCTTCAAAAGAGTTATTTACAAAAACATCTAATACAAACTATACCAAGACAGTTTATTTTTTTACAATATTCACATGGGACTTAACATAGGGAAAAAAAATCGATGTAATGTGCTTTGGAATATTTAAGCTACAATCAAGTTTTTACACTTTGCTTATAATTGTATTCACTCGGCTTGCTGTTTGACTTCCACTGATCCAAATTAATTCATTTACCCGGACTTGTAAGAAAATCACTGATTTGACAATTTTAACGAAAAATAAATAAACAATAACAATACACTTAAAGCGAATTAAAAATAATACAAAATAATGATAATAAAATATGTTTTCAGTTTCAACAAGAGATTGACCAAAAATTGCTCCACGATCGACGGGTTGAGCACCCCAGGCCTCAGCAAATACTTTCTCTCTTCTGTTTCTATTATGGAGTAGGCTGCTGATGCTTTATTTCAGGGTTAATCTCATGCAATTAATTAATCAATAGTTGTCCTCTAATTAGCACTTCCTACTATAATATTGGCTGGATACCCAGACACATTAAAATCAAGAGAGATGAGGTCAGTTCATAGTTTCTCCACATATTCCCTATACAGATACAGGCTTTTAAAATGGAAAAGTTAATTAGGGGAAGTCTTTCTGGTGGTAAGCATGACCTGGATAATTTGGTTTCTTGTATATAACATTATTTGCTGCTTTGATTCTCTTTGCATGCTTTTTTTGAAAAACCAATTAAGTAGTGACAAATATAGTATGAGAGAGGAGGTTGAAACGATTGTTAGATGAAACAAGAAAAAAAAAGTTGAGAGTAAGAAGTTGGCTTGCTACTGAGATACAACAGTACTCTGTCAAGAAGGATGGCTATGATTCAATGTGCAGACTAAAAGAAATGGATGCAAATCTTTGGGTTTGGACTGATTTTGATGGTAGAAGAAACGTGTACAAAATGAGCAGTCTGCAACTGAATGGATTTTGCATCAGGAATCTGGAGAAATTATGGGTGAGCCCTAATGTAGAGGTTCAGTTATGATATGCAATGTGATAAAAAAAAAAAATGAATGTCATTGATCAAGTGGGAATATATGCTGTGTGATCAAACCTTTTGAGTATATCCGAGGAAGTGAAAAAAAAAAAAGCGAGATTGAAGTACCGTTCCAAGAGAAACTCAGGTCAAGCAGATGAAACATCCCATTTCTCTCCAATCATGAACAGTGCTTCAGCTGTTTTTTTTTTTTTTTTTTTTTAAATCTGGTTTAGTTTTAAATTCTTCTCTAGTCCACAATAATTCTCAATGGCCTCATTTCTTATTCCATGTCTTTATTTTTGCCAACATTGTCCTTAAAACTAATTTCCATTGCTTGTGTTCTACTTATGTGTCTTTTTGTTAATCTCCATCACGATTGGGAAAAAGTTCTCTTAATCAAAAGTTTGCACTTTGATGTGACCTCACTGTCTCCCAAAGTAGATTGTTACTTACTTAACCTTTAAAAAAAAAAAAAAAAAAAAGCAGCTTGCCCAGCAAAATACTCTCCATTATTTCTTGGTCTAAACTTCCATCACTAGAAAGTACTTCCCAGATATTTGAACTTTTCACTATTCTCCAAGACTTGCCCATTGAGGCTAACACCATTAAGATTTTCTCTGCAATTTAAAATTCTCTGGGTCTTATTTCTTCCTTTCCAGGCTTATAGGCCAAGTGGCCTGTTCCGGACTCAATTCCATCTTTTTAAGGGTCTTCCTATCTTTTGGGTGGTAATTTAGAATTTGTTTAGGTATTCTGCTTCTATTCATTCATAGTATGTGTTCTTTCCATTTTTCTTTATAGCAAATCACTGTTTCATTTAGGGAGGTTGTAATTCCAAGTTTTTTTCTGATTTCGCTGCTTTTCATTTTGTCCATTATTGTGACTCCTTCAGTTCTGCGCAGAAATTTCATTTCGGATGATTCAATTCTTTCATCTGCTTTTTTTATTGTCCATATCTCACTGCCATAAAGTAAGGTTGGTTTAGCAACTGTATTGTAGATTCTTATTCGTGTGTGTTTTTGTACATAATTGGGTTTCAAAATTTTATTTATAATGCCTGTTACTTTTAAAAAGTTTGATATCTTTGGTTCTATATCAGCTTCATTTTCATATGACATTTTGCAACCTAAATATTTGAATGTATTTAATTGCTCTATTATTTTGTTGTTTATTACTATTTTGCTTATTGGATTAGCAAATTTGAAGGCCTTGACTTGTTTTGTCTGTTGATATTTCCATACCATATGTTTTTATCAGATTATTTAGATTGCATAATGATTTTTGTAGTTCATCGTCATTATTTCCAAGGATGGTTCTTACATCTAACTGTCCAAATATAACATTATGTAGTTATTACCTAAAAATAACTGGTATTACTGAAATGAATCATTTCAGTAATACCAGTTATGTCATCATGCTAGTTCTGCTTTATCTCCATCGATGCTTCTTATGTTATTGGTATGCATCTTTAATTGTTCCTGTAGCAGACTTTTCACTGTTCACATTTTTTACTTAGCCTTTTCCTTTAATTTGTCAGTTTTTCTAGCTGGATTGCAGAATCCAAGAAATCTGATTTACTTTCATGACTTATGACTTAAGAGAATGGATTCTGCCCAACTAACAGTTTCATGTCTTGGGTAAAGTTATCCACATTGCTCATTGTAGGTTTTCATCCCTCCATAAAGAAATTTAATGATGCTAGTGCATGATGGCTTAACAAATGTAAGGAAATTGAGCTTTTGGACACAAAACCAGATCTTAGGGAACTAACTAACAAATCTGGGAAAATGGCACTCATTATATTAAAGAAGCCAATAGAAACATCCTAATGTCAAAAGACGAAATAAGGGATAGAGTATTCAAAGGGACTCTACAGTCATGATAGAATAGATAAGTCGTCACAAGAAAATTTAGAGGTGGCCTTACTATTTTTATCTGGGAAGTAACAAATGCCATTAGGAAACTGAAACCAGGAAAACCTTCAGGAATGGATGGAATTATGCCAGAATGCCTTAAGGCTTTAAATGATAGGCCGGCCATAAGATCACTGACTGACATGACATATGTAACAAAATATGAGACTGGAGACCTGCCACAAGATCTTAAGCACTTGACATTCCTACCAATACCTAAAACATCTAGGACAAAAAATGTGAAAAGTACAGAATAATCAGTCAGATAGCAACAGTTATGCTATATATCATCCTAGAAATAAATAAAATGAAATTGGAAATTAATGACAAACTTGTTTTCAGGAAAATAAAACGACTAGAGAAGGATTCTTCAATGTTAGAACTATTATAAAAAGATATCTGGAGAAGCAGATATCTTTCCATGATAAAATGTCAAAAAGTTTTATTGACTACACAAAGGTCTTCGACAATGTAGAATATAAACGTTGATAGAATGCATCAAAAAATTATGAGTAGATGGTAAAGATACCAGATTACTGATAAATCTATACTGGGAGCAAACTGCCTCAAAAATTGCAGGATAAATCTTGGAGGAATTCCCAGTGAAGAAGGGTATCAGTTAAGTGTTCTTTCTCTATTTAACCAATATTAGCTCCTTTAAATTAGGAGGCAGAAATCTAAACATCTTAAGAAACAGATGATATAGTACTGCAGGCTGAAAACAAAAAAGATCTTCAAAATATACTAGAAGAGACACTGAAACTAAGTGAAAAATATGGACTTAATTTCAACTTAAAAAACCAAACCCATGTTGGTAACAAGAGAAAAAGGGAAAATACCCAAAATATAAATATTAAGATGAGAGGAAATACTTGAGATCGGATTTCCCAAACTGTATTCTGTGAAAAATCAAAATTAATATGAGCCTGGAATGGTTTTAAATGCTGTGTCAAGTTCAAACATGTTTGAAAATCAGGCGCTCCTCATTCTGAGTGTAGATTGTGCTGGCCTTTACTCAGCCGCCCGTGGTTGTCGACACCTCCGAGCGCGAGTGAAGTACAGTGGTATCTATACTAGGAAACGTGCGGTCAGAAGCAAGGTCAATACGATGCAGCCTGGCATGCCTGTAATGTGCGTTGTCACATTTTTGCGATACGATACAGCTTGCTTCGGCGATAGTGTGCATCGAAGACCAATGATACTCGACTAACCAAGGTGTTCCGTTAAAATTTCAGGATCTGTGAAGTGTTCCGTTAAAATTTCAGGATCTGTGAAGTGTTCCGTCGTAGAAAAAATTTGCTTTATTGCTGCAATAAAATACGTGTTCTATGACTACCCTGCCGTGGGCCGAAACAGGCCAACCCATAATAAAATTTTAATAGACAGAAAAAACGTCCCATGGTTTAGGATGTAAGGTTACATATTGATCGTTGGACCAATTAAGAGAGCTGATGTGCTATGCACTCTCAAAACTTTCATACATCGATAAGAATGCAAGCATACGGTCATGTGCATCTGCAGAGGGAAAGGTGGTAATGAGGCATTCCCCTGGGAATGGCTCGTTCCCCCCCTTCAGCTCTCTTAATTGGTCCAATGCAATTAATTGCAAGATAACTTTGAATACTTCTACATGGAGTGGGAGAACAATATTTGTTTTAGGATTAGAAAACAACAATGAAGGATAATGGTATATTTGAAATACTCAAAGATGAAAATATGTGAACCATCATTTATAAGATGTGAGAATAGGAAATGAAAGGAAAGAATAAGTGAGAGTAGAAATACTTTCATTAATGGTAAACGAATTATTAATAATTAACATTTGTGATATGTGTGTCCTATAAGTTGCTGGGTAGAACGAATAGCGATCCTATAAAGCCTAGATAGACATGAAGAAGTGAATTTATGATGGCATAATTAAAAAAAAACTTATGAGGAGATGGAGAGTATGGCAGGAATAAATATGGTTTGATGGAGCAGCAAATCATGTAAAATTTGTTGCACATATGTGTATTTCTTTGGTTTGTGTATATTTCGCTCCGTTTTCCAAGAATTTTATTTTGTTTACCGAGACTCAGTACATAACATCCGATCATTATCAGAATTATCCACACTTTCAGGAATCCTACATTAGTTTTTTAGTATAAGCAGTTCGTCTGCCTTATCAATCTCACGTATGCTGGTATTTTTTTTTTTTTTTTTTTGTAGGTCGTCTTATAATACAGAATGTTCATTTTTATTCAGGAAGAGATATTTTTTACTGTCTGTTGTTTCTGAAGACTAGAATAAAAATGTCTATACCATTGCAAAATTTTGCAACCTCAACAGTTGCTATACTGCACAAGCAAGAGAAACATTTAGGTTTTTTTCCTAACATCCACTTTTAAATTTTCAGTTCCAGAAAACACGTGTAGCAGATATTTGTAATGCAGCCATCGGATACAGAAAGCGCTCAACTCATGCAAAGTGCCAACTTTCAATTGGATTGACAATAATCAATCACAGCCACTGGGTGAGCTCTCAATTTGGGCTCACCCAGCCTCGTCTTCTGAGCAGTTTAAAAATACTAGAACGCTAAGAATTTGTTCCACTGCACACTCTTTACATCTTTTCAAAAGGCAAAGGTGTATGCATTTTGAAAGCACACTCAGGCTATGAACACGAATGTGACGTAATTTTACGCATCGAAAAGTGCCCTCATGAAGCATTATAGTATATTGCATTCATTTTAGGAATCACACAAAGCCTGCAATCAGTTAGGGGTCTTTAATGGGAATAAATGAAAAAATATATCTGTGATACTGATATTTCATGGATGAGCACCGCACACCCAGAATATTCGCCCCTGATGTATATATTGTGACGTCTTTCTTCTCCGTTGTGTGTTCTGGCTGTTGACTGACTCCACTTCTGAACACCGAGAAAATTTATGTTTAACGCGCCACTCTGTGTTCACGTTCAATCATCAGCAAGCACAATATTATATAATCTAATTCAGATCAAAACTCTCCTTAGACATTTATCCTTAAATTATATAGCAGTCGTGGTTCTCTAGTCTTATATTACTTTCTTATTAAATAGGGTTCCCGCTTAGATTCGAACTATTAAATGAGCAGTGCAGTGAAATGAAATCAGGCAAGCACAAGATTCAAAACAAATGGAAACATTTAATACATTAACACATCAAATTACAAGTTCTTATTGAGACAATAACTTCTAGAGTTATTGTCTCAATAAGTAGAGTATACTGAGCACGATTAGATTTAAACAGATTTCTATCCTTATTGTTAAAAGCTTCTAAGCACAAATAGTTTTTTTAGACAAGGTTAACTATTCAATGTGCTTCAAATGTTGACTGTTTAGCTGTTCAGGGTTTATATAAAGCACACCTTGCTAAATACACACCAAGGAATTTCTAAAGTCCTTTCAATCTATTACTGTAATTCTTAGTAAATCATCACTAACTTATATCACGTTCTCTTGGGACAAGCTTCACGAAATCATACGTTCAGAACTGTCATTATGACAATATGCTTCTCTTTTAGTATATTCATAAAAACATAGAAAGGATTTCCTTACTGGAACAATTGGTATACTTTGCCTATTATTGCTGGTTCTCGAAAACACTTCGTTTCTTAATAGCTTTCTCTCTCAGCTCACATTAGTACAAATGAACCATGGTTTTTAGTAGCGGATTGGTTGGCTCGGGAACACATGCCTCCTTGCTCTAAATTGGCTATCCTTCAGGTTTCCTTGGCAATTCCTGTCATGCCTCTTGTCCTTCACTATTACTGAACGAGGAAATAGAATTCCTGATATGAACAAGAGCCCGAGAAAAGGTAAGTCAAATGACAGAGTTCCCCCTTGTCTCTTCCACTCAGTTCTGCAAGTTCCTGCTTCGTTCTCCTTTCTATATCAACAGTGCATGTCTCTTCTCTTTCATTTTTGTGCCAAAAATCCGGTTCGTGTTGGCTTCATTAACACAGCACAACAACTAGTGCCAAAATGTACTCTGGCAGATAACTTCGTAATTTCTCACAGCACTCAATTTCTGTTATACTGGCTATGTCCTTGGCAATGGTTTACACAAGCGGATTAAATTCAGAGTTTCCGTGCACAGTTTACAATAGGATATATACACTATAAAGAATTAGCACAAGATAATTTGATATTTATCTGATGAGCAAATTTGGCTCAGGGAATGAGATCATGTTAAATCCTGAATGAAACACTTATAATATAATTCCTTTCATTCAGAATTTAACTATATATATATCCCTTGATTAACGCGGCGAAATTAATTGCGACAATCCCTTGATATGCGCGGCAAGAGTTTTGATTAATGCGCCTTTAACCCTGCGCAGCTTGCAGCTGATCTGAGAGATACATGCAAAATTTTGAATATAAATATTCCTACATGAGTGATATTCCGCACTGTTTTTTGCTGTTAGTTTGGTTTAACACATGTTATATAAAGGTTTGTGATATTGACAGTAAATTGTATCCGAGAGATGCCATGACCTCCGATGTCAGTATAGTATGGTTTGGTTGTTTTTTTTTATAATAAATTACTGAAATAGAGAGCCAAAGGCTTGTTTATCATACATGTCCTCTAGGAGATGTGCCCTACATTTATGAAAAATACTAAGGAAAGTGATCTGGAGCTCACTTCACCTTTACTACGAGTTGCCCACAAGGTTGCTTATGGCATCCGCCGAAACGTTTAGTTTCTATATATATTCGGCTATGAAATAATGTTGAATTCAATATCCACTTAATTTGTACCATCATGTATTATATTTGCAGTGTTTTTCTTTGTTTTATTGCTTGCCGAGGTCTGGAGAGTCATTTTGCTTGTTAACGTAGATTTATGCTGATAAGATAAAAACTAAAACTGTTCAAACGACTCTTGATAACTTCTTTTGATAAAGAAAATGCAGTAAATAATGTAGGCATACAAGTATTCATTAAACATTTACTTCGCATTAATTTTTTATCTTTCCTGAAAGAGTACCATATAAAACGAATTATCAATACAGCAATCAGTCACAAACGAATTGTAATTTTTACCATTTTTAACGCTATTTTGATATACGCGGTAACATCGAGGGATTAATTAACCGCGTTAATCGAGGGATACCTGTATACTATATATATATATATATTTGGGTCAACGAATTAGAGAATGGAAAGTGATGATGAAATATTAAGATGGATAGAAATTGCTAGATCAATCTTCATTAGCATGAAAAACATTCTGACCTCCAGGAAAATCACATGAAAACAAGTGGCCATCACTGCTATGGAGCAGAAACCTGGACAATATCAAACTATTGTGAAAATAAACTGTGAAAGCCTTTGAAATGTGGATCCTCAGAAGATTCCTTAGTCCCATGGACTGCCAAAAAAACTAATTCAGAGATATTAGAGTTGCTTGGAGAAGATAGGACTGCTGAAATCCATTAAGAAAAGGAAAGCAACCTGCCTTGGTCACATAGTAAGGCATGAATCCCTACATAAAACACTTTAAGACGAATGATGCAATTTAAGAAGAACAGATTGCATGAGAAATACCAGTGATGGCTTTTTTTGTCTTATGAAGAATACAGGAGAGAAGTACAAAAACCATACATAGTTGAAGTTGGTAGTCAACCTCCTAGTAGGAGATGGCACTTCACAAGACAGTGGTATGACATGATGTTCACAGATTACCCAGATTCCTTCATTATTCTGAGATCAGCTTTCTTTTTTTTTGCGGGGGGGGGGGACCAAAACTCATGATCCAAGTTAGGCTCATTGCTGAGCACTGGTTTTCTTTCTTGCAAACTGAAAGTCACCTTGAATGTATTTGGTAGCATTAAGATGGAGGAAAGGTAAGTGTTATACAGAAAGCCAATACAAGAATCTTCATCCTGCATATAGTTTAGCTTTGTGTATATTCGGTATCCGGAGAATTCATCGAACGACAATTCGTCGCAAATGCAAATCATCAAAAAAACAGTTCACCAAAAATTTAAAATTTTCGAAAATGTTATGAGAAAATTGATCCATTTAGAACAAAACCTGAACCGTGAATAAGGAGATTACAATGCTACTCTCATAGGGAAAAATTATAGAACAATATGGTTCTTATAGTCTTTCTTGTCCGATAACTGTTTCACGTCTGTTCATGGGATCTGCCTTTAGCAAAGAACAGGACTGATAAAAATTATGGGTAAATGGGATCCAACTACCCAGGTCTTTCTAACTAAACAGCTTCGTTTTTTCCGACTGAACTATGCGGGCTTCATTATTATTATTATTGTTGCTAGTAGTAATACGCGACCTCAATACAGCAATTATTATGGGATGAATTTTACTCAGATTCGCTATTAGAAACTTTTAGAAGAAGATGTCGAACCGTTCCAGTTTTCAGTGCAGCTATATTCGGGGTGACAAAGAAATAATGTGTCCAAATTATGTACTGGATTACAAAAACTCTCTGACTTGGCAGAATTAGCATAAATTGCAGTTCAAGAAGCAGTCTGCATGGTTAAGTTTTTTGTTCTAAATGGATTATTTTACCATAACATTATCGAAAATTTAAAATTTTCAGTGAACTGTTTTTTGATGAATTGCATTTTCGACGAATTGTCTTTCGATGAATTTTCCTGTAACCGTATATTCATACTTATAGTTTACTTCCAGATCAGATCTAGCTGACAGAGGATGGGGATTCCCTTGACTAATCTTAACAATAGGGATATGGTAGTGGTTTAGATAGAAGCCTGTCTAAAAAACTACAGTAGAACTCTAGTATGATGAAAATGCATTGTATCAATAAATATGCATTCTTCAAAAGCGCTACAACTTCGTAGAAATTTAAGGTATGTTTCTCCACTGGGGCAGTCACTAAATTGATCTGATTTGGTTCTAAACCAACTCAGCATCATTGTGTTTATCAACAAAGCCATCATATGAAATTTATTTCGAGTGTTGTGAAAATTTGCACGTTTATAAATGGTCCATTAGAAGTATGATTTGCTTCAGCTTGAGTTAACAGCATTTCATCTCGTTGGTGAATAAAGTGTACATGCAAGTAGTAGTGTAGTCACATCTGACAAAATCAAGATAAGACAAGGAATCGTGACGTGATTGGTTGTTGAGATGAGGACGTCATTGTGTATGTGACGTTATGAGTTTGGAATGTTTGGAATTTCCCTCGGGACATATGTGTCAATGGCTTCAGTTCTTGTGTTTTGTTTGCATATGACAGTGTTTCTCAAACTTCAGATATCCACATACACCTTAAATTTGCATTATTACCAAGTACCCCCTAATTAATTAGTTAAAAATAAATTCATTAATGAATTTAAAAAATAATGAAACATAAATTAATTAAAATTAATGAATTAATTTAAAATATTAATTAAAGTTAAATATCTATTTTATTTGAAATTATATGTTCATGTAAACAAAAAATATGATTTATTTCTAAATTTTGGTTCTCGAGAGATGTCAGATGACACACTCTTATCAATTTCATTTGATCCAGATACAATATCAACATTTTCTTGTTGCTTACAGCTACTTGTATTTGCTATATTGATATATTTTTGGGTTTTATAAATGCAATCTTTAACAAATGATCCCTACATAAGAATTTGAAGGCTAAAAAAATACTGTATTTACTTGAATATAACTTTAGGAATCATATAGCAAAAGGAAACAGGTATTAAATTAATAGCCAGAATTTTAGTGGAGAATATTTCGCCTGAAAAGTGACAATTTATTTATTTATTGTATATGTAGATACTTCCAACAGACTAGAAAAAAGAGTCATACTTAAAGCATGACTGTTAGAATTTGGTTATTTTACGGAGAGACTGTAAATATTTTAACCCATCATGTTACCAAACTCTTAAAAAAGGTTGGTGTAGAAAAGAAGAAAAAAAATGGGGAAACTGATATCCTGTATTAATTATTTTAGAAAATTGTCTAATGTTACCTATTAACATTATTTGAGTTACTTGTAAACATTTCATTCACATACTCAAACCCCAAACTGATAATACCATGCAAAACATCAAAGGGAGGATATGAGTCATGAAAAAGGTGACATTTCGACTGTCGTGTGGGAAGTATTATCAAACCCTCAAGTAAGACCAGGAGAATTCCAATCCCCCCAGTTAGAAAAGTTCACAAGTAGACAACAATTTGGCAAATACGGTCGCTGGCTGATATTACCCATGACAAGACACATTGAGCTACTGTGGGAAAAAAAAACAGATTGAGCCACCATGAGTGTAGGAAATAAACGAACCACGTTAGTCAGGAAAAGACATGTTGAGTTATGGAAAATTATTGCCTCTACTATAAAACTCACATGAATGCTAAAACACTTAGTCACTGTGGGAACTGAAAGAGCATCGAAAAATAAGACCGGAAATTAATGACTAATCTTCAAGAAAGACTAATGAAAAGAAAGAATTAACGAACAGAACCAAACGGTTGGAAATCTAAAGGATGTGGTCAACTAGATTTTCTGGTTATTTACAGAAATATTGTTCTCTCAACTCATGTGTGAGTGTTTGTGTTGCGCTGTGGATATAAAATTCAACTATTTTGGAATATTCACATTTAGAAGAGCCATTCTGGAAAGACTGTAAGTAATTTTTATTATCATTAGACTTTCTAGAATACATACAAAAGGTTTTGTAATCCATTTAACTGTCCATTTATTTTAATTTATTTTTTAAATGCCGTTTAGATTTTCTCTTGACACTAAAGTAAAAAACATCAATAGCCAAACATTTTGTAAAAAAGATAACGTTAATTAGAAAACTAATGAAGTTTAAGATCTTAAATGTAGACAAATCAAAATATTCGGATGAGTTATGTATATGAGAAAGAAAAAAGTGTGTGTTTGAGGGACACCAGTATATAATTAAATTATTCAGAAAAGTCTAAACGCTGCCGCCATTAGACTCTACTATACTCTCAGAATTCCCAGTCTTTTAACAGGAACGAAATACCCCAAACTGTATTGGAAAATTAGTACAGTCATCTATTGACAACCAAAGACAAAACATGATGACAATGATGGATGTGTATCACCCTGGGAAAATTCCAAGATATCTTATCTCAAAAACATCGCCCACAATTCCATAGGCAAACCAAAACACCATGTGATATCACAGAGAGACATGTGATCCCCAGATATTTTCAAACATAATGTCACGATTCCTGATCTCTAAATATCACCCACAATTCTTTACGCGAACCAAACACACCACGTGATGTCCCTGACAGATGAGGGCCCCCAGTGAAATTCCAAACATTATCTTATTACTATCCATCACCCATAATGCCATACACAAACCATTTACTTATCTACAACTCATAACAACACACATTCAAGACACTGGTGTCACTTCTCCTTTCACCCTACCCCTATTTGGTTCATAATGTCCCACCAATCACGACATGATTCCTTATCCACTAGTATATCTCCCTTTTCTATTCAAAACAATAACGTCTCTTATTTACATCTAGTAAATGACGTCACTTATTTACAACTAACAAATTACGTCACTTATCTTCATCTGAAAACAACACACATCCACGTCACGATTTCTTATCTTATCTTGATCTGGTTAAAGTTCCCACCAATCACGACACGAATCCTTATCTCTAATCATCACCCATAATTCCATACACGAACAAAACACAAGAACTGAAGCAATTAACACATATGCCACTAGGGAACTTCCAAACATTTCAAGCTCATGACGTCACACACACAATGACGTCATCATCTCAACAGCCAATTACGTCACGATTCCTTATCTTATCTTGATCTTGTCAGAAGTGACTACACTACTACTCATGCACATAATCAGGATTTAGTAATTCCCATAGTATGATAAAAATTCATTCACAAGCTCTCTCTTCAGGGTGTATTTCTTACAAATAACGTGGATTTCACTACTGTATACCAAATGTTCTCATAATCATTTTAGAAACACCAAGACATTGGATATTCACCTGAGTACCTATTTTAAAATAAATTACAGTACTTTCCAAATTTGACATTTTTCTATAGTTAGTACTGCCACAGCCAGCCTAGGCCCAGTGGATAGTGTATCCGTTCTCCAGCCAAGAGGCTTCGTGTTCCAATCCACACCTAGGGATGATGTTTGTGATTGTTTCACCTTCATACAAGTGTTTATTACACTCTCCCAAAACGGAATGAATCACCATCGGAAAAGTAGATGAAATCCTCCATCAGTGGGAGAGGCCTTTCCCCAGGAGTGGGAAAATTACTGAGGTGAAAAAAAAAGTGCTGCCCATTGCAAGAACAAAATAAATGTGTTTACAAGAATGAAGTTATGTTTTTATTAGTGGAAAGTATGTGTAAGGTCTCATTCATAGTGAGATTTCCCATCAAGTTATCTGATGGGAAATCAGATCCAGGAGTCAGTGGGAAGGATCTAATCATGTCTGGTGATTTGTGTGTTACTGAAGATAAGGGATTGTGATCTAAGGTTCCTTCAAAACACAAGACCACTTTGATGGAATTGAAGGTGAAGAGATTATCCTTATCTCATAGAAGGATTATATGGAAATCACAGTTTGAGGTATTGGTTGTAGATCTTTAAGCTTGGGATGGTTCACTGCATTGTTTATTGATAAAACAGGATGAATGGGGGAGACAATCCACTCCTTTTTTAATAGTGATTGAGAGAAGGGTAGGCAATAGAACCCTGAGGCATGCCTGCATTATCAGTGACATGCAGAGAGAAAGCAGGCTAGACAGTTTGCTTAGAAAATTCTGATGGATAACAAGTGTTAAATGTGAAGAGTGACAGTGTTTCTCTGGTATTTTGGAGCAAACTCAGGTAATGATTATTAGGCAGTAGATAGGACAGCTTTTTTTTTCTTTTTTTTTTAAAGTTGGGTATATGCTTGCTTCCATATCTTTGGATAATGCTATAGATAAATGAGCATAGAATATTGTAGAGATAATAGAGGACAGGTATTAGTTCTGGAGCAGAACATTTAAGTACATTGGAGAGATACCACCATATCAATACCAGAAGAGTAGTATTCTGTGATGTCTTTTTCTTCAGGGACTGCAGCAGTGGTGCCACGTGGATGTGAGTGGTAATAGTGCAGGCGAGCAAAAGTCATTTTCAATGTCTTTT
This sequence comes from Typopeltis vanoorti, assembly GCF_054136105.1. Classification (NCBI taxonomy): domain Eukaryota; kingdom Metazoa; phylum Arthropoda; class Arachnida; order Uropygi; family Thelyphonidae; genus Typopeltis; species Typopeltis vanoorti. Next base: position 13,097,832 of record NC_143549.1, on the reverse strand, counting down.
GCAAGGAACCAGAAAGTGTGGATCCATTTAAACAGGAGGCAGATTTTCTTCTGTAGAACTTCATAAAATCATATTTGGATTTACTGATTGTCGTTTTGCATTTATTGCATACCTTAGCATAAGCTGAGTATAAAGCTGGGTTTCTTGTTGCAAGCAACCTACATTAAGCTTAGTTTTTCCTTCAACTGCTTTGGTATATTTTCTGTTATACCAGGACTTGAACAGGATAGTATTGGGGATGAAGGACTTTTTGCTCGTGAATATAATTTCAGTCACTCACTTAGAGCAGGTGTTTGGGTCAGAAGAGTGGAAGCTAGGCAGACCTTGGAAAGGAGAAGAATTACTGGAGGTCTTCCTACCTAATACCTTTGTAGCTTCAAAGAACATGAGAAAACTTGCAAAAGATTACGTTCTGTGGGTTATCAAGGAGAGAATTATCACTGTGGTGGATCTAGAAGAACCTTTAAAAATTATCAAACTATTAAGCAGGAGGGGGAAGTATTAGGAATTTGAAGAAATTGATGTACAATTTGCATTAGGTCATTACTTATAGCAAAAATTTCCACATCATGTCAGCATAATCACTGGTGATTGAAAAGAGAAGACAGAATTGTGTACATTAAGGTCACATAAGATGACATCACTATTTAAATATCTGGATTGCAGAAAGGTCAAGCATCATGGATAGGAAGGTAAAGCAGTCAGTGTGGTTTTTTGAAATTTGAACAGTGGTAAGTACATGTGATCAATGTTACTGAATTGGATGCCCTGCGCTAAAGATCAAAAGCAGAGGATTCTAAATTTAGGCATTTCTGGCAGGTGATATCATCAAATCTTACGAGCATAAATGCACAGAATATCATGCTTGACATTGCATGACATTGTCATGCTTGAACTACATCAGTGACAGTTTGCCTTATTTGGGTTTCTGCCTAATATAGATCTAGTTTTTTATGTCTAAGTCATGAAGGACATCACATTCACCACACAGAATCTATTTTGTGGAAATTGGAGCACATCACAAGAAGGTGGGGTTGAATTGACAGAGAGAGAGAGAGAAAAACAATATATATTTTGCATTACCTTCCTATTGGTTATCTAAGTTTCGCACAACTTTTCGTTTTGTATTTATTACCAAAAATTCCTTGACCAGGATAGCACCAACCATTCACATACTCAACAAAGAATTTTGCTAAATACTGAGGAATGCCAACTAGTGTGTGTGTGTGTATATATGAGAGAGAGAGAGAGAGAGAGAGAGAGACACTTTCTCTAGTTAATATGGGTTAGTTAGAGAAAGGATTCACCCAGCAGGTGAGGAAATAGTATAACTGAATAGTTTCATGATGACTATGTTATGTGTCCCATTTAAATCCACATGTGTGAATTCTGAATTTGGCATTGATATAATAGTATAGAAAATTATAAATATAACATAAATCAGCTAACACCTTTTATTCCCTTATAGGGAGTAGGCAAGGCCTTTATACCCTATCTAGCTTTAGGAGACTGAGTGGGCAGTTCAATCTCCACCGGTAGCCAATCAGAGATAGCTGGCCCATGTCTGTGACTATACCAGCCATCAATGAAGAGGCTGAAAACAAGTGCTGCAATATCTTGGTACCTAACCCTAACAAGATATGTTACTGTCTGAAAAATAATGTGGATACTACGGTCGATTTTCTTGAGTTTACAGGACGAAACACCCGAGTTTCTGGGAGGAACAACCCGCTTGTCCATGCCAGAGATCGACTAACTCGGAAACCGATCGAAAGAAAGGCTTAGAAAAAGTTCCTCGAGTCGGCGACTAGACTTGAACTTAAGTCTAACTTCGAGCGACCTAGCGCAGAGGATGCAAGCGCCACTTCCACTTAGTTACATAGGCCTATTTAGAAAATTATTTTAAAAAAATTAAAATTAGCTAACGCCTTTTTATTCCTGTATAGGGAGTAGGCAAGGCCGTTTTAGCCCTATCTAACTTTTGGAAACTGAGTGGGCAGTTCAATCAAGCTGCCATACCTGTTCTTAAAATTCACGCTACTTGCACACACAATCCCGAAAGGCAATCCATTCTAATCATGCACTACTCTATGAGAAAAAAATCTAGACTTATCCACTTGACAGCATTCTCAACTTCCATGGACGCCTTCGAGTCCTTTCCCCACCCTCCATAAAATGAAAACTCCCATCAACTGAAATTTTGTATAACCTTTTCAGAAGTTTGAGAATATTGAGAAAAAGTTTACATCTAAAACTGTGCAAATTATAGATTCTGTAAACCATAACTAACAAAATGAGCGAAATAAAGCATTTTAGTTCTTTTGTGTTAACATCTTATAGCACATTGAAAAAGCAGTTTCTGTAACTCAATTGGTAATGACTGCCTTTTGGTCAGAAACGCCTGAATTCGAACCCAGGCCCTTTATGGGAGCTTGACAGCTAAGCAAAGAGAAGATCGACTCACGTCTTGTCAGGACTATCGCGATGGCGGAATGTAATCGATATTTTCTTTGACAAAGTCATTACAGCAGATGAGAGGTGATATTTTGCCTACAATCCCGAAACAAAGTGACAGAGTTCTGAAGGCGCTGGTGAGATATCTCCCAGACTGAAGAAATCGAGATTCCAAAAGTCATGAATCAGAACGATGTTTTTTTTTTTTTTTTTTTTTTACTCAAAGACTAGAAGACAGAAAAAAGTATGCCGAATTTTATAAACGAGTTATGGATATAATTTCTCTTGAACCGCATTCAACATGTTTGTGACACTGCATTCTGGTCTCAAATTTCTTTCTGTTGCACAATAACAGACCCGAACGCATGCCAATGTGCATCACTTTGTTGACAAACAAATGTAACCAAACCCTTTATCACCTTACCTTATTCATCTGGTTTATCCCCTCCAGACTATTTCTTGTTCCCAAAAGCTGTAACTGATGAATTAAAGACCATTGAATAAATGGAATTTTCTCCTGCTCTCCGAAAATTGTACGATCACGCCAAAGTCTGTATAAATGCCAATGGATCATGTTTTTAATTTTTTATAAATTTTATCCCAGAATGTATGGAACGCACTGTGTACACATCCAAAAGGAAATATGCTTTGCATTATGGGATACTAATGCAATTGATGTGAGGTCAACAGCCTATGTGCATGTAGCCTAATTGACAATATGGAAGCGGCTACCAGGTAGCACATACTATAAGTTGTTTGCCGTTGAAACACTGCTGAAAGATAAGTCATGTCTTCAAAATTAAGCTGATAATAATTCAGGGCAGCGAAGACGTACTTGTTGCGTTAACTGAATTTGCATGTAATATGAGATGTATTCATAGTGAATTGGGTCTGACACTGGAAACTGAAATGCGCACATGAACTCACAAAAATTAAAGCGAACATTGGTCACCCTCATACATATATATATATATATATATATTCTGGGGCACATCTGAAACCCTAGCAAAAATTCTAAAAGAATACAGTCTTTTAACCACAATGGAAAAATTGGCATACCTTATCTATCTCTTCCACCCCCCCCCGTGCCAAACAAGAGCACGTCCCTTAAACTTTCTGGATGTTTACGAGATATTACTATTACAGCCACAGCCATTTCGGTCTCATGCAATCTAACCTTGCGTTTAAGAAACTATCCAAACCTCAACAAATTTGGGACTCATTCTCAGACTATCAGCCTTCCTTTGGCTGCTCTTTTTCAGTCTCACTTACTCAAGTACTACCTGCATGCACGTATTAGTCAATTAACTCATTGTTCCCTGAGGATGGCAATTTGATTTTTCCAAATTTCCAGGAATATCTGACATGTTTACATATTAATAATCACATGGCTGGAAAGTGTCCATTGAAAGTGAAACAACATTTGGTACTTGCAGAATCATCAAGGTCGAACATTCATGTAACAATAAATATCATACCTTGCCATGAAGACATTCAGCACCCAATCTAGCAATACAGTCCACTCATTCAACCACTCAGCATGCACACAAATTTCCTTTTCATTTCCTTACTCACATGACTTTTGTATAGTTAAAAGAGTCGGTTGGGTGATTGGTTGGTTTATTGGAGAAAGAACAGCAAAGGTCATACTGTGCCATGGCGAAGGTTGCAGCAGTACATGGCATTAATAGTCAGAGACATATTTGTAAATAATATATAAGCACAAAAACCGTTGTACAATTTTTCTGAATCTGATAACATTTTCCTGAATATCAGATACATCTTTCAAGGAGAAGGTTTTATTCCTCTCATGTAAAGTGCTGGCACTCCACTAGAATATGACAAATGGTAGGATGCATGTTGCATTTTTCGCACATAAGTCATCAGCCTGCAATAAATAAGAATGTGCGAGATGATTATGATCTATGCAAAGCCTAACAATAATAAGTTCCTCTCTTCTGTTTCTATGTTGACAAGCTGCCAGTGCTTACTTTCAGGCTTAATATTATGTAATTTGTTTGTTAGTGCTTCCTGCCATGATGACTGTCACTGAACAATTAAGTTATATGGAATTGTCAAACAGTATTGGTAAAATGGGGTGTGATAGCAGCTGCATCTGCAGTCTCATTTATTAACGCTCCAATGTGGTTGAGAATCCAGCACAACTGAACATTAAAATTAAGTTTTCAGTAAGTTCTTGTAAGTTCTGTTCGCTACAAAGTTGGTATTTCTAGGTCTACCTACTCACTGATGAGACCTCAATAAATATTGAAACCGGTCTGGGTAGTGACCTTCTCTCACTCATAATGTAGAACAGCAATACAGCTCCTAGGAGCTGGGTTTCAGATTATGGGGAAATATCAAGAATAGTGATTGGAGCTTGCTCCACCCTTACCATGAGTTGCCTCAGCGTTGCACTCCCTAAAGGGTCAGTTGTAACACTATCCAGGTATTTGCTTACGCTTGGACTCGCCGAACTTTATATATTTACTATATCTGGCATGAAACTCTTTGAATTTCTTATTCGGCTATGAGACAATATGGGATGTAATATCCCTTAACTTAATTAAGTTTTCATTTTGGATAACAGATGTAACATGTCACACAGCACTAGATGTGGACTATACACAGGAAAGGAGATAGCATGTAAAACTCAATAAGTCTGTATAAATTACACATTTTTGGTACCGGTTTTCTTTCATATGCACAAGTGCGACTGAATGGCATGCAACTCTGTTGTATATAATCACTGAAATCAGGTGAAGTGGCGGCCGGTGAAATTTTTAAGTGGGGGTGCTGCATATACCAAAAAAAAAAAAAAAAACACTTTTTTTTCCTAACCAGTAACGAATTTATTAATAAATAAATTTACATATTAAAAATTGCTTTATTAAAAATATTTCATCCTCACCACGAACAAACACCAATAATAAAAGTTTCGTATCAATAATAATGACAAGTGTAAACGATTTTGGGCGTTAGATCGCAGTGCATTTGTTTCATGTAACGATAATTGAAAAAATATAATTATTTTCATATTTTCAACAGTGACACTCGTCATAATCCACCCTTGTATCTGTAATAAATAAATAACTATATGTTATTTTAACAAAATAAAATAAGATTTAAAAAAATAATTCACCACGCACATGTACTAATAATAAACGTTTCGTATAAGCGCCTCTGTAGCGCAATTGGAAGAACGACGGTACATTGCGCCCTTCGATTGGAATAGGCCTAAGTTCGATACTCGTCGCGACGGGGGAATCTTTATCTGGAAATTTCAATCGAAGGTGAGTTAGCCGATCTCATATGGTGGTTGCAGAGTTTTTCCTCCGGGTAACTCGGGTTTTTCATCCTGCAGGATGAAAAACCCGAGATGAGATGGAGATGATTCGTAGTAGAGGTTGAGAAAGCTGTATCAATTGAGACAGCTGTAGGTGTCCTCCCGCGATGAGTCTTCGGACTCCTTGGAGGTGTCAGGAATAATAATAATATATCTCACAGAAATAACGTGCGCAGGCATAAGATACACTGCCCAAGCGGCAGTTTATCTAATGACGTAACGTGCAATGACAGCAAACGAATATCGGTGTTAGATCGCAGTGCATTTGTTTCGTGTAACGATAATTGAAAAAATATTATTTTCAACAGTGACACTCGTCATAATTCAGCCTTGTATCTATAATAAATAACTAATTATATGTTATTTTAACAAAATAAATAAGATTTACAAAAAATAGTCACCACGAACCAACACCAATAATAAACATTTCATATCTCACAGAAATAACGCAAGGAAGCATGATACACTACCCAAATGGCAGTGTATCGTACGACGTAACGTGCAAGTGCAAACGAATATCGGCGTTAGATCGTAATTATCGTTACACGAAACAAATGAAAAAATATAATTATTTTCATATGTTCAACAGTGACACTTGTCATAATTCAGCCTTGTATCTATAATAAATAAATAATTATATGTTATTTTAACAAAATAAAATAAGATTTACAAAAAATAGTTCACCACGCACCAATAATGAACGTTTCATCATCATGCATATGATGATGAAACGTTCATTATTGGTGCGTGTGCCATGATAGGCCTAAATCCATGCAACAAAGATTTAGGCTTATCATGGCCTGTTCTGGCCTTAGAAGTCATCGTTGAATCGTTTAAGAGGACGTCCTGGTTTTTTTTTTCCTAATGGCTTGTACTTTAAGGCTTGTTTTGGTAATCTTTCTGTTTTCATTCTTTGAACATGTTCCATCCATTTATGTTTATATATATATTTTTTTTTCTATTACTGGTTCTTGGTTTAATTCTTTCGTAATTTCTTCGTTTCTTTTGTGATCAAATAGGGTATACTTTGCAGTTTTTCTCATAAATCTCATTTCTGCTGTTATTAATTTTTGTCTTTTTGCTTTATTGTCCAGATTTCGCTTCCATACATTAAGACTGGTAGGGATAATGTATTGTATACTTTTAGTCTGGTTTGTTTTTGAAGTAGGATTGATTTAAATATAAAGTTAATTACACCTGTTATTTTTAAATATTTTGCAATTTTTGATTTATATCTTTTTCATTTTCAAATGTGATCATACATCCTAGGTAGTTAAATGAATTCACCTGTTCTAAGATTTTGTTATCTATTACTATTTTAGTTTTTATAGGATCTTTTCCTTCAAAGGACATAGTTTTTGATTTTTCTGTTGATATTATCATATCATAATCTTTGGCTATCTCATTTAGATCTAAAATAGCTTTCTGTAAGTTATCTTCAGAATTTTTAATTATTTGGTCATCGGCAAAAAGGAGAGTGTTAAATTCACTGTAGGAGAAAGTTTAATTCCTTGATGTAAATATTTATTCCATTTAAGTAGATATTAAAGAGTTGCTGAGATGGGACATCCCTGTCGGACCCCATGGTTTATCTCTCTCGTATTATTATTATTATTATTATTTCGGGCGACTCCAGGAGTCCTTAGACTCATCGAGGGAGGCCCTAAACATCATGTCCACACAACTATGTAATTACATTCTCACAGTATCTATCATACCTTGTCTTGAACTCGTTCACCGTCATAGCACCCACAACAGACTCTGGCAGCTTATTCCGCTCATTTACCATTCTAAAAGTAAAGAACCCAGCTCTAACACCCCTGCTAACCACACTCTTGCCCAGCTTCCATAGGTGTCCCCTAGTTCTCTCACCACCAGTCCTGATCTCAAAAATATCCTCTGAATTAATCCTATAGAATCCCTTTAGCAATTTGAATGTCGCAATCATATCTCCCCTCCTCCGCCTATCAACTAGTTTCTGCAACCCACAAATCTTCAACCTGTTCTCATATGGTTCATTCCATAGACCTGTTATCATCTTAATCACTCGCCTCTGGATCCTCTCCACCTCCTCCCCATCAAGAAGGAACCGAGGTGACCAAATCTGGGCACAGTAATCGAGATGAGATCTTATCAAGGCTCGGTACAGAGGTACAATAACTTGCTTGTCTCTGCTCGTCAAGGTATTTTTCAACAACCAAGTGAGTTGATGAGCTGATTTAGCTACTTTTGCAGTGTGCCCCCTAAACTTCATCTCCTTAGCCACCAACACTCCCAAGTCCCTGGCCTCATCAATCTCTTGGAGTACAGTTCCATCAATGTGGTATATTGCTGCTAATCTTTTCACCCCAAAATGCATAACCTTACATTTGTCACATTAAATTGACATCCATTCTCCTTAGCCCAGAACTCCAATCTATCTAAGTCATCCTGGAAGACTTTGACATCTTCTGCATTCACTATTGCCCTACCCAACTTTGCATCATCCGCAAACAAATGAATTGTTCCACTTAGATCCTTCCCTATATCGTTAATGAACAGATTAAACAGCAGTGGTCCAAGAACAGAACCCTGCAGCACACCACTAGTCACAGGCCGTCTTTTGGACTCTACTCCTGAATAAACTACTCTTTGATATCTCTCCATCAACCAACCACCTATCCATCTCACCAACCCTATATCCATTCCCATATGTTGTAGTTAACGGATTAGTATTCCATGTGGTATCCTGTCAAACGCCTTTGCCAGGTCCAGCAATATCACTGTAAACCCATTTCCCTTATCCAGTTCAACCGTCACCTTGTTATAAAACTTGAGCAAGTTACTGAAGCATGATCTACCCTTCACAAAGCCATGCTGTCTCCGGTACAGTATCTCGTTTTCATCAATCCATTCCTGTATTTTTCCCTTGACTACTTTCTCTAAGACCTTGAAAACGACTGCTGATATGCTGATTGGTCGGTAATTTGCAACCGTAGTCTTGAATCCTCCTTTAAGCAGTGAAACTATTCTCCCCTCTTTCCACACCTTCGGGACTAAGCCAGACCTGAGACTCAGATTAAACAACATGATCAAGGGCACTGATAATTCTTTAGCCGCTTCACGCAAGAGCCGTGCCGGTATACCATCCAATCCGTATGATAGCTCGTGATTTAATATTATTTGCATTTGATTATTTTCATATATACTTGTGATAGCTTTTAGGATATTATTTGGTATTTGTCTTTCTTTTAATATGTGAAATATCTTTCTTTTAACTTTATCAAATGCTTTTTCAAAGTCAATCAATGCAATATGTGTTTCTAAATTATATTCTCTTCTTTTCTCTATTATTAATTTTAGGCAAAAGGCCGGGTCTATACATGATCGTCCTTTTCTAAATCCATTCTGTACTTCTAAAATAAAGTTTTCGGAATATTTCATTACTTTTCTATTTAAGATTTTGTTATATATTTTCTAACAGGAATTTAGTATACTGACACCTTATATATAGTTTTTTTATATATATATATATATATTTCTTTGATTGTATCATCCCAGATCTTCAGTTTTTTTCTTTTATTGAATTTTTTGGTCTTTCCTAAGCTTTCATTTGCTGCTGCATTTAGTATCGTTTTTATATTAAGCCATTCTCTTTCTATTTCTTCATTTTGTTTTATTTTATCTAGATACTGGTTAATTCTTTGTTCATATAGCCATTGTACATTTGTGTCATTCAATAGTCTAGTTTTATAAACAAATGTTTCAATTTTTCTTTCTGTTCTTGTTACTTGTAGCCATTTAGGTGGTAATCTTAATTTTATTTTAACAAGGAAGTGGTCACTGCTTATTTCATATCCTCTGTGAACTCTAACATCTAGTGAAAATTTTGATGTCTTTTCATTTAATATGAAGTAATCTAATATTGATTTCCATCCTCTTGCTGCCCAAGTATATTTATGTATGTCTTTATGTTTATAGAAGGAATTCATTATTTTTAGGTTATTATAAACTACAAAGCCAATCAATTTTTTACCATTTCTGTTTGGAGTGTGTTCTCCATGTATTCCTATATTATTATTAATTTTCGTGTTTCCAATTCTTGCATTTAAGTCTCCTGCTAAAATTATGTAATCATTTTTATTTATTTTATTATATATGTTTTGTAGCTGATTATAAAAATCAATATTATCCTATTCTCTTCCTTCTTCTGGGGCATATAAGCTAATTATTGTTAAATAGCTTCTATTTTTATTCTAGCGTCTATTATTCTTTCATTCCATAATTTATGTTTTAACTGTTTTGAAAGGGAGTTATGATTCCAAATCATGACTCCTACTTGTGCTCTTTGGTGTCTGTTGACTCCCCTGTATATCACATTAAAATTTTCAGTTCTCATAGTCCCTTTTAATTTCTTTTTTGTTTCAGTGATTAATGCTATTTTAAAATTTCTTTCATTTAATAACTGGTCTAATTCTATTTCTTTATATGCTATTCCTCTTACATTCCAGTTTGCTATGTGTATTATATTTTGTCGTTTCCATTTCTGTTTTACCTTTTCCATTCCAGGGTCGTTTTCCATAGATTCAATCCGAGTTGCCGGCAAAAGTTGGTCGATTGGTAGAGCCTCTGCTACTAATGGCTCAGTTAAGTAAGTTTGAGCGCGGTTAGTAGTTGGAAGGGGACTAATCGTTCGATGCTGTTGGCACACTCTCCCTCGATGAGTCTTTGGACTCCATGGAGGTGTCAAATAATAATAATCTTTTTCTGTCAGCTTACAAGTAGAATTATGTTCTCCATGTCAGGGGACTAGCCTGACGACGGAATAGTTCAGTGGTAGGGCTGCTACCTTAAGGCTTCTGAACTAGCGTTCTTCCGAATTTAAACCCATAGGAGGAATAGGGTATATTGAAGGGGGAAAGAGTAGATTATAGAAGAATTATAGTAAGGTTCATAGAGAGGGTATAGTTATAAGGCTAGAATTGAAAAGACCCCATTGCCCTCGAGTACTCTAATAGCATAAGGCTCATAAAATAAGAAGAGTTGGCTGGTAAGGCCTGATAGAAAAGATTAAAGTAAGTGGATCTTCCTCAAAGTAGAAGAGGATAGATCCAGCTGGGGGTCCATGGGAGTACCACTTCCCTTACAATGAAGATGATTGTCCCTTATGGCCCTGTTGGTCCATGAGTCCTTATTCAGTATATTCGGACCACCCCATCCCACACATGGTGGGCTCCCCTATCCACTACCCAGGGGACGTGCTGTCTATGGGTTACAAGGTCCCCCCCTTCGAGAGATGAACGTTTCATATCTCAAGGAAATAAGGCGCATAAGCATAATAAAGATACACTGTCGTTCAAGCAGTGTGGGAATGACGTAACATGCAATGACAAGCGCAAACGAATATCGGTGTTAGATCGCAGTGCATTTGTTTCATAATCTAAAGCGTTAATAGAACAATTTAATCAATGTTGAAATATAAGCTGTAACCTTTAACATGTTGTATTGCATTTATATAATGTTGTAAGCATTATTATTTATAAACACAAACATTTAATTTTTTCATTTTTTCCTTGGGAGTGCTGCAGTGCTTATGTATGGGCTGCCACTAATAAGGTGGGATCTTGTTGGAGATGGTAATGTCACGAAACACAGCATCACTGCCAACAGGGGAATCAGTTCTTGAACCATCAATCTAGATGTGCCAGGAATCACAGCAGACGACTCTATGAATTGAACAATTAGATAGACAGATGATGGAGTATGAGACTTCTACAGTTGACAAAGTGATAGGTTGCAGGATGGAGTACAAACCTTCTATAGAGGGATGCTATTGTTTGGTGCAGGCAATGTTGTCACCATTTATGCCAACAGATTGCTAAAGCTCTTTGACGCCCGTACCAAAGAACATTTTGCATTCTGAAGTGACATTGAGCTTCCCAATGCAGAAAAAGACGAGTCTATGTAGGATGCTCTAGAGACTTTATTTTTAGGACATAATCAAGGGACAATTGTTTCCGTCTAAGTGATAGAGCCGATTTATTTGCTGCAAAATAAAAACTTTGAATGGGCGATGTGCATAAGGCACTATCAATCCTAATATACTGTGATGATAGATGGAATCCAACCACTGCAGGTTATTCTTCTTTGCAGAACCATAGACCTGAGACACACAATCCAGCTTTGAACATATAATTTTATGACAAAGACAAAGCAATGAAGATCGACCTGCACCCCATTCAATAGAAGATAAGAGTGCGAAGGAGATTCAATGCTCTCTTGCACTTGTCTCTTAGTTGACGAATGTGTGCAAGGAACATAAGTTTTCTCAAAAATTAGTCCCGATAACTTAGCTTTGGGTACTACTAAACAAACAAAAAAAAAAAATTGTCCAATTTTGTAATTCAGCTGAGTGAAGAACTCGTTTTCAACAGAAATGTACAGACACTTCCATCGAAATTGTCTTTCGATTACTCTCATGTTACAGCATATTTTGAAGGTGTCAACATAGAGAGCATTGTCGAGGAAGCTGTTCAGTGTCTGAGTTACTTTTGATAGCAAAAAGTTTCACACTTAAGGACAGAGCCTCAGGGAACACCCTGCTCTTAATATGGCTGAGATAGCATATTAATCTCGAATGAACAGGAAGATTTTAAATAAATATGTTTTAGAGGTCTCATAATGTCATATTCCCAGGCTGTGTCATAAGCTTTTTATATATCAAAGAACACTGAATCCAGATGTTGCTTCAGTAATGGGTTTCGTATACAAGTTCCTCTGCAGGTAGCACTTGCAGCTAACTCCTTGTGCTTTCATCTCAGTATGGTATCAGATTGTTGACCTGGATGACCCAATTTTTCAAACAGAGGTTTACAGCATGGCATCATATCACAATTCATCTTTCAAACTATTGGTTCCCTTCTCACAGCCATTTCCACCAGGCAATTGCACTGACTACCAAATGGCCCATTACATGTTATGATTCATCTTGCACATAGGGGTATCCACTGACTTCTTTCCAAACAATGCATATTTTGTTTTAATTTTTAAAATTCTTTTTCATCTTTTTACTTTTGACATGCAGTAAGCTGGGTGATCTTCCTGACAATTGACACAATTAGATTCCTTAGCAGGGGAAGATTAATCATGCTCTTCATTACAGCATTGGGAGCAGGTGACAGAGCCACAACATGCAGTCCATATTTCTGACATTTAAAACATCTTAGTGGATGCACAGTCTAAAGAGATAGTTGACATACCCTGTTTATAAGATGCTGGAGGCTGAGGTGTATCAAAAGTAAGGATTTTGCTGGTCGGAACCAGGTGACCATTCCTATATATCTGGATAAGCTTCACACCTGTCACTCTTTGATCTTTAAGCCCTGAACATATTTCTCCATCAGGAACCACCCATTTTGATATCACTTCTGTACAAGAATTGTTTTATAGTGTTACTGTAATTGACACTCCATCCACTGTTGCTCTCAACGGTTTCCCCGTGTTGCTGACATGTTTTCAAGGATAAAACAAGATGGTAATTTCTTAATGGTTTGGAGATCCTGTGTCCTAAGCATTTATGAATAAAGCAGGGTAACATTTTAACTATTGCCTTTTCTCCTATTGTGTGGATGTTCAGAAACATTGGTACATTTATACTGATAACACATCTGTTACCAAATGCTGTATCTACAGTATCAGTATTTGATTTTTGATTAGGTCCTTGTCAGGGCTCCTGCAGCATTTACAAATGAAGAATTCATACTCAAGGGGTATTTGTTTTGGAACCATAACTCCTCACTCACCAAAGAGCCACCTACTTACTGGAAATTAATGCTCTTGGGAATGAAATGCCAAGGCTATCCCAGCGTGCATCAAGCCTTCGTCTCAACCCAGGACCATGGGGTCAGAAACTTAGTGCAACACTGTTGGCATTTAAGCCAGTGTCATCTGAATGATCATGGCTGGACATTCCAGGAACCTTCTTTCTGAATGTCCATGGATTGTGCCCCACATGGAAGCAGGGTGTTCGATCCCAGTGATGGTTGGGAAGGAAAGATTGTAAAAAAAGGAGAAGTATAGCAAAGAATATGGGAAGAAAATCAAAGAAAAAAAAAGGAAGAATGAAAAGGGCCAGTACTGTCACTGGGAGGTCCTTCCACCACAAACAGGTGTCCCCACAGGAAGAGGATAGTTCCAGGGAGTTCAGGGGACTTATTACAAGGCTAATAAACCATGTTTATTAGCCTTGTATCTATCTGATAGGTTCCTTTTACCAACTTATACCTAAATCATGTAACATTGCCACCTATCTACCAAGCTTAGCAAGACCACATTCCCTTAATCTGTCCTCACACTAAACATTCATCTTGAGACCAGGGCCACCCCTAGGAATTTTGCTGCCCCGTGCAGTAGCATATTTTGCTTCGGGAACGACTTTGAGCAGTACTCAGTACTTAGAGTAGTGCTATGGCATAAGAATTTGGAGGGAGGTCTATTAGCTGTATGTGGGAAATGGTCAAGGGATGTTTCAGTATGAATGTATACCCAGAGTGTGTGTGTGGGGGGGGGGGTTAAATCACGTAGAAGTTGGTAATAGCATCATTACGCAGGATTTGTAGAAAAATAAAATTATGCAAAGAATGTTATCAGCAAGCACATGAGCAATACATGGTGCAGGAGAAAAATGTCCTGTATGGTACAGGAAGACTAAAGCTAATTATGAGAGGAGGCTAGCTGATGAGACCAAACGAAATCTCATTGAGTACTTTTGCTATGTGGCAAATAAATATAAATATAAGCAATTAACAGTTGGATAAAGGAAATGGCTGCACAGTGATACTATTTGAATGGATACGAACCTGGTGATTTAGAAAAGTGTCTTTGATGAACAAACATTGAAGAATAGTATATGGGGTAACTGAATCTAGGAGAAGATGAATGACTAATAGCATACCAAAGGTATCACTGCTGTTTCATTTGTACATCACTGATATAGAAAAGAATTAAGTGCAATATTCAGTTGTTTGCCAATAATGCAAAGTTTAGAAAAGCAAAAATCAATGAAGTTGATGTAAGGATCCTGCAAGATGCTTAAATATGCTGCTACATATATGCTCATGCACTTCAGGATGAAGAGATCACAAATTGTGTATTACTTTGATGCTGAAGTTTAGGGGACCTGTTGCAGAGTTGGTTGAAATTGCAGTTCAGATGACTTGGTTGTTGAAGAACATATCAACAAGCAAGGATAGGAAGATTGCTATTTCTCCTTATAAGCTTTAATAAGGCCACATCTAGACTACTGTGTAGATCTGGTCATTAGATTCCTTGTTATTGAGGAAGTGGTGGAGGCAAGTTACCAAGATTGTGACAGTTTGAAGTATGCTCCCTACGAGGATAGATTGAAAGTCTGTAGGTTGCAAAGATTTAATTGCTAGATGAAAAAGAGAGGACAATGGAAATATATAAGTATATAAATATATTAAGTTGACCACTTAACAATTCAACTTTCTTTAGTGAATCTGATACTTGATGTCTTCCACATGATGAAAACGTTTTCCTCACCACAGCTGTTGCTCTTTTGACCTGTTTCTTAATGTTTATTATAAATTAGTCCAGAGCATAGTCATCACTCTTCTCCTGATATACTATCCAATTTTCTTTTTTTTTGTTCAGCTGTTGCTTAAGAGTTTTATTCATTTAACTCTTCTGTAATAGAAAATAAGCAATATGCTTAAACCTCTTCTGCACTTTGTTCTTACTCTGAGGATGTGTATGTTAGAGGCAGCTTTACACAGACGTATGCATTCTCCCACTGTTGATTCTAGACATGCTTGTCACAGTTTCCTATCATCTACCATTAATAACCATTCTTTTTGTTCAGTTTCTCCTTAATATCAGAATTGATCTCTGGAATGTATATTTTGCTAATGTGAATACTATAGAGAGATAAATAGATACTAGTATATATATATATTATATATATATATATATATATATATATCCAGTATTCTTGCACTGAGTCCTTTAATCACATATTGCTTACGATAGTTCTCCCTCCCAAAATCTTGATTTTTTTTTTTCCCCACCTTGCCATGCATCCTTCATACAGTTTAATATTCCTGTTCGTGAAATCACCTATAATGGTAGGTCTGGTGGTCAGGCTTATGTGTTAACTATTCATATTGCTATTCTTAAATGAGGATAGGCCAACTTGAGGAAGAGCACTGCTGATTCAGGTAACTTTTTTTTTTTTTTTTGTTAATTAACTTGGTTTGTTTTTATGTGTGATAATTGCAGCATAGGTGGTGCACTTGTAGTGTTTGTGTTCTTGTTTAAGTTTTTTTACAAACTTGGAGCGTTTGTATACTATTTTGTTTATTTGTGAATTCCTTTATAATTTTAATCATTTTGTGAAGTGTGTTACATGTGCTCATTGGATTATGTGGATAAGTTAGGATTTTTAAAACATTATGAAAGGAGAGTGTGTGTGCAAAATGACTTGAATGCAGAGCTTATAGGCACCGATGTATCAATAACTGAATTGAGAGTAGTGAGAATGTTACATTAATGAGGACTCACCTGATAGTAAAGAGAGAGAATGTTGAAAGAGCAGTAAATGAGTGGTAAGAAAGTTACGAAAAAAGTCGGTGAATAAAACTGGAGGAGTCAGGTTTAATACTAGAGGGATAGGGCAGGTTCAAGGTTTAGAGATACAGGAGGAGAGTGTGTTTCAGATACCGAGAACTCTAGATGTCAATAAAGCTTTTGGACTGGATGGCATTTCACGAGTTTTGAGAGAATGTGCTAGGGAACTGACAGTGCCTTTAACCTGGCTTTTCAATGAAAGGCTGGCTTCGGCAAAGGTGCCCAGGGAATAGAAGGAAGGTAAGATAGTGCCATTGCATAAGGGTGGTAACAGACTGGAAGTGTTTAATTATAGACCAGTCTGTGTGTCATCAGTAGTTGTTAAGATCTTGGAGAAAGTAGTGAGAGACCATATACAGCACTGGGCAGATGAGGGGTAATGATATCTGTGAGAGTCAACATGGATTTGTGAAAGGGCGTTCTTGTTTTAGCAATATGCTAGCCTTTTATAATAAAGTTACAAGAACATTAGATGGGGGAAAGGCATATACTGCAATTTTCTTAGACTTAGCAAAGGCATTTGACAGGATGCCACATAAGCTGATATTTAAGTTGCAACACATGGGTCTGGATTCAGGATTGGCTGTCTGATAGGTATCAGAGAGTTGTGTATGGTGGAGCAGTTTCAAGGGGACAGAAGGTTACAAGTGGGGTCCCACAGGGCTCAGTACTAGGACCTATATTGTTTAACCTTTATATCAATGACATTGCCAGTGGATTACAAGGGGATATTCAGTTGTTTGCAGATGATGCGAAGCTGGGAAGGATTATTAGTAATAGTGCAGATGTGGTAGCCCTGCAAGAGGATTTGAATAAGCTAAATAGATGGGCAAATGAATGGGGGTGTCAGTTTAATGCAGCAAAATGTAAGGTCTTGAGGTTTGGAAAACATCGATGGGATGCTGCATACTCTATGGGAGGAGTTATACTGGAGGAAGTTGGGGAGACAAGAGATCTAGGGTTAATGATTGATAGAAACCTGAAGTTTAGGGGATATATTGCAAAGGTGGTGAAGGTAACACAAAGGATTGCTGCAATTATTAGAAGAACACTGACCTGCAGAGATAAGAGGGTTATCATTCCGTTGTATAAGTCTCTGATCAGACTTATACAAATCTGAGAACAATAATCCACACTTGGATTATTGTTCTCAGATTTGGTCCCCAGGATTTGAACTGGATAAATTAACTGTGGAAAAGATACAAAGACGTATGACAAAGATGGTCTCAGGACTGTACAAGGATAGTTATGAGAATCGGCTGAGGGAATGTGGACTGCAGAGTTTGGCGGATAGAAGAAGGAGAGGTGATATGATTGAGACTTTTAAAACTGTTGAGAGGTGGTTACAGGGTTGACACTGGGGAGTTATTTCGCTTGGTTGAACAGCAGGAAGGAGTCATGACAAGGGGCCATCTCTGGAAGTTACGAAAGGAAACTGTGAGAAAGAGGGTGAGGAATGGTTTCTTTGCATGGAGGGTGGTTGAACCATGGAATGCATTGCCTGATAGAGTGGTGAGAGCGAGAATGGTCAATGCATTTAAGGAGTGGTATGATACTTTGTGTTTCCTAGGAGGAACCTCCCTCGATGAGTCTTGATAGACTTCTGT
This sequence comes from Typopeltis vanoorti, assembly GCF_054136105.1. Taxonomy (NCBI): domain Eukaryota; kingdom Metazoa; phylum Arthropoda; class Arachnida; order Uropygi; family Thelyphonidae; genus Typopeltis; species Typopeltis vanoorti. The sequence goes on along the minus strand of NC_143549.1, from coordinate 13,079,799 downwards.
TTCTTAGAAAGGATCTCCCATGATGAATCTTCTGACTCCATAAAGGCCTGAATAATAATAGGTTCTCCATTCACAAAGCAGCTGATATTTTCAATGTTTCTGCCTATTTTCATTGTCTTTGCCTTTTTAATGCTGACCTTCATACCATATCTATTACAACAGTTATTCACTTTAGTCAGGGAATCTTGTAGACTTGTAGCAGATTTATTTAGAAGTATAACACATCCACATAAAGCAAAGGGCTGACATTAACATCTCCAATTCTGATTTCATGTTTAATACCACTTTCCTTCATAATGTGATCCATATAGATAATGAATAATAGAGGGGGTAATGTACATCCTTGTCTCAAACCAGATTTAACATTAAACCTCTTCCTGTACTTTCTTCAATTCTAATTGCTGATTTCCAACTCAAATAAAGACTAAGTATTGCTTGATATAATGCCCCATTGACATAACTGTAGCCTTTTGAATTGCTTCTCTCTTGATACCTTGTCATTTGCCTTTTCCAGATCCACAAAACTTAAATACAGATCTTTGTTATATTCTTCTGATTTCTCAACTATTTGTCATGAAGTGAAAATCAGATCCTGACAGCCTCTATTTGGCCTGAATCTTTCTCTAAAGCCTCAAAAAATTCCTCCACTTCTACCTTAGTAGAAATTTCCGTGGGACCATAGGCACAAATAAGTCTCATTGTCCAGTTCCCCATTCTCATATTTGCCCACATCACTCTACTTGAAACTGCCTGCCATTCAAGATTACCCTCGTATTTAGTGTTGAATACTATGGCTATCCATTCTTTTCCTTGATTGTCATTGCCTGAACATAACATTTTGCATTTATTGCTCAGAAAGATCTCACCAGTTTTTGCCTTTTTTTTGTTTCAGTCACCCCTATTATGTCGATCTGGTACTTATCCAATTCCTCAGCTGGCTCCATTTCTTTGCAATTCAGGCTTATGTTGATAGTACTGATCTTGAACTCTGGTGATGTTGAGTTGGGGGTGGGTTTTAGGATTTCTTCTAGTAGCTGACTTTTCGCTGTTTGCGTGGTACCCTAGAGAAAACAACGGGAGCCTTGTTTAACTGGGCGACACCCCAGCCGGCATGAGATTTTGTGATGTTACTGTATTTTGGTTTAAGCCAATAAGAATACAATTTGGTCAGCTAAATCCCAAATTGCCACCCACCCATCCTCTTTCGTTCAGTATCCAGTTAGATACCTAACGGGGTGCACTACGAGAAGGTGAGGATTGGACATTAGGTCAGAAGCCCAGATCGGTTCTCCTCACTCCTTTAAAGGCTATTTGGAGGTCTCCTCTCAGTTATATATCTTTTACCCTTAAGCACCCCCACAGATCTTTAAGTCAAATGTAAATAAGTTCCTTAATGTTTATGCTGGTACGTACTTGGCTAACGTTGCTCTAATTTAGCATCAGCAAAAGACCAAATATTTGCTCTCATGCCCTGCATTATATTGTTATGTAAATTAAATAGCAGTTCTGCAATGACTTTTAATGGGATTAGATTGATCAAGTGCATATAATAAACAACTATGTTATACCAACTAAGGCTGTTGGCATCATCTTCAGGGTGCATAACTGATGTAAGGCACTAAAAAGTAAAAAACTGTTACAAACTATAATCAACCGATTCCAATTATATTAAACAAAGAACAGAGTGCATACAACATATTCATAGAGCATGCATGATCTCATTTGTTGTAATTTAGGAACGTTCTATAGTTGGCACTGTAATTCAGTTCTGGAGAGTTGAGAGATCTAATAAGGGTCTTCAAGATCACGGGTAAGATTAGCCCTTGGTTCCTGTTAAGGTTTTGTATACAAAACCTAAGGGGCGGACGAAGAATGGGGGGAATCCCACACGAATAAATAAATTGAGTCCCCATGAACTGCATCTAACTCGGCTTTGATCTACATGGCCGTTCACTTCTTCAAATAAAAGTGTTTTATCACTGTACGAAACTCGTTTTTCTCCATTTTTATGAAAAACGGTCATTTTAAATGTTTGCCAAATGAGAACTACGCATTGCACATCAAAATTTTGCCAAGAGTCATGAAAAAGATGATACATGCCACTGTTGAGCTTCCCTTCCTACAATTCCTCACATCATTTGACTCTGTTGCTCCTATTGAAGCCATACCTATATTCTTGTCTTCCTCTGTCCTTTATCTAACACCAATCCTAGTAGCGTACACTTGCAGTCCTACCATCCAGTTTTTGTTGCCTTGACTGGCTATACATGATTCTGCTTTTGTCAACAATCTACCCAGCTTCACACTGCTGCATCCAAATACTCTTTCTTCTTATTTATTCTATACATCCACACATACAAGTAATCTCTTCCTGCACATTCTAGCCACCATCCACTTAAAATCATTGCCCTTCTCTTTAGGTTTCTTGCCAACACACTCTTCTGCTTCAATCTCTAGCAACATTCACAAGTTTTTTTGTTTTTTTTTATCTCCATTTCTTCTCTCCAGCATCAGTCATTCTTCCTATCATTGATTCTCTCAGACATACTTTTTGACACCTGCTCCATTTTCACATCATACTGGCCTGGTTGGCTGAGTGGTTAGCATATCCGTTCTCTAGCCAAAAGGCTGTGGGTTAGAATCCTGCTGTGGGCATGGATGTTTGTGATTGTCTATGAAAATAGTGGTGGTCGGCAGTAGATGGTGCTGATGATGAAGTTAGTTGCGGTTAGTGGAGATGGAGAGTTGTAGAGCAGATGCCCTCCCTCGATGAGGCTTTGAACTCCCTGGAGGTGTTATGTAATAATAATAACATCGTTCCAAAGTTCCCACACAGCATTACACTACTTTTTACCATCCAACTGTAATTATTCATTTTTGACTCATCTACCACTTGGCACCTTTCTTGTTACACTTCCGACCACTAATTTGTTCTCTAAATGTCCTGTCTCCCATTCTACATATGCCTTAATTCATTCTTCAACCTTACCAGTTCTTTTCGAATATTCCCATATTGCTCACGTTATTCATCCTACTGACTGCTTCCTTCACCAGATCAATCACTCATCCACTTTTCATGAAGTTTTCACTATTCACCCACTTTTTTCATAACTTTCTTACCACTCACTTACTGCTCTTTCAACATTCTCTCTTTTTACTATCAGGTGAGTCCTCATTAATGTAACATTCTCACTACTCTCGATTCAGTTATTGATACATCTTGAATGCAGAGCTGCCAATCAGCTCAGCATTCAAGTCATTTTGCGCACACACTCTTCTTCCATAATGTTTTAAAAATCCTAACTTATCCACATAATCCAATGAGCACATGTAGCACACTTCACAAAATGACTAAATTTATAACGTAATTCACAAATAAACAAAATAGTATACATTGCTCCAAGTTTAAAGACTTTGTAAAAAAACTTAAACAAGAACACAAACACTACAAGTGCACCACTTCTGCTGCAATTTTCACACATAAAAACAAACCAAGTTAATTAACAAAAAAAAAAAAGTTATCTGAATCAGCAGTGCTCTTCCTCAAGTTGGGCTATCGTCATTTAAAAATAGTAATATGTAGTTAACACATAAGCCTGACCACCAGACCTACTATTATAGGTGATTTCACCAACAGGAATATTAAACTGTATGAAGGATGCATGGCAAGGTGGGAAAAAAAAAAAATCAAGATTTTGGGAGGGAGAACTATCGTAAGCAATATGTGATTAAAGGACTCAGTGCAAGAATACTGGATATATATATATATATATATATACTAGTATCTATTTATCTGTTTATAGTATTCACATTAGCAAAATATACATTCCAGAGATCAATTCTGATATTAAGGAGGAACTGAACAAAAGAATGGTTATTATTGGTAGATGATAGAAAACTGTGACAAGCATGTCTAGAATCAACAGTGGGAGAATGCATACGTCTGTGTAAAGCTGCATCTAACATATACATCCTAATTGTAAGAACAAAGTGCAGAAGAGGTTTGAGCATAGTGCTTATTTTCTATAACAGAAGAGTTAAATGAATGAATAAAACTCTTAAGCAACAGCTGAACAAAAAAAGAAAATTGCATCGAATATCAGGAGAAGAGTGATGACTATGCTCTGGACTAATTTATAATAAACATTAAGAAACAGGTCAAAAGAGCAACAGCTGTGGTGAGGAAAACTTTTTCATCATGTGGAAGACATCAAGTATCAGATTCACTAGTGTCCTTGGTAAATGTGGCGGTCATGTTTAGCTAATCTAGAAAACGTGTTTTTAAAGTTAAATATAGTGTGGCTTTTTTGTCACAAATTGTGCTGCAGTTGTGCATCAGTTAGATACAAGTGTCCTTCAGTGGTGTTATTGTTTGGAACCGTGTTGTATATATTGTGTTTTCACTGCCGTTTGTTTCACTATTTCAACATGTAAAGATGGCGTCCAACAAGAAACGTACGTCAGCAGCACGCAGGTCTTCTACTTCTACATGAAAGGCTGGCTCAGCGTTACATTTTTCGCAAATGGATGAGTTGCGGAAACTGCTACATGTATGCGCCGAAGAATGTGAAGGATCTGTGGTCGGTCTGGCTAAATGAGAAGAACGAAAATGTCGATGTATGTGAGAAGTGTTGGGATAGGCTGGAGTGTTTAGGAATGGAAGCTGACATTGTGACCATAGTGGAAGAACTTTAGCGGGAGTTTATGAAAATGAAAACCTTCATCTTCTTCATGAGGAAGTAGAAGTGCTCCGTAAGGAGATACTGGAAGTTAAAGCCGAGTTTACTGTGTTAAACAGAGAAATTAGGACTATAGAGATACTTTAGCTGAAGTAACTAGAACAGGATTACATATGGGTGAGTCTTTGGTGAATGATGAAGTAATAAATAGTATAGGAGTGATTGGGAGTCAACAAAATAAAACCACAAGTGGCCTAGAAGAAACGAGATGTCGTGAGAGTGGGGGGGGGTAAGTAATAGAGTGTTGAGTAATGAAGCTGGGATAGTCATGCTGAATAGCGTAGAGAATGAGTCCATGAGTGTGGACTTGAATGAAGTTAAGAGTGGTAAGATATATGGTGATTCTATGATTAAGGGTATGGAGAGTGGTATGCATGAGGAGTGCTTGGCTGATGGGACAATAGAAAGAGTGGCTTTAGCAATAAAGAGAGGGCACGAAGCAGACAAGATGATAGTTATGGTGGGTACGAATGACCTGAGAGGTAGTATAAATCGGGTAGGAAAAGATTTAAGAACATTATTAGATATTGTGAAGAGGAAAAGTGTCAATGGGAGGATCGTGTGTGTGCTGCCTCGTTTTGACAATTACGAGTTAAGTAGACGAGCAATGATAATGAATGATATGATTGCAAGAATGTGCAAAAAAAGAGGTCTGGAATTTGTTGATGTTTGGAGTGTGTTTGAAGGAAAAAGGCAGTTGTATGCTAGAGATGGACTGCATCTTAACATGGAAGGACATAAAGGAATGAAGTTATTGGGCAGGGAAACTAATATTGAAAAGGTGGAGTGTAAGAGAGAGAAACTTTAGCACTGATTGTATATTTATTGATATATGCAGAATATATTGCAGAAGAGAGGGGACCACGGAAGTTAGTGACTTTTATATCAGTTCTAAAGCCAGTACAAGATCTAGAGGGAATCTGCAATTTTTGTATACCAATGCTAGAAGCATTCGAAATAAGAGAGAAGAATTTTTGGCATTAGTCAGTGCAATCTCACCAAAAGTTGCAGGCATTAGTGAAACTTGGCTGTCAGCAGAAGATGTGGTCACTGGAATTGAATGTGATGGGTACAGTATTTTCACGGAGGATAGAGAAGATAGAACAGGGGGTGGGGTACTGTTGATGATAGCTGATGTGTTACAGCCAAAGAAAGTAGTATATCAAGATGATAGACATGTGAGTGAGAGTTCATTTGAGGCAGTCTGGTGCGAAATAGTGACCAATGCAACCAAATATACTTTGTTGGATGCTGCTATAGACCAGGGAGTACCAGGGGAGATATTGAATTCATGCATCAGCAAATTAGTGCAATGAGTGAAGGCTTAGTGATTATTATGGGGGATTTTAATTACGGTGATATCAATTCGAAGGAGGAAACATCACATAGCAAAAAGGAAAATGAGTTCATACATCTTGTACAAGATAATTACTTGAAACAGCACATAACTGAAGGGACATGTGGTGTAAGAGTGTTGGACCTGGTTATTGGTTCAGAGGATATATGCATAAGTAAGGTGTCCTTGTTACTTCCAATTGGTGAAAGCAATCATATGGTATTGACTTGGGAGGTTGCAAAATCTGTGGATTTTTCTGTTAAGAAGGGGTATATATGGAACTACAGGGTAGGCAATTATAATAAGCTTCGGAGTGAGTTTGCAGCCATCCCATGGCAGAACATATTGCAAAGGAAAGATGTTAGCAGTGCATGGGATAAAATCAGCGGGTATCTGAGGAAAGCAATATCAGATCGTGCCCCATGGTCAGGAGGTCAAACAAGGCAGGCGTTAGATGGATGAGCAGTAGTATCAAGCTTGATCTGCAAAAAAAAGAAAATGTTATGGAGAATTTACAAGGAGAAAGGTGACCAGTACACGGCTCAAGCTAGGAAGGTTACCAGCATAGTAAGAAAAGCTAAATCAGATTATGAGAAGACCTTAGCCAAAGAGATCAAGGGTAATCCCAAAGAGTTCTTACGCTATGTGGCAAGAGGAAGAATGACTTTGGAAGGATAACTTTAGTGGGTGATGGTATTGAGGTGACAAAATCAGATGTAATAGTCGAGTTACTGAGTGATCACTTTTCAAGTCTTTCACCCAAGTGAGGATATCTCTATACCTGTAGCAATACCCAATGTGAGAATTGAAGCTAAAGAATCAGAGGTATTAAATATATTGCAAAATTTAAATGCAAACACTGCTGTAGGCTTAGATGGATCAGCTCGGGTGTTGCGTGAATGTGCAAATGAATTGTCAACCCCTCTTACTTGGATATTTAATTTAAGTTTGAACTCTGGTATGGTCCCTAGGGAGTGGAAGTTAGGCAAAGTGGTTCCTTTGCATAAGGATGACTCTAAAACTGCGGTAGTTAATTACAGACCAATCACCATCTCAGGAGTAGTGGTAAAAGTATTGGAAAAGTTGGTTAAAGACAAAATTCAAGAATGGGGGGATCAGGATATAATACTCTATAGAGGCCAACATGGTTTTGTTAAAGGTAGATCCTGCCTTAGCAATCTATTAACTATTCATAATAGAATAACATCTGAGTTGGACAAAGGAAATGGCTACACAGTGGTACTTCTGGATTTCGCTAAGGCTTTTGACAGGATACCCCACAGAACACTGTTATGCAAATTGGAGCAAATGGGAATGGATATTAAATTGGTGATATGGATAGGAGAATGGCTCAGGGAGAGATACCATAAGGTGGTGTATGGAGGAGCCGAGTCAAGAATGAGGCAGGTGACCAGTGGTGTGCCTCAGGGCTCTGTGCTTGGGCCAATGTTGTTTAATATGTATATAAATGATATAGGAAACGGCTTAAAGGGAGATATTCAGTTGTTTGCTGATGATGCAAAGTTGTATAGCGCAATAAAAAATCAAGCTGATGTTGAAAGTTTGCAGGATGATTTAAATAAGCTGGTAAAATGGGCAAAAGATAACGGATGTCAGTTCAATGTGGAATAGTGTAAAGTCATGCATTTTGGGATTAAAAGATTACCAGCTGTGTACTACATTGATGGAAAGGTACTCCAAGAGATTGATGAGGCTAGGGACTTAGGGGTATTGGTAGATAGGGAGATGAAGTTCAGAGGACACATTGCTAAGGTGTCCAAGATTGCACATAGGATTACTTGCTTGTTGAGGAACACACTGACATCCAGAGATAAAGAGGTTATTATTCCCCTTTATAAAGCATTGATACCTCCACATTTGGATTACTGTGCTCAGGTCTGGTCACCTGGATTCCTTGGAGATGAGGCAGCTGTGGAGAGGGTTCAGAGAAGAGTGACCAAGTTGGTGAGTGATATAAAAAATGCCCCCTACATTGATAGATTGAGAGCTTGTGGATTGCAGAGATTGGTTGATAGGCAAAGAAGAGGGGATATGATAGAAACATTTAAATTACTGAAAAGTTTTTATAGGGTTGATGCAGGTTAAATATTTCAGCTGTGTGATAGTGATGGAAGAACAAGAGGTCATCTCTGGAAATTAAAGAAGAGTGTGGTGAACGAGTGGAATTCACTGCCTGACTTAGTTGTGAGCTCTTCGTCTGTAAATGAATTCAAGAAGAGATATGACAGATATTGTTTTGCTAGTTTGGGTCTCCCACGATGAGACTACTGACTCCATTGAGATACCCGTAATAATAATAATAATAATACACTGACATACATTTCCATTGTCCTCTCTTTTTCATCTAGCAATCAAGTCTTTACAACCTACAAACTTTCAATCTATCCTTGTAGGGAGCATACTTCAAACTGTCACAATCTTGGTAACTTGCTTCCACCACATCCTCAACAAGGAATCTAATGACCAGATCTACACAGTAGTCTAGATGTGGCCTTATTAAAGCTTATAAGGAGAAATAGCAATCTTCCTATCCTTGCTTGTTGATATGTTCTTCAACAACCAAGTCATCTGAACTGCAGTTTCAACCAACTCTGCAACAGGTCCCCTAAACTTCAGCTTCAAATCCACAATAACTTCTCATCAATTTCCTTCAGCATCAAAGTAATACACAACTCTTCATAATCATACATAATCTCTTCATCCTGAAGTGCATGAGCATATATGTAGCAGCATATTTAAGCATCTTGCAGGATCTTTACATCTACTTCATTGATTATTGCTTTTTTTAACTTTGCATTATTGACAAACAACTGAATATTGCACTTAATCCTTTTCTATATCAGTGATGTACAAATGAAACAGCAGTGATACCTTTGGTATCACTGCTGTTATGTCTCAATTTTATTATTTATAAGTAATTACTAGGAATGGGAATTGATATCACTCGAAACTGACATCATAGTTTTCGAGAATTCCCTGAGATCACAACTATATTTGATGTGCAGGCCTATTTTCTTTTACAAAATAAAATGTTAAATACTTCACTCACGATCTTCGGAGAAAAATCATTACTAAGAAAAATAATTTTGTAGATTTTAACATCGATTTTTGCCTTCGATTCGAATTCGCTCAATTTTCACAATTTATTTCTTTCAAACATCAAAATTATGTCTCTTTCATAAAAGATCTTTGCAACCGATACTGTTGTATTCGAGATCCCAATTTTTGTCTTCTTCCGCGTACGGATTGGTGTGCAGTTGATTAAGAAATTGAGCTGGTCTCACGAGTATCGAGACTCTCTTGTTCGATTTCTCATCGCTATTAATTTAAAAATATCTTAAATTATTTTTCCATTCTTGCTCATTATTTAGCCATATCAATTCACAACATTAATTAGCCGGGCAGTCAGTAAAACCAGCCAGGTAGCTCGCCCATTCAAAAGGTCCTGGGGAGAACATAGCCCCTTCTTTAACAGAAAATTCTGTGTCTAGCAATCTCCAGGTCAAGACCACATGATCACTCTTCAGTGGGAAGAAATGTGCCTACCTTGGTTGCTGCCAAGTTATTTGATGCTGTCTCCAGATCCAATACTACTGAACCTAGAGTCTCATCCATTACATGTACTCTGTCAAGCAATTATTTCCTAAAAACTGCATTCCCTCCCTGTGACTGTTCCTTCTTCCAATCTATGTTCCATAGTTGGAGTTTCCCATAACAATCACCTGGTCTTGCACTTAATGTGAAAATTTTTTGATGCATGCTATCTACCTCCTAGCAGCAAACAACTATCTATTTCATCCTGTTGGCTTTTACATCACATCAAATAACCTCATATGCACTTTCTTCTGCATTTGTCCTTCCTATGCGCTCCTGCAGTTCTGCGATCGTTAGATTCCCTCCTTCTCAGACAGACCTTGTTTTCTTTGTTCTCTCTGAAAATTATATACCCCATCACTTGGCAAAGTTGAATTAACCAATGCCAAAATCTCTGTAAAAAAGTTTAATTGAAAATTCTTATTTAAGAATCTGTTCAAGAGCAAACAGCAGTCCCTAATAACAAGTTACTAAGAACATAAAATTCCTTAAAAATACTGGTTTATGTTAACTGAATTACTTTACTCATTTCTTAAAAGTATTAAGCTGGGTAGGGACTGAAATCTGCTTCGGACTGCTTTTGAAGTAGTTAGTAGCTTAAATGTATATTGATGTACACAGTTTCTTATTATTTTTTTTCTCTCTCTTGTTTATGATTAGCAGAAACAATTTCTATAATTAAACACATATTCTATGCTTTTGAATAATAGATTATTGAATTGGATAGATAATGGCTGTCTGATAGGTATCAACTGATGTGTATCCCAAGTCACTAGTGGCATGCCACGGAAGGAAGGGGGGGGGTGTATGTTTTGGGACTCTTATTGTTTAACTTGTATGTTAATGATATTGGACAAGTATAACTTCAGAAATAAAGTTATACTTTATTTCAACTTTTCGAACAGTGCAGGCTGTATTAAAAATTTCAATGAAGCCTGTGGGCCACTGGGCTATACTGCAGTATTTAGAATTTAAAGATGCTTTCCAGATTCACAAGAAACGCTCTGCATTTGAAACTTTACATAAAATCCTATAAAAATACACAAACTCAGCTTTAAGAGCGTAGGTAGAAGTCGGGTTCATGATAAGTAAATACAATTAATACTTGAAAAAAGATAATTTAATGAATAAAACGTTCATTTTTTACAATGTCAATGAGCAACTTGGCAATGTTTTTCCTTGACCAGCTTGTTAATGTTGGCATCAATGTTGGAAGTCACTATGCGCAGAGTATTCTTGAGATGTTGGTCCGTAATCTGAGTTCTTGTCTTGGACTTCACATGCTTCATTCTGGAGAAGAACTGCTCACATAAGTATGTGCTTCCTAACAAAGCATGCCAGTGAAGATTAGGGAATGCGTCCTCAGAAATGTAGTCTTTGTAAAACGTAAGCAAGGGCACATTGAATAATTTTTCTCTCAAAGAAGAGTTGTTTTGGAGTTCAAGCAGCTCTGTTTGTACTGATCTTGGCATTTCGGCAGCACTGACACTGAATGGCATTGAAAATAAATCTAAAGAATGTTGGTTACGAAAATCGCTAAATCTCTCTTCGAACTCACTTTGCAACACAGCTAATTTTGTAGCGCATTCATCAAAAGACAAACAGTTGGACTCGGCTAGAAGCTGAAAATGAGTTGTCTTTTTCTGTGAGTTGTACCTCCCAAAGTTTGAGCTTGGCCACAAAAGCTTTGATGTGATAAACAGGTTGGTGTTTGATGTGATCAAACACCAACCTCGAGGGTGTTACACACCCTCGAGGTTGGTTAAGCTGAGGTCAAAATGCTGGAGCGTTTTCTTGGCAGCTTGAATAATATCAGTGCCATTCGTCATTCCCTTCATAGGTACGAGCGCTAGCAGTTCTTCTGTCACATCGAATTGTTAATCAATGCCATGGACAAAGGTAGCCAGTTGTGCTGTATCCTTCACATCTATGCTCTCATCTAAAGGAAGTGAATATGATGTAAATTCGGATGACCGTTTTTTTAAAGTTCCTTCAATGTCATTGGCACATTCTTCGACATGTTGTGCTACAATTACCCCAAACAAACTAAGTTTTTTAACTTCTTTCTTATTATTTTTTGCACAGAATATCCCCAGCAGCAAATGCGGAGAACCGACCAGGGCTTCTGACCTAATGTCCAGTCCTCACCTTCTTGTGGTGCACCCTGTTGGGTATCTACCCGGATACTAAACAAACCAGGATGGGCTGGCAATTTGGGATTTAGCTGACCAAATTTTATTCTTATTGGCTTAAACCAATATAGAAAATGATGGTACAACATGACAAAATTTCATGCCGGCTGGAGCATCACCCGGTTAAACAAGGCCCCTGTTGTTTTCGCCAGGGAACCGGGGCAAACAGCGAAAAGTCAGCTACTGAAACAAATCTGAAAGCACACCCCAACTCAACATCACCAGAGTTAAAGATCAGTACTATCAACATAAGAAGCCTGAATGGTAAAGAAATGGAGCTGAGGAATTAGATAGGTACCAGATCGACATAATAGGGGTGACTGAAACAAAAAAAGACAAAAACTGGGAGATCTTGCTGAACAATAAATACAAAATGTTATATTCAGGAAATGACAATTAAGAAAAAGAAGGAGTAGCTATAGTATTCAACACAAAATAGGAGGCTAAAGCCATCGACCTACGACGTTAGTACTAAAGTACCGCTTGGTGCTGGTTGAAGAAGCATGTCTATTTGATATTTATTTTTATAGGATTTTATGTAAAGTATCAAATGCACAGCATTGCTTGTGAATCTGGAAAGCATCTTACAATTCTAAATACCACAGTATAGCTTAGTGGTCAGCAGGCTTCATCGAAATTATTTTTTATTTAATCGTATTTTAATGTTAAGTAGTTATTTTTTCAAAATGGCGCAGGCCACTGCAAAGAGCTCAACGGGCCACAAGTGGCCAGCAGGCCGTGTGTTGAAGACCTTGAGTTAAGGATTAACTAAGGATTAAAAACCGAATTTCATAAAAATATTTTATACATGAATGATCTAAGTGAAGTGATACAGTATGAAGTCTTCTTTTAACCCTTTTTTTATAGCCACTTCTATAAATGTCTCCTAATTCTTTCCATCCTGAGCTTGCTGGTGCCAGATTTCCAATTGTTTTTCTTATATCATCTGACTGTCTTCTTTCAGGTCTTCCAGTTGATCATTTACCTTCATATGGCCACCACTCCAGTCAAACTTTTGTCCATCTATCATCCTTGAGTGTCTTGTGATGTGTCATGCCGATTTCCATTTTTGAAGTAATTTTCTCCAATATTAAAAAATTTTGTTTTAGCTATTTATCTCTGAGTCCTATGTTTAGCAGACATCTTTCCATTCTTCTTTTTTTGCATTTTTTCTATATATCTTTTTTTTTTTTTTTTTTTTAAATCGGCCAGGTTTCTGCTCCGTGTCATAACAAGTAATATACATTGAACAGTTTTGCTGTTTAACAATCTCAATTTTTCCAAAAACTGACATCCCATTTCTATTCTTCTTTTCACTTCTTCCATGACTTTGTTTTTTCATTGTTAGTAGTTCTCCTAAGTATACATATTCATCTACTATTTCAATTTCTTTATTGTTTACCTCGATAATCTTGGGTCTTTCATTGTATCCTTTGTTTGTCATAATTTCGTCATTATTTTGGTTTTCTCAGAATTAATGTCTAATCCAATTTCCATTGATTTAGTTGTTAGATCTTCTATAATTTCTTTTAAATCTTTTATATTGTTTGCAATAATATCATCAGTAAATCTTAGGTTATTTAATTCTGACAATAGTCCTGACAGATCACAGATTAATTTTGAAGAAAACTGCAGATAGGAAGTTAATATTCACAATGGTTCTGTAATGCGATCAGCTGCATACGAGGGTCACTAGTCTTTAATTCGTATATTAATGATATAGAAAATGATTAAAGAGAGGGGATATACAATTGTTTGATGAGGATGAAAATCTGAGAGATAGTTGATAAAGATAATGTATATAATCTGCAGATTTAAATAAACTGGCACTGCAAGCAAAAGATAAGTTATCAATTTAATATCACAGAATGTAATATGCATTTTGGGATGAAAAGATTATATACAGTCATCATCACACTGATGGTCCTTGAGAAATTGATCAAGTTAGGAATATGGAGGTAATGAAGGACGAATAGTTGCAGTTCAGAGTTTCACGTGAATAAACTTATTCTCAATGTTGAAAAAACCAAATTTATAATTTTTAAACTCAGAAATACACCTGTTATCAAAACCAATTTTTTCATCCATACATTCCTAAATAATTGGCAATGTAAAAGTAACCAAAATTGTAACTGTATGGAGATAGAAAATGTGAATACTGTAACCTATTTAGGATTAAAAATTGACAGCAACTTAAGCTGGAAACCACATATTACAGAAGTATGTAACAGAGTAAGATTAATGCTATCCTATGTCACCTTTTTAAAAAGATTCTTAACTGTGACAATGTTAAGAACTTATATTTTGCCTGGATATAGACTATTATACAGTATGGTATACTGAGCTGGAGAGGAACATATCATGCCACACTGACACCACTAATCTCTTTACAAAATAAATTCATATGCATTTTAACCAACAGTAAATACAGAGACATTACAGTGAATGCCAAATCCCTATTAAATATCTTACCACTTAGACAATTATATATTTACAGGATAGCACTTTTCCTAAAATCTGATATCAGTATGTAAGTATTAGAAAGATACTTAATTCTGCA